>NW_026646471.1:0-600000 GCF_949987535.1 Balaenoptera acutorostrata
CATTGTGATGACACGGTCATGGAACATTGTGATGACAAGAATTCTGGAGAATTGTGATGACAAGGGCCATGGATCATTGTGATGACACGGTCATGGGACATTGTGATGACCAGAATTCTGGAGAATTGTGATGACAAGTGCCATGGAGCATTGTGATGACACGGTCATGGAACATTGTGATGACAAGAATTCTGGAGCATTGTGATGACAAGGGCCATGGAGCATTGTGATGACACGGTCATGGAACATTGTGATGACAAGAATTCTGGAGCATTGTGATGACAAGGGCCATGGTGCATTGTGGTGACACGGTCATGGAACTTTGTGATGACCAGCAATCTGGAGCATTGTGATGACCATGGCCATGGAGCATTGTGATGACACGGTCACGGATCTTTGTGATGACAAGCAATCTGGAGCATTGTGATGACAAGAATTATGGAGCATTGTGATAACACGGTCATGGAACATTGTGATGACAAGAATTCTGGAGCATTGTGATGAAAAGGGCCATGGAGCATTGTGATGACACGGTCATGGAACATTGTGATGACAAGAATTCTGGAGCATTGTGAGGACAATGGCCATGGAGCATTGTGGTGACACGGTCATGGAACATTGTGATGACAAGAATTCTGGAGCATTGTGAAGACAAGGGCCATGGAGCATTGTGATGACAAGTGTCATGGAGCATTGTAATGAGAGGTTTCATTGTGCACCGTGATGACAAGGGGGATGGAGTATTGTGATGAAACTGGTCCTGGAGCATTGTGATAACAAAAGCCATTGAGCATTGTGATGACAGGCGTCATGGAGCATTGTGAAGAAAGGGGTCATGGGAAATTGTAATGACAATAGAGAAATGTGATGAAAATGGTCAGCAAGCAAAGTGATTAAAGTGGTCATTTACAATTGTCATGAAAAAATATATAGAGCATTGTGATGGCAAAGGTCATGGAGAACTGTGATGACAAGGGTCATGTAGCATTGTGATGACAAGAATTAAGGAGCATTGTGATGACAAGGGCCATGGAGCATTGTGATGACACGGTCATGGAACATTGTGATGACAAGAATTCTGGAGCATTGTGATGACAAGGGCCATGGAGCATTGTGATGACACGGTCATAGAACATTGTGATGACAATAATTCTGGAGCATTGTGATGACAAGTGTCATGGAGCATTGTAATGAGAGGTTTCATTGTGTACCGTGATGACAATGGGGATGGAGTATTGTGATGAAAGTGGTCCTGGAGCATTGTGAAAACAAAAGCCATTGAGCATTGGGATGACAGGCATCATGGAGCATTGTGAAGAAAGAGGTCATGGGAAATTGTAATGAAAATAGAGAAATGTGATGAAAATTGTCAGCAAGCAAAGTGATTAAAGTGGTCATTTACAATTGTCATGAAAAACTATATAGAGCATTGTGATGACAAAGGTCATGGAGAACTGTGATGACCAGGGTCATGTAGCATTGTGATGACACGGTCATCGAACATTGTGATGACAAGAATTCTGGAGCATTGTGATGACAAGGGCCATGGAGCATTGTGATGACACGGTCATGGAACATTGTAATGAGAGGTTTCATTGTGCACCGTGATGACAAGGGGATGGAGTATTGTGATGAAAGTGGTCCTGGAGCATTGTGATAACAAAAGCCATTGAGCATTCTGCTGACAGGCATCATGGAGCATTGTGAAGAAAGGGGTCATGGGAAATTGTAATGACAATAGAGAAATGTGATGAAAATGGTCAGCAAGCAAAGTGATTAAATTGGTCATTTAGAATTGTCATGAAAAACTACATAGAGCATTGTGATGACAAAGGTCATGGAGAACTGTGATGGCCAGGGTCATGTAGCATTGTGATGACACGGTCATGGAACATTGTGATGACAAGAATTATAGAGCATTTTGATGACACGGTCATAGAACATTGTGATGACAAGAATTCTGGAGCATTGTGATGACAAGGGCCATGGAGCATTGTGATGACACGGTCATGGAACATTGTGATGACAAGAATTCTGGAGCATTGTGATGACACGCTCATGGAACATTGTGATGACAAGAATTATGGAGCATTGTGATGACACGGTCATGGAACATTGTGATGACAAGAATTCTGGAGCATTGTGATGACACGGTCATGGAACATTGTGATGACAAGAATTCTGGAGCATTGTGATGACAAGGGCCATGGAGCATTGTGATGACACGGTCATGGAACATTGTGATGACAAGAATTCTGGAGCATTGTGATGACAAGAATTCTGGAGCATTGTGATGACACGATCATGGAACATTGTGATGACAAGAATTCTGGAGCATTGTGATGACACGGTCATGGAACATTTAATGACAAGAATTATGGAGCATTGTGATGAAACGGTCATGGAACATTGTGATGACAAGAATTCTGGAGCATTGTGATGACAAGGGCCATGGAGCATTGTGATGACACGGTCATGGAACAAAGTGATGACAAGAATTCTGGAGCATTGTGATGACAAGGGCCATGGAGCATTGTGATGACATGGTCATCGAACATTGTGATGACAAGAATTCTGGAGCATTGTGATGACAAGGGCCATGGAGCATTGTGATGACACGGTCATTGAACATTGTAATGACAAGAATTCTGAAGCATTGTGATGACAAGGGCCATGGAGCATTGTGATGACACGGTCATGGAACATTGTGATGACAAGAATTCTGGAGCATTGTGATGACAAGGGCCATGGAGCATTGTGATGACACGGTCATGGAACATTGTGATGACAAGAATTCTGGAGCATTATGATGATAAGGGCCATGGAGAATTGTGATGACATGGTCATGGAACATTGTGATGACAAGAATTCTGGAGCATTGTGATGACATGTGTCATGGAGCATTGTAATGTAACTTTTCATTGTGCACCGTGATGACAAGGGGGATGGAGTATTGTGATGAAACTGGTCCTGGAGCATTGTGATTACAAAAGCCATTGAGCATTGTGATGACAGGCATCATGGAGCATTGTGAAGAAAGGGGTCATGGGGAATTGTAATGACAATAGAGAAATGTGATGAAAATGGTCAGCAAGCAAAGTGATTAAAGGGGTCATTTAGAATTGTCATGAAAAACTATATAGAGCATTGTGATGACAAAAGTCATGGAGAACTGTGATGACCAGGGTCATGTAGCATTGTGATGACACGGTCATGGAACATTGTGATGACAAGAATTATGGAGCATTGTGATGACACGGTCATGGAACATTGTGATGACAAGAATTCTGGAGAATTGTGATGACAAGGGCCATGGAGCATTGTGATGACACGGTCTTGGGACATTGTGATGACCAGAATTCTGGAGAATTGTGATGACAAGTGCCATGGAGCATTGTGATGACACGGTCATGGAACATTGTACTGACAAGAATTCTGGAGCATTGTGATGACAAAGGCCATGGAGCATTGTGATGACAAGTGTCATGGAGCATTGTAATGAGAGGTTTCATTGTGCACCGTGATGACAAGGGGGATGGAGTATTGTGATGAAAGTGGTCCTGGAGCATTGTGATAACAAAAGCCATTGAGCATTGTGCTGACAGGCATCATGGAGCATTGTGAGAAAGGGGTCATGGGAAATTGTAATGACAATAGAGAAAAGTGATGAAAATGGTCAGCAAGCAAAGTGATTAAAGTGGTCATTTAGAATTGTCATGAAAAACTACATAGAGCATTGTGATGACAAAGGTCATGGAGAACTGTGATGGCCAGGGTCATGTAGCATTGTGATGACACGGTCATGGAACATTGTGATGACAAGAATTATGGAGCATTGTGATGACACGGTCATGGAATATTGTGATGACAAGAATTATGGAGCATTGTGATGACACGGTCATGGAACATTGTGATGACAAGTATTCTGGAGCATTGTGATGACAAGGGCCATGGAGCATTGTGATGACACGGTCATGGAACAGTGTGATGACAAGAATTCTGGAGCATTGTGATGACAAGGGCCATGGTGCATTGTGATGACACGGTCATGGAACTTTGTGATGACAAGCAATCTGGAGCATTGTGATGACAAGGGCCATGGAGCATTGTGATGACACGGTCATGGAACATTGTGATGATAAGAATTCTGGAGCATTGTGATGATAAGGGCCATGGAGAATTGTGATGACATGGTCATGGAACATTGTGATGACAAGAAATCTGGAGCATTGTGATGACATGTGTCATGGAGCATTGTAATGAAACTTTTCATTGTGCACCGTGATGACAAGGGGGATGGAGTATTGTGATGAAACTGGTCCTGGAGCATTGTGATAACAAAAGCCATTGAGCATTGTGATGACAGGCATCATGGAGCATTGTGAAGAGAGGGGTCATGGGGAATTGTAAAGACAATAGAGAAATGTGATGAAAATGGTCAGCAAGCAAAGTGATGAAAGTGGTCATTTAGAATTGTCATGAAAAACTATATAGAGCATTGTGATGACACAGGTCATGGAGAACTGTGATGACCAGGGTCATGTAGCATTGTGATGACACGTTCATGGAACATTGTGATGACAAGAATTATGGAGCATTGTGATGACACGGTCATGGAACACTGTGATGACAATAATTCTGGAGCATTGTGATGACAATTGCCATGGAGCATTGTGATGACACGGTCATGGAACATTGTGATAACAAGAATTCTGGAGCATTGAGATGACACGGTCATGGAACATTGTGATGACAAGAATTATGGAGCATTGTGATGACACGGTCATGGAACATTGTGATGACAGGAATTCTGGAGGATTATGATGACAAGGGCCATGGAGCATTGTGATGACACGGTCATGGAACATTGTGATGAAAAGAATTCTGGAGCATTGTGATGACAAGGGCCATGGAGCATTGTGATGACACGGTCATGGAACAATGTGATGACAAGAATTCTGGCGCATTGTGATGACAAGGGCCATGGAGCATTGTGATGACACGGTCGTGGAACATTGTGATGATAAGAATTATTGAGCATTGTGATGACACGGTCATGGAATATTGTGATGACAAGAATTATGGAGCATTGTGATGACACGGTCATGGAATATTGTGATGACAAGTATTCTGGAGCATTGTGATGACACGGTCATGGAATATTGTGA
This sequence comes from Balaenoptera acutorostrata, assembly GCF_949987535.1. Classification (NCBI taxonomy): domain Eukaryota; kingdom Metazoa; phylum Chordata; class Mammalia; order Artiodactyla; family Balaenopteridae; genus Balaenoptera; species Balaenoptera acutorostrata. The sequence continues at coordinate 5,169 of NW_026646471.1, forward strand.
TGACAAGTATTCTGGAGCATTGTGATGACACGGTCATGGAATATTGTGATGATAAGAATTATGGAGCATTGTGATGACACGGTCATGGAATATTGTGATGACAAGAATTATGGAGCATTGTGATGACACGGTCATGGAACATTGTGATGACAAGTATTCTGGAGCATTGTGATGACACGGTCATGGAATATTGTGATGACAAGAATTATGGAGAATTGTGATGACACGGTCATGGAACATTGTGATGACAAGAATTCTGGAGCATTGTGATGACAAGGGCCATGGAGCATTGTGATGACACGGTCATGGGACATTGTGATGACCAGAATTCTGTAGAATTGTGATGACAAGTGCCATGGAGCATTGTGATGACACGGTCATGGAACATTGTGATGACAAGAATTCTGGAGCATTATGATGACAAGTGCCATGGAGCATTGTGATGACACGGTCATGGAGCATTGTAATGAGAGGTTTCACTGTGCACCGTGATGACAATGCGGATGGAGTATTGTGATGAAACTGGTCCTGGAGCATTGTGATAACAAAAGCCATTGAGCATTGTGATGACAGGCGTCATGGAGCATTGTGAAGAAAGAGGTCATGGGAAATTGTAATGACAATAGAGAAATGTGATGAAAATGGTCAGCAAGCAAAGTGATTAAAGTGGTCATTTACAATTGTCATGGAAACCTATATAGAGCATTGTGATGGCAAAGGTCATGGAGAACTGTGATGACCAGGGTCATGTAGCATTGTGATGACATGGTCATGGAACATTGTGATGACAAGAATTATGGAGCATTGTGATGACAAGGGCCATGGAGCATTTTGATGACACGGTCATGGAACAATGTGATGAAAAGAATTCTGGCGCATTGTGATGACAAGGGCCATGGAGCATTGTGATGACATGGTCATCGATCATTGTGATAACAAGAATTAAGGAGCATTGTGATGACATGGTCATGGAATATTGTGATGACAAGAATTATGGAGCACTGTGATGACACGGTCATGGAACATTGTGATGACAAGAATTCTGGAGCATTGTGATGACACGGTCATGGAACATTGTGATGACAAGAATTCTGGAGCATTGTGATGACAAGGGCCATGGAGCATTGTGATGACATTGTCATGGAACATTGTGATGACAAGTATTCTGGAGCATTGTGATGACAAGGGCCATGGTGCATTGTGATGACACGGTCATGGAACTTTGTGTTGACAAGCAATCTGGAACATTGTGATGACCAGGGCCATGGAGCATTGTGATGACACGGTCATGGAACATTGTGATGACAAGAATTCTGGAGCATTGTGATGACAAGAATTCTGGAGCATTGTGATGACACGGTCATGGAACATTGTGATGAGAAGAATTCTGGAGCATTGTGATGACACGGTCATGGAACATTTTGATGACAAGAATTATGGAGCATTGTGATGACACGGTCATGGAACATTGTGATGACAAGAATTCTGGAGCATTGTGATGACAAGGGCCATGGAGAATTGTGATGACACGTTCATGGAACAAAGTGATGACAAGAATTCTGGAGCATTGTGATGACAAGGGCCATGGAGCATTGTGATGACAAGTGTCATGGAGCATTGTAATGAGAGGTTTCATTGTGTACCGTGATGACAATGGGGATGGAGTATTGTGATGAAAGTGGTCCTGGAGCATTGTGATAACAAAAGCCATTGAGCATTGGGATGACAGGCATCATGGAGCATTGTGAAGAAAGAGGTCATGGGAAATTGTAATGAAAATAGAGAAATGTGATGAAAATTGTCAGCAAGCAAAGTGATTAAAGTGGTCATTTACAATTGTCATGAAAAACTATATAGAGCATTGTGATGACAAAGGTCATGGAGAACTGTGATGACCAGGGTCATGTAGCATTGTGATGACACGGTCATCGAACATTGTGATGACAAGAATTCTGGAGCATTGTGATGACAAGGGCCATGGAGCATTGTGATGACACGGTCATGGAACATTGTAATGAGAGGTTTCATTGTGCACCGTGATGACAAGGGGGATGGAGTATTGTGATGAAAGTGGTCCTGGAGCATTGTGATAACAAAAGCCATTGAGCATTCTGCTGACAGGCATCATGGAGCATTGTGAAGAAAGGGGTCATGGGAAATTGTAATGACAATAGAGAAATGTGATGAAAATGGTCAGCAAGCAAAGTGATTAAATTGGTCATTTAGAATTGTCATGAAAAACTACATAGAGCATTGTGATGACAAAGGTCATGGAGAACTGTGATGGCCAGGGTCATGTAGCATTGTGATGACACGGTCATGGAACATTGTGATGACAAGAATTATAGAGCATTTTGATGACACGGTCATAGAACATTGTGATGACAAGAATTCTGGAGCATTGTGATGACACGGTCATGGAATATTGTGATGACAAGAATTATGGAGCATTGTGATGACACGGTCATGGAACATTGTGATGACAAGTATTCTGGAGCATTGTGATGACAAGGGCCATGGAGCATTGTGATGACACGGTCATGGAACAGTGTGATGACAAGAATTCTGGAGCATTGTGATGACAAGGGCCATGGTGCATTGTGATGACACGGTCATGGAACTTTGTGATGACAAGCAATCTGGAGCATTGTGATGACAAGGGCCATGGAGCATTGTGATGACACGGTCATGGAACATTGTGATGATAAGAATTCTGGAGCATTGTGATGATAAGGGCCATGGAGAATTGTGATGACATGGTCATGGAACATTGTGATGACAAGAAATCTGGAGCATTGTGATGACATGTGTCATGGAGCATTGTAATGAAACTTTTCATTGTGCACCGTGATGACAAGGGGGATGGAGTATTGTGATGAAACTGGTCCTGGAGCATTGTGATAACAAAAGCCATTGAGCATTGTGATGACAGGCATCATGGAGCATTGTGAAGAGAGGGGTCATGGGGAATTGTAAAGACAATAGAGAAATGTGATGAAAATGGTCAGCAAGCAAAGTGATGAAAGTGGTCATTTAGAATTGTCATGAAAAACTATATAGAGCATTGTGATGACACAGGTCATGGAGAACTGTGATGGCCAGGGTCATGTAGCATTGTGATGACACGTTCATGGAACATTGTGATGACAAGAATTATGGAGCATTGTGATGACACGGTCATGGAACACTGTGATGACAATAATTCTGGAGCATTGTGATGACAATTGCCATGGAGCATTGTGATGACACGGTCATGGAACATTGTGATAACAAGAATTCTGGAGCATTGAGATGACACGGTCATGGAACATTGTGATGACAAGAATTATGGAGCATTGTGATGACACGGTCATGGAACATTGTGATGACAGGAATTCTGGAGGATTATGATGACAAGGGCCATGGAGCATTGTGATGACACGGTCATGGAACATTGTGATGAAAAGAATTCTGGAGCATTGTGATGACAAGGGCCATGGAGCATTGTGATGACACGGTCATGGAACAATGTGATGACAAGAATTCTGGCGCATTGTGATGACAAGGGCCATGGAGCATTGTGATGACACGGTCGTGGAACATTGTGATGATAAGAATTATTGAGCATTGTGATGACACGGTCATGGAATATTGTGATGACAAGAATTATGGAGCATTGTGATGACACGGTCATGGAATATTGTGATGACAAGTATTCTGGAGCATTGTGATGACACGGTCATGGAATATTGTGATGACAAGTATTCTGGAGCATTGTGATGACACGGTCATGGAATATTGTGATGATAAGAATTATGGAGCATTGTGATGACACGGTCATGGAATATTGTGATGACAAGAATTATGGAGCATTGTGATGACACGGTCATGGAACATTGTGATGACAAGTATTCTGGAGCATTGTGATGACACGGTCATGGAATATTGTGATGACAAGAATTATGGAGAATTGTGATGACACGGTCATGGAACATTGTGATGACAAGAATTCTGGAGCATTGTGATGACAAGGGCCATGGAGCATTGTGATGACACGGTCATGGGACATTGTGATGACCAGAATTCTGTAGAATTGTGATGACAAGTGCCATGGAGCATTGTGATGACACGGTCATGGAACATTGTGATGACAAGAATTCTGGAGCATTATGATGACAAGTGCCATGGAGCATTGTGATGACACGGTCATGGAGCATTGTAATGAGAGGTTTCACTGTGCACCGTGATGACAATGCGGATGGAGTATTGTGATGAAACTGGTCCTGGAGCATTGTGATAACAAAAGCCATTGAGCATTGTGATGACAGGCGTCATGGAGCATTGTGAAGAAAGAGGTCATGGGAAATTGTAATGACAATAGAGAAATGTGATGAAAATGGTCAGCAAGCAAAGTGATTAAAGTGGTCATTTACAATTGTCATGGAAACCTATATAGAGAATTGTGATGGCAAAGGTCATGGAGAACTGTGATGACCAGGGTCATGTAGCATTGTGATGACATGGTCATGGAACATTGTGATGACAAGAATTATGGAGCATTGTGATGACAAGGGCCATGGAGCATTTTGATGACACGGTCATGGAACAATGTGATGAAAAGAATTCTGGCGCATTGTGATGACAAGGGCCATGGAGCATTGTGATGACATGGTCATCGATCATTGTGATAACAAGAATTAAGGAGCATTGTGATGACATGGTCATGGAATATTGTGATGACAAGAATTATGGAGCACTGTGATGACACGGTCATGGAACATTGTGATGACAAGAATTCTGGAGCATTGTGATGACACGGTCATGGAACATTGTGATGACAAGAATTCTGGAGCATTGTGATGACAAGGGCCATGGAGCATTGTGATGACATTGTCATGGAACATTGTGATGACAAGTATTCTGGAGCATTGTGATGACAAGGGCCATGGTGCATTGTGATGACACGGTCATGGAACTTTGTGTTGACAAGCAATCTGGAACATTGTGATGACCAGGGCCATGGAGCATTGTGATGACACGGTCATGGAACATTGTGATGACAAGAATTCTGGAGCATTGTGATGACAAGAATTCTGGAGCATTGTGATGACACGGTCATGGAACATTGTGATGAGAAGAATTCTGGAGCATTGTGATGACACGGTCATGGAACATTTTGATGACAAGAATTATGGAGCATTGTGATGACACGGTCATGGAACATTGTGATGACAAGAATTCTGGAGCATTGTGATGACAAGGGCCATGGAGAATTGTGATGACACGTTCATGGAACAAAGTGATGACAAGAATTCTGGAGCATTGTGATGACAAGGGCCATGGAGCATTGTGATGACAAGTGTCATGGAGCATTGTAATGAGAGGTTTCATTGTGTACCGTGATGACAATGGGGATGGAGTATTGTGATGAAAGTGGTCCTGGAGCATTGTGATAACAAAAGCCATTGAGCATTGGGATGACAGGCATCATGGAGCATTGTGAAGAAAGAGGTCATGGGAAATTGTAATGAAAATAGAGAAATGTGATGAAAATTGTCAGCAAGCAAAGTGATTAAAGTGGTCATTTACAATTGTCATGAAAAACTATATAGAGCATTGTGATGACAAAGGTCATGGAGAACTGTGATGACCAGGGTCATGTAGCATTGTGATGACACGGTCATCGAACATTGTGATGACAAGAATTCTGGAGCATTGTGATGACAAGGGCCATGGAGCATTGTGATGACACGGTCATGGAACATTGTAATGAGAGGTTTCATTGTGCACCGTGATGACAAGGGGGATGGAGTATTGTGATGAAAGTGGTCCTGGAGCATTGTGATAACAAAAGCCATTGAGCATTCTGCTGACAGGCATCATGGAGCATTGTGAAGAAAGGGGTCATGGGAAATTGTAATGACAATAGAGAAATGTGATGAAAATGGTCAGCAAGCAAAGTGATTAAATTGGTCATTTAGAATTGTCATGAAAAACTACATAGAGCATTGTGATGACAAAGGTCATGGAGAACTGTGATGGCCAGGGTCATGTAGCATTGTGATGACACGGTCATGGAACATTGTGATGACAAGAATTATAGAGCATTTTGATGACACGGTCATAGAACATTGTGATGACAAGAATTCTGGAGCATTGTGATGACAAGGGCCATGGAGCATTGTGATGACACGGTCATGGAACATTGTGATGACAAGAATTCTGGAGCATTGTGATGACACGCTCATGGAACATTGTGATGACAAGAATTATGGAGCATTGTGATGACACGGTCATGGAACATTGTGATGACAAGAATTCTGGAGCATTGTGATGACACGGTCATGGAACATTGTGATGACAAGAATTCTGGAGCATTGTGATGACAAGGGCCATGGAGCATTGTGATGACATGGTCATCGAACATTGTGATGACAAGAATTCTGGAGCATTGTGATGACAAGGGCCATGGAGCATTGTAATGAGAGGTTTCATTGTGCACCGTGATGACAAGGGGGATGGAGTATTGTGATGAAACTGGTCCTGGAGCATTGTGATAACAAAAGCCATTGAGCATTGTGATGACAGGCGTCATGGAGCATTGTGAAGAAAGGGGTCATGGGAAATTGTAATGGCAATAGAGAAATGTGATGAAAATGGTCAGCAAGCAAAGTGATTAAAGTGGTCATTTACAATTGTCATGGAAACCTATATAGAGCATTGTGATGGCAAAGGTCATGGAGAACTGTGATGACCAGGGTCATGTAGCATTGTGATGACATGGTCATGGAACATTGTGATGACAAGAATTATGGAGCATTGTGATGACAAGGGCCATGGAGCATTGTGATGACACGGTCATGGAACAATGTGATGAAAAGAATTCTGGCGCATTGTGATGACAAGGGCCATGGAGCATTGTGATGACATGGTCATCGATCATTGTGATAACAAGAATTAAGGAGCATTGTGATGACATGGTCATGGAATATTGTGATGACAAGAATTATGGAGCACTGTGATGACACGGTCATGGAACATTGTGATGACAAGAATTCTGGAGCATTGTGATGACACGGTCATGGAATATTGTGATGACAAGAATTATGGAGCATTGTGATGACACGGTCAATGAACATTGTGATGACAAGAATTCTGGAGCATTGTGATGACAAGGGCCATGGAGCATTGTGATGACATTGTCATGGAACATTGTGATGACAAGTATTCTGGAGCATTGTGATGACAAGGGCCATGGTGCATTGTGATGACACGGTCATGGAACTTTGTGTTGACAAGCAATCTGGAACATTGTGATGACCAGGGCCATGGAGCATTGTGATGACACGGTCATGGAACATTGTGATGACAAGAATTCTGGAGCATTGTGATGACAAGAATTCTGGAGCATTGTGATGACACGGTCATGGAACATTGTGATGAGAAGAATTCTGGAGCATTGTGATGACACGGTCATGGAACATTTTGATGACAAGAATTATGGAGCACTGTGATGACACGGTCATGGAACATTGTGATGACAAGAATTCTGGAGCATTGTGATGACAAGCGCCATGGAGCATTGTGATGACACGGTCATGGAACAAAGTGATGACAAGAATTCTGGAGCATTGTGATGACAAGGGCCATGGAGCATTGTGATGACACGGTCATGGGACATTGTGATGACCAGAATTCTGTAGAATTGTGATGACAAGTGCCATGGAGCATTGTGATGACACGGTCATGGAATATTGTGATGACAAGAATTATGGAGCATTGTGATGACACGGTCATGGAACATTGTGATGACAAGTATTCTGGAGCATTGTGATGACACGGTCATGGAATATTGTGATGACAAGAATTATGGAGAATTGTGATGACACGGTCATGGAACATTGTGATGACAAGAATTCTGGAGCATTGTGATGACAAGGGCCATGGAGCATTGTGATGACACGGTCATGGGACATTGTGATGACCAGAATTCTGTAGAATTGTGATGACAAGTGCCATGGAGCATTGTGATGACACGGTCATGGAACATTGTGATGACAAGAATTCTGGAGCATTATGATGACAAGTGCCATGGAGCATTGTGATGACACGGTCATGGAGCATTGTAATGAGAGGTTTCACTGTGCACCGTGATGACAATGCGGATGGAGTATTGTGATGAAACTGGTCCTGGAGCATTGTGATAACAAAAGCCATTGAGCATTGTGATGACAGGCGTCATGGAGCATTGTGAAGAAAGAGGTCATGGGAAATTGTAATGACAATAGAGAAATGTGATGAAAATGGTCAGCAAGCAAAGTGATTAAAGTGGTCATTTACAATTGTCATGGAAACCTACATAGAGCATTGTGATGGCAAAGGTCATGGAGAACTGTGATGACCAGGGTCATGTAGCATTGTGATGACATGGTCATGGAACATTGTGATGACAAGAATTATGGAGCATTGTGATGACAAGGGCCATGGAGCATTTTGATGACACGGTCATGGAACAATGTGATGAAAAGAATTCTGGCGCATTGTGATGACAAGGGCCATGGAGCATTGTGATGACATGGTCATCGATCATTGTGATAACAAGAATTAAGGAGCATTGTGATGACATGGTCATGGAATATTGTGATGACAAGAATTATGGAGCACTGTGATGACACGGTCATGGAACATTGTGATGACAAGAATTCTGGAGCATTGTGATGACACGGTCATGGAACATTGTGATGACAAGAATTCTGGAGCATTGTGATGACAAGGGCCATGGAGCATTGTGATGACATTGTCATGGAACATTGTGATGACAAGTATTCTGGAGCATTGTGATGACAAGGGCCATGGTGCATTGTGATGACACGGTCATGGAACTTTGTGTTGACAAGCAATCTGGAACATTGTGATGACCAGGGCCATGGAGCATTGTGATGACACGGTCATGGAACATTGTGATGACAAGAATTCTGGAGCATTGTGATGACAAGAATTCTGGAGCATTGTGATGACACGGTCATGGAACATTGTGATGAGAAGAATTCTGGAGCATTGTGATGACACGGTCATGGAACATTTTGATGACAAGAATTATGGAGCATTGTGATGACACGGTCATGGAACATTGTGATGACAAGAATTCTGGAGCATTGTGATGACAAGGGCCATGGAGAATTGTGATGACACGTTCATGGAACAAAGTGATGACAAGAATTCTGGAGCATTGTGATGACAAGGGCCATGGAGCATTGTGATGACAAGTGTCATGGAGCATTGTAATGAGAGGTTTCATTGTGTACCGTGATGACAATGGGGATGGAGTATTGTGATGAAAGTGGTCCTGGAGCATTGTGATAACAAAAGCCATTGAGCATTGGGATGACAGGCATCATGGAGCATTGTGAAGAAAGAGGTCATGGGAAATTGTAATGAAAATAGAGAAATGTGATGAAAATTGTCAGCAAGCAAAGTGATTAAAGTGGTCATTTACAATTGTCATGAAAAACTATATAGAGCATTGTGATGACAAAGGTCATGGAGAACTGTGATGACCAGGGTCATGTAGCATTGTGATGACACGGTCATCGAACATTGTGATGACAAGAATTCTGGAGCATTGTGATGACAAGGGCCATGGAGCATTGTGATGACACGGTCATGGAACATTGTAATGAGAGGTTTCATTGTGCACCGTGATGACAAGGGGGATGGAGTATTGTGATGAAAGTGGTCCTGGAGCATTGTGATAACAAAAGCCATTGAGCATTCTGCTGACAGGCATCATGGAGCATTGTGAAGAAAGGGGTCATGGGAAATTGTAATGACAATAGAGAAATGTGATGAAAATGGTCAGCAAGCAAAGTGATTAAATTGGTCATTTAGAATTGTCATGAAAAACTACATAGAGCATTGTGATGACAAAGGTCATGGAGAACTGTGATGGCCAGGGTCATGTAGCATTGTGATGACACGGTCATGGAACATTGTGATGACAAGAATTATAGAGCATTTTGATGACACGGTCATAGAACATTGTGATGACAAGAATTCTGGAGCATTGTGATGACAAGCGCCATGGAGCATTGTGATGACACGGTCATGGAACAAAGTGATGACAAGAATTCTGGAGCATTGTGATGACAAGGGCCATGGAGCATTGTGATGACATGGTCATCGAACATTGTGATGACAAGAATTCTGGAGCATTGTGATGACAAGGGCCATGGAGCATTGTGATGACACGGTCATTGAACATTGTAATGACAAGAATTCTGAAGCATTGTGATGACAAGGGCCATGGAGCATTGTGATGACATTGTCATGGAACATTGTGATGACAAGTATTCTGGAGCATTGTGATGACAAGGGCCATGGTGCATTGTGATGACACGGTCATGGAACTTTGTGTTGACAAGCAATCTGGAACATTGTGATGACCAGGGCCATGGAGCATTGTGATGACACGGTCATGGAACATTGTGATGACAAGAATTCTGGAGCATTGTGATGACAAGAATTCTGGAGCATTGTGATGACACGGTCATGGAACATTGTGATGAGAAGAATTCTGGAGCATTGTGATGACACGGTCATGGAACATTTTGATGACAAGAATTATGGAGCACTGTGATGACACGGTCATGGAACATTGTGATGACAAGAATTCTGGAGCATTGTGATGACAAGCGCCATGGAGCATTGTGATGACACGGTCATGGAACAAAGTGATGACAAGAATTCTGGAGCATTGTGATGACAAGGGCCATGGAGCATTGTGATGACACGGTCATGGGACATTGTGATGACCAGAATTCTGTAGAATTGTGATGACAAGTGCCATGGAGCATTGTGATGACACGGTCATGGAACATTGTGATGACAAGAATTCTGGAGCATTATGATGACAAGTGCCATGGAGCATTGTGATGACACGGTCATGGAGCATTGTAATGAGAGGTTTCACTGTGCACCGTGATGACAATGCGGATGGAGTATTGTGATGAAACTGGTCCTGGAGCATTGTGATAACAAAAGCCATTGAGCATTGTGATGACAGGCGTCATGGAGCATTGTGAAGAAAGAGGTCATGGGAAATTGTAATGACAATAGAGAAATGTGATGAAAATGGTCAGCAAGCAAAGTGATTAAAGTGGTCATTTAGAATTGTCATGAAAAACTACATAGAGCATTGTGATGACAAAGGTCATGGAGAACTGTGATGGCCAGGGTCATGTAGCATTGTGATGACACGGTCATGGAACATTGTGATGACAAGAATTATAGAGCATTTTGATGACACGGTCATAGAACATTGTGATGACAAGAATTCTGGAGCATTGTGATGACAAGGGCCATGGAGCATTGTGATGACACGGTCATGGAACATTGTGATGACAAGAATTCTGGAGCATTGTGATGACACGCTCATGGAACATTGTGATGACAAGAATTATGGAGCATTGTGATGACACGGTCATGGAACATTGTGATGACAAGAATTCTGGAGCATTGTGATGACACGGTCATGGAACATTGTGATGACAAGAATTCTGGAGCATTGTGATGACAAGGGCCATGGAGCATTGTGATGACACGGTCATGGAACATTGTGATGACAAGAATTCTGGAGCATTGTGATGACAAGAATTCTGGAGCATTGTGATGACACGATCATGGAACATTGTGATGACAAGAATTCTGGAGCATTGTGATGACACGGTCATGGAACATTTTGATGACAAGAATTATGGAGCATTGTGATGAAACGGTCATGGAACATTGTGATGACAAGAATTCTGGAGCATTGTGATGACAAGGGCCATGGAGCATTGTGATGACACGGTCATGGAACAAAGTGATGACAAGAATTCTGGAGCATTGTGATGACAAGGGCCATGGAGCATTGTGATGACATGGTCATCGAACATTGTGATGACAAGAATTCTGGAGCATTGTGATGACAAGGGCCATGGAGCATTGTGATGACACGGTCATTGAACATTGTAATGACAAGAATTCTGAAGCATTGTGATGACAAGGGCCATGGAGCATTGTGATGACACGGTCATGGAACATTGTGATGACAAGAATTCTGGAGCATTGTGATGACAAGGGCCATGGAGCATTGTGATGACACGGTCATGGAACATTGTGATGACAAGAATTCTGGAGCATTATGATGATAAGAGCCATGGAGAATTGTGATGACATGGTCATGGAACACTGTGATGACAAGAATTCTGGAGCATTGTGATGACATGTGTCATGGAGCATTGTAATGTAACTTTTCATTGTGCACCGTGATGACAAGGGGGATGGAGTATTGTGATGAAACTGGTCCTGGAGCATTGTGATTACAAAAGCCATTGAGCATTGTGATGACAGGCATCATGGAGCATTGTGAAGAAAGGGGTCATGGGGAATTGTAATGACAATAGAGAAATGTGATGAAAATGGTCAGCAAGCAAAGTGATTAAAGGGGTCATTTAGAATTGTCATGAAAAACTATATAGAGCATTGTGATGACAAAAGTCATGGAGAACTGTGATGACCAGGGTCATGTAGCATTGTGATGACACGGTCATGGAACATTGTGATGACAAGAATTATGGAGCATTGTGATGACACGGTCATGGAACATTGTGATGACAAGAATTCTGGAGAATTGTGATGACAAGGGCCATGGAGCATTGTGATGACACGGTCTTGGGACATTGTGATGACCAGAATTCTGGAGAATTGTGATGACAAGTGCCATGGAGCATTGTGATGACACGGTCATGGAACATTGTGCTGACAAGAATTCTGGAGCATTGTGATGACAAAGGCCATGGAGCATTGTGATGACAAGTGTCATGGAGCATTGTAATGAGAGGTTTCATTGTGCACCGTGATGACAAGGGGGATGGAGTATTGTGATGAAAGTGGTCCTGGAGCATTGTGATAACAAAAGCCATTGAGCATTGTGCTGACAGGCATCATGGAGCATTGTGAGAAAGGGGTCATGGGAAATTGTAATGACAATAGAGAAAAGTGATGAAAATGGTCAGCAAGCAAAGTGATTAAAGTGGTCATTTAGAATTGTCATGAAAAACTACATAGAGCATTGTGATGACAAAGGTCATGGAGAACTGTGATGGCCAGGGTCATGTAGCATTGTGATGACACGGTCATGGAACATTGTGATGACAAGAATTATGGAGCATTGTGATGACACGGTCATGGAATATTGTGATGACAAGAATTATGGAGCATTGTGATGACACGGTCATGGAACATTGTGATGGCAAGTATTCTGGAGCATTGTGATGACAAGGGCCATGGAGCATTGTGATGACACGGTCATGGAACAGTGTGATGACAAGAATTCTGGAGCATTGTGATGACAAGGGCCATGGTGCATTGTGATGACACGGTCATGGAACTTTGTGATGACAAGCAATCTGGAGCATTGTGATGACAAGGGCCATGGAGCATTGTGATGACACGGTCATGGAACATTGTGATGATAAGAATTCTGGAGCATTGTGATGATAAGGGCCATGGAGAATTGTGATGACATGGTCATGGAACATTGTGATGACAAGAAATCTGGAGCATTGTGATGACATGTGTCATGGAGCATTGTAATGAAACTTTTCATTGTGCACCGTGATGACAAGGGTGATGGAGTATTGTGATGAAACTGGTCCTGGAGCATTGTGATAACAAAAGCCATTGAGCATTGTGATGACAGGCATCATGGAGCATTGTGAAGAGAGGGGTCATGGGGAATTGTAAAGACAATAGAGAAATGTGATGAAAATGGTCAGCAAGCAAAGTGATGAAAGTGGTCATTTAGAATTGTCATGAAAAACTATATAGAGCATTGTGATGACACAGGTCATGGAGAACTGTGATGACCAGGGTCATGTAGCATTGTGATGACACGTTCATGGAACATTGTGATGACAAGAATTATGGAGCATTGTGATGACACGGTCATGGAACACTGTGATGACAATAATTCTGGAGCATTGTGATGACAATTGCCATGGAGCATTGTGATGACACGGTCATGGAACATTGTGATAACAAGAATTCTGGAGCATTGAGATGACACGGTCATGGAACATTGTGATGACAAGAATTATGGAGCATTGTGATGACACGGTCATGGAACATTGTGATGACAGGAATTCTGGAGGATTATGATGACAAGGGCCATGGAGCATTGTGATGACACGGTCATGGAACATTGTGATGAAAAGAATTCTGGAGCATTGTGATGACAAGGGCCATGGAGCATTGTGAAGACACGGTCATGGAACAATGTGATGACAAGAATTCTGGCGCATTGTGATGACAAGGGCCATGGAGCATTGTGATGACACGGTCATGGAACATTGTGATGATAAGAATTATTGAGCATTGTGATGACACGGTCATGGAATATTGTGATGACAAGAATTATGGAGCATTGTGATGACACGGTCATGGAATATTGTGATGACAAGTATTCTGGAGCATTGTGATGACACGGTCATGGAATATTGTGATGACAAGTATTCTGGAGCATTGTGATGACACGGTCATGGAATATTGTGATGATAAGAATTATGGAGCATTGTGATGACACGGTCATGGAATATTGTGATGACAAGAATTATGGAGCATTGTGATGACACGGTCATGGAACATTGTGATGACAAGTATTCTGGAGCATTGTGATGACACGGTCATGGAATATTGTGATGACAAGAATTATGGAGAATTGTGATGACACGGTCATGGAACATTGTGATGACAAGAATTCTGGAGCATTGTGATGACAAGGGCCATGGAGCATTGTGATGACACGGTCATGGGACATTGTGATGACCAGAATTCTGTAGAATTGTGATGACAAGTGCCATGGAGCATTGTGATGACACGGTCATGGAACATTGTGATGACAAGAATTCTGGAGCATTATGATGACAAGTGCCATGGAGCATTGTGATGACACGGTCATGGAGCATTGTAATGAGAGGTTTCACTGTGCACCGTGATGACAATGCGGATGGAGTATTGTGATGAAACTGGTCCTGGAGCATTGTGATAACAAAAGCCATTGAGCATTGTGATGACAGGCGTCATGGAGCATTGTGAAGAAAGAGGTCATGGGAAATTGTAATGACAATAGAGAAATGTGATGAAAATGGTCAGCAAGCAAAGTGATTAAAGTGGTCATTTACAATTGTCATGGAAACCTATATAGAGCATTGTGATGGCAAAGGTCATGGAGAACTGTGATGACCAGGGTCATGTAGCATTGTGATGACATGGTCATGGAACATTGTGATGACAAGAATTATGGAGCATTGTGATGACAAGGGCCATGGAGCATTTTGATGACACGGTCATGGAACAATGTGATGAAAAGAATTCTGGCGCATTGTGATGACAAGGGCCATGGAGCATTGTGATGACATGGTCATCGATCATTGTGATAGCAAGAATTAAGGAGCATTGTGATGACATGGTCATGGAATATTGTGATGACAAGAATTATGGAGCACTGTGATGACACGGTCATGGAACATTGTGATGACAAGAATTCTGGAGCATTGTGATGACACGGTCATGGAATATTGTGATGACAAGAATTATGGAGCATTGTGATGACACGGTCATGGAACATTGTGATGACAATAATTCTGGAGCATTGTGATGACAAGGGCCATGGAGCATTGTGATGACTTTGTCATGGAACATTGTGATGACAAGTATTCTGGAGCATTGTGATGACAAGGGCCATGGTGCATTGTGATGACACGGTCATGGAACTTTGTGTTGACAAGCAATCTGGAACATTGTGATGACCAGGGCCATGGAGCATTGTGATGACACGGTCATGGAACATTGTGATGACAAGAATTCTGGAGCATTGTGATGACAAGAATTCTGGAGCATTGTGATGACACGGTCATGGAACATTGTGATGAGAAGAATTCTGGAGCATTGTGATGACACGGTCATGGAACATTTTGATGACAAGAATTATGGAGCATTGTGATGACACGGTCATGGAACATTGTGATGACAAGAATTCTGGAGCATTGTGATGACAAGGGCCATGGAGAATTGTGATGACACGTTCATGGAACAAAGTGATGACAAGAATTCTGGAGCATTGTGATGACAAGGGCCATGGAGCATTGTGATGACAAGTGTCATGGAGCATTGTAATGAGAGGTTTCATTGTGTACCGTGATGACAATGGGGATGGAGTATTGTGATGAAAGTGGTCCTGGAGCATTGTGATAACAAAAGCCATTGAGCATTGGGATGACAGGCATCATGGAGCATTGTGAAGAAAGAGGTCATGGGAAATTGTAATGAAAATAGAGAAATGTGATGAAAATTGTCAGCAAGCAAAGTGATTAAAGTGGTCATTTACAATTGTCATGAAAAACTATATAGAGCATTGTGATGACAAAGGTCATGGAGAACTGTGATGACCAGGGTCATGTAGCATTGTGATGACACGGTCATCGAACATTGTGATGACAAGAATTCTGGAGCATTGTGATGACAAGGGCCATGGAGCATTGTGATGACACGGTCATGGAACATTGTAATGAGAGGTTTCATTGTGCACCGTGATGACAAGGGGGATGGAGTATTGTGATGAAAGTGGTCCTGGAGCATTGTGATAACAAAAGCCATTGAGCATTCTGCTGACAGGCATCATGGAGCATTGTGAAGAAAGGGGTCATGGGAAATTGTAATGACAATAGAGAAATGTGATGAAAATGGTCAGCAAGCAAAGTGATTAAATTGGTCATTTAGAATTGTCATGAAAAACTACATAGAGCATTGTGATGACAAAGGTCATGGAGAACTGTGATGGCCAGGGTCATGTAGCATTGTGATGACACGGTCATGGAACATTGTGATGACAAGAATTATAGAGCATTTTGATGACACGGTCATAGAACATTGTGATGACAAGAATTCTGGAGCATTGTGATGACAAGGGCCATGGAGCATTGTGATGACACGGTCATGGAACATTGTGATGACAAGAATTCTGGAGCATTGTGATGACACGCTCATGGAACATTGTGATGACAAGAATTATGGAGCATTGTGATGACACGGTCATGGAACATTGTGATGACAAGAATTCTGGAGCATTGTGATGACACGGTCATGGAACATTGTGATGACAAGAATTCTGGAGCATTGTGATGACAAGGGCCATGGAGCATTGTGATGACATGGTCATCGAACATTGTGATGACAAGAATTCTGGAGCATTGTGATGACAAGGGCCATGGAGCATTGTAATAAGAGGTTTCATTGTGCACCGTGATGACAAGGGGGATGGAGTATTGTGATGAAACTGGTCCTGGAGCATTGTGATAACAAAAGCCATTGAGCATTGTGATGACAGGCGTCATGGAGCATTGTGAAGAAAGGGGTCATGGGAAATTGTAATGACAATAGAGAAATGTGATGAAAATGGTCAGCAAGCAAAGTGATTAAAGTGGTCATTTACAATTGTCATGGAAACCTATATAGAGCATTGTGATGGCAAAGGTCATGGAGAACTGTGATGACCAGGGTCATGTAGCATTGTGATGACATGGTCATGGAACATTGTGATGACAAGAATTATGGAGCATTGTGATGACAAGGGCCATGGAGCATTGTGATGACACGGTCATGGAACAATGTGATGAAAAGAATTCTGGCGCATTGTGATGACAAGGGCCATGGAGCATTGTGATGACATGGTCATCGATCATTGTGATAACAAGAATTAAGGAGCATTGTGATGACATGGTCATGGAATATTGTGATGACAAGAATTATGGAGCACTGTGATGACACGGTCATGGAACATTGTGATGACAAGAATTCTGGAGCATTGTGATGACACGGTCATGGAATATTGTGATGACAAGAATTATGGAGCATTGTGATGACACGGTCAATGAACATTGTGATGACAAGAATTCTGGAGCATTGTGATGACAAGGGCCATGGAGCATTGTGATGACATTGTCATGGAACATTGTGATGACAAGTATTCTGGAGCATTGTGATGACAAGGGCCATGGTGCATTGTGATGACACGGTCATGGAACTTTGTGTTGACAAGCAATCTGGAACATTGTGATGACCAGGGCCATGGAGCATTGTGATGACACGGTCATGGAACATTGTGATGACAAGAATTCTGGAGCATTGTGATGACAAGAATTCTGGAGCATTGTGATGACACGGTCATGGAACATTGTGATGAGAAGAATTCTGGAGCATTGTGATGACACGGTCATGGAACATTTTGATGACAAGAATTATGGAGCACTGTGATGACACGGTCATGGAACATTGTGATGACAAGAATTCTGGAGCATTGTGATGACAAGCGCCATGGAGCATTGTGATGACACGGTCATGGAACAAAGTGATGACAAGAATTCTGGAGCATTGTGATGACAAGGGCCATGGAGCATTGTGATGACATGGTCATCGAACATTGTGATGACAAGAATTCTCGAGCATTGTGATGACAAGGGCCATGGAGCATTGTGATGACACGGTCATTGAACATTGTAATGACAAGAATTCTGAAGCATTGTGATGACAAGGGCCACGGAGCATTGTGATGACACGGTCATGGAACATTGTGATGATAAGAATTCTGGAGCATTGTGAAGACAAGGGCCATGGAGCATTGTGATGACAAGTGTCATGGAGCATTGTAATGAGAGGTTTCATTGTGCACCGTGATGACAAGGGGGATGGAGTATTGTGATGAAACTGGTCCTGGAGCATTGTGATAACAAAAGCCATTGAGCATTGTGATGACAGGCGTCATGGAGCATTGTGAAGAAAGGGGTCATGGGAAATTGTAATGACAATAGAGAAATGTGATGAAAATGGTCAGCAAGCAAAGTGATTAAAGTGGTCATTTACAATTGTCATGGAAACCTATATAGAGCATTGTGATGGCAAAGGTCATGGAGAACTGTGATGACCATGGTCATGTAGCATTGTGATGACATGGTCATGGAACATTGTGATGACAAGAATTATGGAGCATTGTGATGACAAGGGCCATGGAGCATTGTGATGACACGGTCATGGAACAATGTGATGAAAAGAATTCTGGCGCATTGTGATGACAAGGGCCATGGAGCATTGTGATGACATGGTCATCGATCATTGTGATAACAAGAATTAAGGAGCATTGTGATGACATGGTCATGGAATATTGTGATGACAAGAATTATGGAGCACTGTGATGACACGGTCATGGAACATTGTGATGACAAGAATTCTGGAGCATTGTGATGACACGGTCATGGAACATTGTGATGACAAGAATTCTGGAGCATTGTGATGACAAGGGCCATGGAGCATTGTGATGACATTGTCATGGAACATTGTGATGACAAGTATTCTGGAGCATTGTGATGACAAGGGCCATGGTGCATTGTGATGACACGGTCATGGAACTTTGTGTTGACAAGCAATCTGGAACATTGTGATGACCAGGGCCATGGAGCATTGTGATGACACGGTCATGGAACATTGTGATGACAAGAATTCTGGAGCATTGTGATGACAAGAATTCTGGAGCATTGTGATGACACGGTCATGGAACATTGTGATGAGCAGAATTCTGGAGCATTGTGATGACACGGTCATGGAACATTTTGATGACAAGAATTATGGAGCATTGTGATGACACGGTCATGGAACATTGTGATGACAAGAATTCTGGAGCATTGTGATGACAAGGGCCATGGAGAATTGTGATGACACGTTCATGGAACAAAGTGATGACAAGAATTCTGGAGCATTGTGATGACAAGGGCCATGGAGCATTGTGATGACAAGTGTCATGGAGCATTGTAATGAGAGGTTTCATTGTGTACCGTGATGACAATGGGGATGGAGTATTGTGATGAAAGTGGTCCTGGAGCATTGTGATAACAAAAGCCATTGAGCATTGGGATGACAGGCATCATGGAGCATTGTGAAGAAAGAGGTCATGGGAAATTGTAATGAAAATAGAGAAATGTGATGAAAATTGTCAGCAAGCAAAGTGATTAAAGTGGTCATTTACAATTGTCATGAAAAACTATATAGAGCATTGTGATGACAAAGGTCATGGAGAACTGTGATGACCAGGGTCATGTAGCATTGTGATGACACGGTCATCGAACATTGTGATGACAAGAATTCTGGAGCATTGTGATGACAAGGGCCATGGAGCATTGTGATGACACGGTCATGGAACATTGTAATGAGAGGTTTCATTGTGCACCGTGATGACAAGGGGGATGGAGTATTGTGATGAAAGTGGTCCTGGAGCATTGTGATAACAAAAGCCATTGAGCATTCTGCTGACAGGCATCATGGAGCATTGTGAAGAAAGGGGTCATGGGAAATTGTAATGACAATAGAGAAATGTGATGAAAATGGTCAGCAAGCAAAGTGATTAAATTGGTCATTTAGAATTGTCATGAAAAACTACATAGAGCATTGTGATGACAAAGGTCATGGAGAACTGTGATGGCCAGGGTCATGTAGCATTGTGATGACACGGTCATGGAACATTGTGATGACAAGAATTATAGAGCATTTTGATGACACGGTCATAGAACATTGTGATGACAAGAATTCTGGAGCATTGTGATGACAAGCGCCATGGAGCATTGTGATGACACGGTCATGGAACAAAGTGATGACAAGAATTCTGGAGCATTGTGATGACAAGGGCCATGGAGCATTGTGATGACATGGTCATCGAACATTGTGATGACAAGAATTCTGGAGCATTGTGATGACAAGGGCCATGGAGCATTGTGATGACACGGTCATTGAACATTGTAATGACAAGAATTCTGAAGCATTGTGATGACAAGGGCCATGGAGCATTGTGATGACATTGTCATGGAACATTGTGATGACAAGTATTCTGGAGCATTGTGATGACAAGGGCCATGGTGCATTGTGATGACACGGTCATGGAACTTTGTGTTGACAAGCAATCTGGAACATTGTGATGACCAGGGCCATGGAGCATTGTGATGACACGGTCATGGAACATTGTGATGACAAGAATTCTGGAGCATTGTGATGACAAGAATTCTGGAGCATTGTGATGACACGGTCATGGAACATTGTGATGAGAAGAATTCTGGAGCATTGTGATGACACGGTCATGGAACATTTTGATGACAAGAATTATGGAGCACTGTGATGACACGGTCATGGAACATTGTGATGACAAGAATTCTGGAGCATTGTGATGACAAGCGCCATGGAGCATTGTGATGACACGGTCATGGAACAAAGTGATGACAAGAATTCTGGAGCATTGTGATGACAAGGGCCATGGAGCATTGTGATGACACGGTCATGGGACATTGTGATGACCAGAATTCTGTAGAATTGTGATGACAAGTGCCATGGAGCATTGTGATGACACGGTCATGGAACATTGTGATGACAAGAATTCTGGAGCATTATGATGACAAGTGCCATGGAGCATTGTGATGACACGGTCATGGAGCATTGTAATGAGAGGTTTCACTGTGCACCGTGATGACAATGCGGATGGAGTATTGTGATGAAACTGGTCCTGGAGCATTGTGATAACAAAAGCCATTGAGCATTGTGATGACAGGCGTCATGGAGCATTGTGAAGAAAGAGGTCATGGGAAATTGTAATGACAATAGAGAAATGTGATGAAAATGGTCAGCAAGCAAAGTGATTAAAGTGGTCATTTAGAATTGTCATGAAAAACTACATAGAGCATTGTGATGACAAAGGTCATGGAGAACTGTGATGGCCAGGGTCATGTAGCATTGTGATGACACGGTCATGGAACATTGTGATGACAAGAATTATAGAGCATTTTGATGACACGGTCATAGAACATTGTGATGACAAGAATTCTGGAGCATTGTGATGACAAGGGCCATGGAGCATTGTGATGACACGGTCATGGAACATTGTGATGACAAGAATTCTGGAGCATTGTGATGACACGCTCATGGAACATTGTGATGACAAGAATTATGGAGCATTGTGATGACACGGTCATGGAACATTGTGATGACAAGAATTCTGGAGCATTGTGATGACACGGTCATGGAACATTGTGATGACAAGAATTCTGGAGCATTGTGATGACAAGGGCCATGGAGCATTGTGATGACACGGTCATGGAACATTGTGATGACAAGAATTCTGGAGCATTGTGATGACAAGAATTCTGGAGCATTGTGATGACACGATCATGGAACATTGTGATGACAAGAATTCTGGAGCATTGTGATGACACGGTCATGGAACATTTTGATGACAAGAATTATGGAGCATTGTGATGAAACGGTCATGGAACATTGTGATGACAAGAATTCTGGAGCATTGTGATGACAAGGGCCATGGAGCATTGTGATGACACGGTCATGGAACAAAGTGATGACAAGAATTCTGGAGCATTGTGATGACAAGGGCCATGGAGCATTGTGATGACATGGTCATCGAACATTGTGATGACAAGAATTCTGGAGCATTGTGATGACAAGGGCCATGGAGCATTGTGATGACACGGTCATTGAACATTGTAATGACAAGAATTCTGAAGCATTGTGATGACAAGGGCCATGGAGCATTGTGATGACACGGTCATGGAACATTGTGATGACAAGAATTCTGGAGCATTGTGATGACAAGGGCCATGGAGCATTGTGATGACACGGTCATGGAACATTGTGATGACAAGAATTCTGGAGCATTATGATGATAAGAGCCATGGAGAATTGTGATGACATGGTCATGGAACACTGTGATGACAAGAATTCTGGAGCATTGTGATGACATGTGTCATGGAGCATTGTAATGTAACTTTTCATTGTGCACCGTGATGACAAGGGGGATGGAGTATTGTGATGAAACTGGTCCTGGAGCATTGTGATTACAAAAGCCATTGAGCATTGTGATGACAGGCATCATGGAGCATTGTGAAGAAAGGGGTCATGGGGAATTGTAATGACAATAGAGAAATGTGATGAAAATGGTCAGCAAGCAAAGTGATTAAAGGGGTCATTTAGAATTGTCATGAAAAACTATATAGAGCATTGTGATGACAAAAGTCATGGAGAACTGTGATGACCAGGGTCATGTAGCATTGTGATGACACGGTCATGGAACATTGTGATGACAAGAATTATGGAGCATTGTGATGACACGGTCATGGAACATTGTGATGACAAGAATTCTGGAGAATTGTGATGACAAGGGCCATGGAGCATTGTGATGACACGGTCTTGGGACATTGTGATGACCAGAATTCTGGAGAATTGTGATGACAAGTGCCATGGAGCATTGTGATGACACGGTCATGGAACATTGTGCTGACAAGAATTCTGGAGCATTGTGATGACAAAGGCCATGGAGCATTGTGATGACAAGTGTCATGGAGCATTGTAATGAGAGGTTTCATTGTGCACCGTGATGACAAGGGGGATGGAGTATTGTGATGAAAGTGGTCCTGGAGCATTGTGATAACAAAAGCCATTGAGCATTGTGCTGACAGGCATCATGGAGCATTGTGAGAAAGGGGTCATGGGAAATTGTAATGACAATAGAGAAAAGTGATGAAAATGGTCAGCAAGCAAAGTGATTAAAGTGGTCATTTAGAATTGTCATGAAAAACTACATAGAGCATTGTGATGACAAAGGTCATGGAGAACTGTGATGGCCAGGGTCATGTAGCATTGTGATGACACGGTCATGGAACATTGTGATGACAAGAATTATGGAGCATTGTGATGACACGGTCATGGAATATTGTGATGACAAGAATTATGGAGCATTGTGATGACACGGTCATGGAACATTGTGATGGCAAGTATTCTGGAGCATTGTGATGACAAGGGCCATGGAGCATTGTGATGACACGGTCATGGAACAGTGTGATGACAAGAATTCTGGAGCATTGTGATGACAAGGGCCATGGTGCATTGTGATGACACGGTCATGGAACTTTGTGATGACAAGCAATCTGGAGCATTGTGATGACAAGGGCCATGGAGCATTGTGATGACACGGTCATGGAACATTGTGATGATAAGAATTCTGGAGCATTGTGATGATAAGGGCCATGGAGAATTGTGATGACATGGTCATGGAACATTGTGATGACAAGAAATCTGGAGCATTGTGATGACATGTGTCATGGAGCATTGTAATGAAACTTTTCATTGTGCACCGTGATGACAAGGGTGATGGAGTATTGTGATGAAACTGGTCCTGGAGCATTGTGATAACAAAAGCCATTGAGCATTGTGATGACAGGCATCATGGAGCATTGTGAAGAGAGGGGTCATGGGGAATTGTAAAGACAATAGAGAAATGTGATGAAAATGGTCAGCAAGCAAAGTGATGAAAGTGGTCATTTAGAATTGTCATGAAAAACTATATAGAGCATTGTGATGACACAGGTCATGGAGAACTGTGATGACCAGGGTCATGTAGCATTGTGATGACACGTTCATGGAACATTGTGATGACAAGAATTATGGAGCATTGTGATGACACGGTCATGGAACACTGTGATGACAATAATTCTGGAGCATTGTGATGACAATTGCCATGGAGCATTGTGATGACACGGTCATGGAACATTGTGATAACAAGAATTCTGGAGCATTGAGATGACACGGTCATGGAACATTGTGATGACAAGAATTATGGAGCATTGTGATGACACGGTCATGGAACATTGTGATGACAGGAATTCTGGAGGATTATGATGACAAGGGCCATGGAGCATTGTGATGACACGGTCATGGAACATTGTGATGAAAAGAATTCTGGAGCATTGTGATGACAAGGGCCATGGAGCATTGTGAAGACACGGTCATGGAACAATGTGATGACAAGAATTCTGGCGCATTGTGATGACAAGGGCCATGGAGCATTGTGATGACACGGTCATGGAACATTGTGATGATAAGAATTATTGAGCATTGTGATGACACGGTCATGGAATATTGTGATGACAAGAATTATGGAGCATTGTGATGACACGGTCATGGAATATTGTGATGACAAGTATTCTGGAGCATTGTGATGACACGGTCATGGAATATTGTGATGACAAGTATTCTGGAGCATTGTGATGACACGGTCATGGAATATTGTGATGATAAGAATTATGGAGCATTGTGATGACACGGTCATGGAATATTGTGATGACAAGAATTATGGAGCATTGTGATGACACGGTCATGGAACATTGTGATGACAAGTATTCTGGAGCATTGTGATGACACGGTCATGGAATATTGTGATGACAAGAATTATGGAGAATTGTGATGACACGGTCATGGAACATTGTGATGACAAGAATTCTGGAGCATTGTGATGACAAGGGCCATGGAGCATTGTGATGACACGGTCATGGGACATTGTGATGACCAGAATTCTGTAGAATTGTGATGACAAGTGCCATGGAGCATTGTGATGACACGGTCATGGAACATTGTGATGACAAGAATTCTGGAGCATTATGATGACAAGTGCCATGGAGCATTGTGATGACACGGTCATGGAGCATTGTAATGAGAGGTTTCACTGTGCACCGTGATGACAATGCGGATGGAGTATTGTGATGAAACTGGTCCTGGAGCATTGTGATAACAAAAGCCATTGAGCATTGTGATGACAGGCGTCATGGAGCATTGTGAAGAAAGAGGTCATGGGAAATTGTAATGACAATAGAGAAATGTGATGAAAATGGTCAGCAAGCAAAGTGATTAAAGTGGTCATTTACAATTGTCATGGAAACCTATATAGAGCATTGTGATGGCAAAGGTCATGGAGAACTGTGATGACCAGGGTCATGTAGCATTGTGATGACATGGTCATGGAACATTGTGATGACAAAAATTATGGAGCATTGTGATGACAAGGGCCATGGAGCATTTTGATGACACGGTCATGGAACAATGTGATGAAAAGAATTCTGGCGCATTGTGATGACAAGGGCCATGGAGCATTGTGATGACATGGTCATCGATCATTGTGATAGCAAGAATTAAGGAGCATTGTGATGACATGGTCATGGAATATTGTGATGACAAGAATTATGGAGCACTGTGATGACACGGTCATGGAACATTGTGATGACAAGAATTCTGGAGCATTGTGATGACACGGTCATGGAATATTGTGATGACAAGAATTATGGAGCATTGTGATGACACGGTCATGGAACATTGTGATGACAAGAATTCTGGAGCATTGTGATGACAAGGGCCATGGAGCATTGTGATGACATTGTCATGGAACATTGTGATGACAAGTATTCTGGAGCATTGTGATGACAAGGGCCATGGTGCATTGTGATGACACGGTCATGGAACTTTGTGTTGACAAGCAATCTGGAACATTGTGATGACCAGGGCCATGGAGCATTGTGATGACACGGTCATGGAACATTGTGATGACAAGAATTCTGGAGCATTGTGATGACAAGAATTCTGGAGCATTGTGATGACACGGTCATGGAACATTGTGATGAGAAGAATTCTGGAGCATTGTGATGACACGGTCATGGAACATTTTGATGACAAGAATTATGGAGCATTGTGATGACACGGTCATGGAACATTGTGATGACAAGAATTCTGGAGCATTGTGATGACAAGGGCCATGGAGAATTGTGATGACACGTTCATGGAACAAAGTGATGACAAGAATTCTGGAGCATTGTGATGACAAGGGCCATGGAGCATTGTGATGACAAGTGTCATGGAGCATTGTAATGAGAGGTTTCATTGTGTACCGTGATGACAATGGGGATGGAGTATTGTGATGAAAGTGGTCCTGGAGCATTGTGATAACAAAAGCCATTGAGCATTGGGATGACAGGCATCATGGAGCATTGTGAAGAAAGAGGTCATGGGAAATTGTAATGAAAATAGAGAAATGTGATGAAAATTGTCAGCAAGCAAAGTGATTAAAGTGGTCATTTACAATTGTCATGAAAAACTATATAGAGCATTGTGATGACAAAGGTCATGGAGAACTGTGATGACCAGGGTCATGTAGCATTGTGATGACACGGTCATCGAACATTGTGATGACAAGAATTCTGGAGCATTGTGATGACAAGGGCCATGGAGCATTGTGATGACACGGTCATGGAACATTGTAATGAGAGGTTTCATTGTGCACCGTGATGACAAGGGGGATGGAGTATTGTGATGAAAGTGGTCCTGGAGCATTGTGATAACAAAAGCCATTGAGCATTCTGCTGACAGGCATCATGGAGCATTGTGAAGAAAGGGGTCATGGGAAATTGTAATGACAATAGAGAAATGTGATGAAAATGGTCAGCAAGCAAAGTGATTAAATTGGTCATTTAGAATTGTCATGAAAAACTACATAGAGCATTGTGATGACAAAGGTCATGGAGAACTGTGATGGCCAGGGTCATGTAGCATTGTGATGACACGGTCATGGAACATTGTGATGACAAGAATTATAGAGCATTTTGATGACACGGTCATAGAACATTGTGATGACAAGAATTCTGGAGCATTGTGATGACAAGGGCCATGGAGCATTGTGATGACACGGTCATGGAACATTGTGATGACAAGAATTCTGGAGCATTGTGATGACACGCTCATGGAACATTGTGATGACAAGAATTATGGAGCATTGTGATGACACGGTCATGGAACATTGTGATGACAAGAATTCTGGAGCATTGTGATGACACGGTCATGGAACATTGTGATGACAAGAATTCTGGAGCATTGTGATGACAAGGGCCATGGAGCATTGTGATGACATGGTCATCGAACATTGTGATGACAAGAATTCTGGAGCATTGTGATGACAAGGGCCATGGAGCATTGTAATAAGAGGTTTCATTGTGCACCGTGATGACAAGGGGGATGGAGTATTGTGATGAAACTGGTCCTGGAGCATTGTGATAACAAAAGCCATTGAGCATTGTGATGACAGGCGTCATGGAGCATTGTGAAGAAAGGGGTCATGGGAAATTGTAATGACAATAGAGAAATGTGATGAAAATGGTCAGCAAGCAAAGTGATTAAAGTGGTCATTTACAATTGTCATGGAAACCTATATAGAGCATTGTGATGGCAAAGGTCATGGAGAACTGTGATGACCAGGGTCATGTAGCATTGTGATGACATGGTCATGGAACATTGTGATGACAAGAATTATGGAGCATTGTGATGACAAGGGCCATGGAGCATTGTGATGACACGGTCATGGAACAATGTGATGAAAAGAATTCTGGCGCATTGTGATGACAAGGGCCATGGAGCATTGTGATGACATGGTCATCGATCATTGTGATAACAAGAATTAAGGAGCATTGTGATGACATGGTCATGGAATATTGTGATGACAAGAATTATGGAGCACTGTGATGACACGGTCATGGAACATTGTGATGACAAGAATTCTGGAGCATTGTGATGACACGGTCATGGAATATTGTGATGACAAGAATTATGGAGCATTGTGATGACACGGTCAATGAACATTGTGATGACAAGAATTCTGGAGCATTGTGATGACAAGGGCCATGGAGCATTGTGATGACATTGTCATGGAACATTGTGATGACAAGTATTCTGGAGCATTGTGATGACAAGGGCCATGGTGCATTGTGATGACACGGTCATGGAACTTTGTGTTGACAAGCAATCTGGAACATTGTGATGACCAGGGCCATGGAGCATTGTGATGACACGGTCATGGAACATTGTGATGACAAGAATTCTGGAGCATTGTGATGACAAGAATTCTGGAGCATTGTGATGACACGGTCATGGAACATTGTGATGAGAAGAATTCTGGAGCATTGTGATGACACGGTCATGGAACATTTTGATGACAAGAATTATGGAGCACTGTGATGACACGGTCATGGAACATTGTGATGACAAGAATTCTGGAGCATTGTGATGACAAGCGCCATGGAGCATTGTGATGACACGGTCATGGAACAAAGTGATGACAAGAATTCTGGAGCATTGTGATGACAAGGGCCATGGAGCATTGTGATGACATGGTCATCGAACATTGTGATGACAAGAATTCTCGAGCATTGTGATGACAAGGGCCATGGAGCATTGTGATGACACGGTCATTGAACATTGTAATGACAAGAATTCTGAAGCATTGTGATGACAAGGGCCACGGAGCATTGTGATGACACGGTCATGGAACATTGTGATGATAAGAATTCTGGAGCATTGTGAAGACAAGGGCCATGGAGCATTGTGATGACAAGTGTCATGGAGCATTGTAATGAGAGGTTTCATTGTGCACCGTGATGACAAGGGGGATGGAGTATTGTGATGAAACTGGTCCTGGAGCATTGTGATAACAAAAGCCATTGAGCATTGTGATGACAGGCGTCATGGAGCATTGTGAAGAAAGGGGTCATGGGAAATTGTAATGACAATAGAGAAATGTGATGAAAATGGTCAGCAAGCAAAGTGATTAAAGTGGTCATTTACAATTGTCATGGAAACCTATATAGAGCATTGTGATGGCAAAGGTCATGGAGAACTGTGATGACCAGGGTCATGTAGCATTGTGATGACATGGTCATGGAACATTGTGATGACAAGAATTATGGAGCATTGTGATGACAAGGGCCATGGAGCATTGTGATGACACGGTCATGGAACAATGTGATGAAAAGAATTCTGGCGCATTGTGATGACAAGGGCCATGGAGCATTGTGATGACATGGTCATCGATCATTGTGATAACAAGAATTAAGGAGCATTGTGATGACATGGTCATGGAATATTGTGATGACAAGAATTATGGAGCACTGTGATGACACGGTCATGGAACATTGTGATGACAAGAATTCTGGAGCATTGTGATGACACGGTCATGGAATATTGTGATGACAAGAATTCTGGAGCATTGTGATGACACGGTCATGGAACATTGTGATGACAAGAATTCTGGAGCATTGTGATGACAAGGGCCATGGAACATTGTGATGACATTGTCATGGAACATTGTGATGACAAGTATTCTGGAGCATTGTGATGACAAGGGCCATGGTGCATTGTGATGAAACGGTCATGGAACTTTGTGTTGACAAGCAATCTGGAACATTGTGATGACCAGGGCCATGGAGCATTGTGATGACACGGTCATGGAACATTGTGATGACAAGAATTCTGGAGCATTGTGATGACAAGAATTCTGGAGCATTGTGATGACACGGTCATGGAACATTGTGATGAGAAGAATTCTGGAGCATTGTGATGACACGGTCATGGAACATTTTGATGACAAGAATTATGGAGCATTGTGATGACACGGTCATGGAACATTGTGATGACAAGAATTCTGGAGCATTGTGATGACAAGGGCCATTCAGAATTGTGATGACACGGTCATGGAACATTGTGATGACAAGAATTATGGAGCATTGTGATGACACGGTCATGGAACATTGTGATGAAAAGAATTATGGAGCATTGTGATGACAAGGGCCATGGAGCATTGTGATGACACGGTCATGGAACAATGTGATGAAAAGAATTCTGGCGCATTGTGATGACAAGGGCCACAGAGCATTGTGATGACATGGTCATCGATCATTGTGATGACAAGAATTAAGGAGCATTGTGATGACATGGTCATGGAACATTGTGATGACAAGAATTCTCGAGCATTGTGATGACAAGGGCCATGGAGCATTGTGATGACACAGTCATGGAACATTGTGATGACAAGAATTCTGGAGCATTGTGATGACAAGGGCCATGGAGAATTGTGATGACAAGGTCATGGAACATTGTGATGACAAGAATTCTGGAGCATTGTGATGACACGGTCATGGAACATTTTGAGGACAAGAATTATGGAGCATTGTGATGACACGGTCATGGAACATTGTGATGACAAGAATTCTGGAGCATTGTGATGACAAGGGCCATGGAGCATTGTGATGACACGGTCATGGAACATTGTGATGACAAGAATTCTGAGGCATTGTGATGACAAGGGCCATGGGGCATTGTGATGACACGGTCATGGAACATTGTGATGACAAGAATTCTGGAGCATTGTGATGACAAGGGCCATGGTGCATTGTGATGACACGGTCATGGAACTTTGTGATGACAAGCAATCTGGAGCATTGTGATGACCAGGGCCATGGAGCATTGTGATGACACGGTCATGGAACTTTGTGATGACAAGCAATCTGGAGCATTGTGATGACAAGGGCCATGGAGCATTGTAATGAAACTTTTCATTGTGCACCGTGATGACAAGGGAGATGGAGTAATGTGATGAAACTGGTCCTGGAGCATTGTAATAACAAAAGCCATTGAGCATTGTGATGACAGGCATCATGGAGCATTGTGAAGAAAGGGGTGGTGGGGAATTGTAATGACAATAGAGAAATGTGAAGAAAATGGTCAGCAAGCAAAGTGATTAAAGTGGTCACTTAGAATTGTCATGAAAAACTATATAGAGAATTGTGATGACAAAGGTCATGGAGAACGGGGAAGACCAGGGTCATGTAGCATTGTGATGACACGGTCATGGAACATTGTGATGACAAGAATTATGGAGCATTGTGATGACACGGTCATGGAACATTGTGATGACAAGAATTCTGGAGCATTGTGATGACAAGGGCCATGGAGCATTGTGATGACACGGTCATGGAACAATGTGATGACAAGAATTCTAGAGCATTGTGATGACAAGGGCCATGGAGCATTGTGATGACACGGTCATGGAACATTGTGATGACAAGAATTCTGGAGCATTGTGATGACAAGGGCCATGGAGCATTGTGATGACATGGTCATGGAACATTGTGATGACAAGAATTCTCGAGCATTGTGATGACAAGGGCCATGGAGCATTGTGATGACACAGTCATGGAACATTGTGATGACAAGAATTCTGGAGCATTGTGATGACAAGGGCCATGGAGAATTGTGATGACAAGGTCATGGAACATTGTGATGACAAGAATTCTGGAGCATTGTGATGACACGGTCATGGAACATTTTGAGGACAAGAATTATGGAGCATTGTGATGACAAGGGCCATGGAGCATTGTGATGACATGGTCATCGATCATTGTGATGACAAGAATTAAGGAGCATTATGATGACATGGTCATGGAACATTGTGATGACAAGAATTATGGAGCATTGTGATGACACGGTCATGGAACATTGTGATGAGAAGAATTCTGGGGCATTGTGATTACAAGGGACATAGAGCATTGTGATGATATGGTCATGGAACATTTTGATGACAAGAATTCTGGAGCATTGTGAAGACACGGTCATGGAACATTGTGATGACAAGAATTCTGGAGCATTGTGATTACATGAATTCTGGAGCATTGTGATGACACGGTCATGGAACATTGTGATGACAAGAATTCTGGAGCATTGTGATGACACGGTCATGGAACATTTTGATGACAAGAATTATGGAGCATTGTGATGACACGGTCATGGAACTTTGTGATAACAAGAATTCTGGAGCATTGTGATGACAAGGGCCATGGAGCATTGTGATGACACGGTCATGGAACAAAGTGATGACAAGAATTCTGGAGCATTGTGATGGCAAGGGCCATGGAGCATTGTGATGACATGATCATTGAACATTGTGATGACAAGAATTCTGGAGCATTGTGATGACAAGGGCCATGGAGCATTGTGATGAAACGGTCATGGAACATTGTGATGACAAGAATTCTGGAGCATTGTGATGACAAGGGCCATGGAGCATTGTGATGACACGGTCATGCAACATTGTGATGACAAGAATTCTGGAGCATTGTGATGATAATGGCCATGGAGAATTGTGACGACATGGTCATGGAACATTGTGATGACAAGAATTCTGGAGCATTGTGATGACATGTGTCATGGAGCATTGTAATGAAACTTTTCATTGTGCACCGTGATGACAAGGGGGATGGATTATTGTGATGAAACCGGTCCTGGAGCATTGTGATAACAAAAGCCATTGAGCATTGTGATGACAGGCATCATGGAGCATTGTGAAGAAAGGGGTCATGGGGAATAGTAATGACAATAGAGAAATGTGATGAAAATGGTCAGCAAGCAAAGTGATTAAAGTGGTCATTTAGAATTGTCATGAAAAACTATATAGAGCATTGTGATGACAAAGGTCATGAAGAACTGTGATGACCAGGGTCATGTAGCATTGTGATGACACGGTCATGGAACATTGTGATGACAAGAATTCTGGAGCATTGTGATGACAAGGGCCATGGAGCATTGTGATGACACGGTCATGGAACATTGTGATGACAAGAATTCTGGACCATTGTGATGACACGGTCATGGAACATTGTGATGAAAAGAATTATGGAGCATTGTGATGACACGGTCATGGAACATTGTGATGACAAGAATTCTGGAGCATTGTGATGACACGGTCATGGAACATTGTGATGACAAGTGTCATGGAGCATTGTAATGACAAGTTTCATTGTGCACCGTGATGACAAGGGGGATGGAGTATTGTGATGAAACTGGTCCTGGAGCATTGTGATAAAAAAAGCCATTGAGCATTGTGATGACAGGCATCATGGAGCATTGTGAAGAAAGGGGTCATGGGAAATTGTAATGACAATAGAGAAATGTGATGAAAATGGTCAGCAAGCAAAGTGATTAAAGTGGTCATTTACAATTGTCATGAAAAACTATATAGAGCATTGTGATGACAAAGGTCATGGAGAACTGTGATGACCAGGGTCATGTAGCATTGTGATGACACGGTCATGGAACATTGTGATGACAAGAAATATGGAGCATTGTGATGACACGTTCACGGAACATTGTGATGACAAGAATTCTCGAGCATTGTGATGACAAGGGCCATGGAGCATTGTGATGACACAGTCATGGAACATTGTGATGACAAGAATTCTGGAGCATTGTGATGACAAGGGCCATGGAGAATTGTGATGACAAGGTCATGGAACATTGTGATGACAAGAATTCTGGAGCATTGTGATGACACGGTCATGGAACATTTTGAGGACAAGAATTATGGAGCATTGTGATGACACGGTCATGGAACATTGTGATGACAAGAATTCTGGAGCATTGTGATGACAAGGGCCATGGAGCATTGTGATGACACGGTCATGGAACATTGTGATGACAAGAATTCTGAGGCATTGTGATGACAAGGGCCATGGGGCATTGTGATGACACGGTCATGGAACATTGTGATGACAAGAATTCTGGAGCATTGTGATGACAAGGGCCATGGTGCATTGTGATGACACGGTCATGGAACTTTGTGATTACAAGCAATCTGGAGCATTGTGATGACCAGGGCCATGGAGCATTGTGATGACACGGTCATGGAACATTGTGATGACAAGAATTCTGGAGCATTGTGATGACAAGGGCCATGGAGCATTGTGATGACACGGTCATGGAACATTGTAATGAGAGGTTTCATGGTGCACCGTGATGACAAGGGGGATGGAGTATTGTGATGAAAGTGGTCCTGGAGCATTGTGATAACAAAAGCCATTGAGCATTGTGCTGACAGGCATCATGGAGCATTGTGAAGAAAGGGGTCATGGGAAATTGTAATGACAATAGAGAAATGTGATGAAAATGGTCAGCAAGCAAAGTGATTAAATTGGTCATTTAGAATTGTCATGAAAAACTACATAGAGCATTGTGATGACAAAGGTCATGGAGAACTGTGATGGCCAGGGTCATGTAGCATTGTGATGACACGGTCATGGAACATTGTGATGACAAGAATTATAGAGCATTTTGATGACACGGTCATAGAACATTGTGATGACAAGAATTCTGGAGCATTGTGATGACAAGGGCCATGGAGCATTGTGATGACACGGTCATGGAACATTGTGATGACAAGAATTCTGGAGCATTGTGATGACACGCTCATGGAACATTGTGATGACAAGAATTATGGAGCATTGTGATGACACGGTCATGGAACATTGTGATGACAAGAATTCTGGAGCATTGTGATGACACGGTCATGGAACATTGTGATGACAAGAATTCTGGAGCATTGTGATGACAAGGGCCATGGAGCATTGTGATGACACGGTCATGGAACATTGTGATGAAAAGAATTCTGGAGCATTGTGATGACAAGAATTCTGGAGCATTGTGATGACACGGTCATGGAACATTGTGATGACAAGAATTCTGGAGCATTGTGATGACACGGTCATGGAACATTTTGATGACAAGAATTATGGAGCATTGTGATGACA
The DNA here is from genome assembly GCF_949987535.1 of Balaenoptera acutorostrata. Lineage (NCBI taxonomy): Eukaryota > Metazoa > Chordata > Mammalia > Artiodactyla > Balaenopteridae > Balaenoptera > Balaenoptera acutorostrata. Next base: position 40,514 of record NW_026646471.1, read on the forward strand.
CGGTCATGGAACATTGTGATGACAAGAATTCTGGAGCATTGTGATGACAAGGGCCATGGAGCATTGTGATGACACGGTCATGGAACAAAGTGATGACAAGAATTCTGGAGCATTGTGATGACAAGGGCCATGGAGCTTTGTGATGACATGGTCATCGAACATTGTGATGACAAGAATTCTGGAGCATTGTGATGACAAGGGCCATGGAGCATTGTGATGACACGGTCATTGAACATTGTAATGACAAGAATTCTGAAGCATTGTGATGACAAGGTCCATGGAGCATTGTGATGACACGGTCATGGAACATTGTGATGACAAGAATTCTGGAGCATTGTGATGACAAGGGCCATGGAGCATTGTGATGACACGGTCATGGAACATTGTGATGACAAGAATTCTGGAGCATTATGATGATAAGGGCCATGGAGAATTGTGATGACATGGTCATGGAAAATTGTGATGACAAGAATTCTGGAGCATTGTGATGACATGTGTCATGGAGCATTGTAATGTAACTTTTCATTGTGCACCGTGATGACAAGGGGGATGGAGTATTGTGATGAAACTGGTCCTGGAGCATTGTGATTACAAAAGCCATTGAGCATTGTGATGACAGGCATCATGGAGCATTGTGAAGAAAGGCGTCATGGGGAATTGTAATGACAATAGAGAAATGTGATGAAAATGGTCAGCAAGCAAAGTGATTAAAGGGGTCATTTAGAATTGTCATGAAAAACTATATAGAGCATTGTGATGACAAAAGTCATGGAGAACTGTGATGACCAGGGTCATGTAGCATTGTGATGACACGGTCATGGAACATTGTGATGACAAGAATTATGGAGCATTGTGATGACACGGTCATGGAACATTGTGATGACAAGAATTCTGGAGAATTGTGATGACAAGGGCCATGGAGCATTGTGATGACACGGTCATGGGACATTGTGATGAAAAGAATTCTGGAGCATTGTGATGACAAGTGCCATGGAGCATTGTGATGACACGGTCATGGAACATTGTGATGACAAGAATTCTGGAGCATTGTGATGACAAGGGCCATGGTTCATTGTGATGACACGGTCATGTAACTTTGTGATGACCAGCAATCTGGAGCATTGTGATGACCATGGCCATGGAGCATTGTGATGACACGGTCACGGATCTTTGTGATGACAAGCAATCTGGAGCATTGTGATGACAAGGGCCATGGAGCATTGTGATGACAAGTGTCATGGAGCATTGTAATGAGAGGTTTCATTGTGCACCGTGATGACAAGGGGGATGGAGTATTGTGATGAAAGTGGTCCTGGAGTATTGTGATAAAAAAAGCCATTGAGCATTGTGCTGACAGGCATCATGGAGCATTGTGAAGAAAGGGGTCATGGGAAATTATAATGACAATAGAGAAATGTGATGAAAATGGTCAGCAAGCAAAGTGATTAAAGTGGTTATTTAGAATTGTCATGAAAAACTACATAGAGCATTGTGATGACAAAGGTCATGGAGAAATGTGATGGCCAGGGTCATGTAGCATTGTGATGACACGGTCATGGAACATTGTGATGACAAGAATTATGGAGCATTGTGATGACAAGGGCCATGGAGCATTGTGATGACACGGTCATGGAACATTGTGATGACAAGAATTCTGGAGCATTGTGATGACACGCTCATGGAACATTGTGATGACAAGAATTATGGAGCATTGTGATGACACGGTCATGGAACATTGTGATGACAAGAATTCTGGAGCATTATGATGACAAGGGCCATGGAGCATTGTGATGACACGGTCATGGAACGTTGTGATGAAAAGAATTCTGGAGCATTGTGATGACAAGGGCCATGGAGCATTGTGATGACACGGTCATGGAACATTGTGATGACAAGAAATCTGGAGCATTGTGATGACAAGGGCCATGGAGAATTGTGATGACATGGTCATGGAACATTGTGATGACAACAATTCTGGAGCATTGTGATGACATGTGTCATGGAGAATTGTAATGAAACTTTTCATTGTGCACCGTGATGACAAGGGAGATGGAGTAATGTGATGAAACTGGTCCTGGAGCATTGTGATAACAAAAGCCATTGAGCATTGTGATGACAGGCATCATGGAGCATTGTGAAGGAAAGGGTCATGGGGAATTGTAATGACAATAGAGAAATGTTATGAAAATGGTCAGCAAGCAAAGTGATTAAAGGGGTCATTTAGAATTATCATGAAAAACTATATAGAGCATTGTGATGACAAAGGTCATGGAGAACTGTGATGACCAGGGTCATGTAGCATTGTGATGACATGGTCATGGAACATTGTGATGACAAGAATTATGGAGCATTGTGATGACACGGTCATGGAACATTGTGATGACAAGAATTATGGAGCATTGTGATAACACGGTCATGGAACATTGTGATGACAAGAATTCTGGAGAATTGTGATGACAAGGGCCATGGAGCATTGTGATGACACGGTCATGGAACATTGTGATGACAAGAATTATGGAGCATTGTGATAACACGGTCATGGAACATTGTGATGACAAGAATTCTGGAGCATTGTGATGACAAGGGCCATGGAGCATTGTGATGACACGGTCATGGAACATTGTGATGACAAGAATTCTGGAGAATTGTGATGACAAGGGCCATGGAGCATTGTGATGACACGGTCATGGAACATTGTGATGACAAGAATTCTGGAGCATTGTGAGGACAATGGCCATGGAGCATTGTGATGACACGGTCATGGAACATTGTGATGACAAGAATTCTGGAGCATTGTGATGACAAGGGCCATGGAGCATTGTGATGACATGGTTATGGAACATGGTGATGACAAGAATTCTGGAGCATTGTGATGACAAGGGCCATGGAGCATTGTGATGACACGGTCATGGAACAATGTGATGACAAGAATTCTGGAGCATTGTGATGACAAGGGCCATGGAGAATTGTGATGACAAGGTCATGGAACATTGTGATGACAAGAATTCTGGAGCATTGTGATGACACGGTCATGGAACATTTTGAGGACAAGAATTATGGAGCATTGTGATGACACGGTCATGGAACATTGTGATGACAAGAATTCTGGAGCATTGTGATGACAAGGGCCATGGAGCATTGTGATGACACGGTCATGGAACATTGTGATGACAAGAATTCTGAGGCATTGTGATGACAAGGGCCATGGGGCATTGTGATGACACGGTCATGGAACATTGTGATGACAAGAATTCTGGAGCATTGTGATGACAAGGGCCATGGTGCATTGTGATGACACGGTCATGGAACTTTGTGATGACAAGCAATCTGGAGCATTGTGATGACCAGGGCCATGGAGCATTGTGATGACACGGTCATGGAACATTGTGATGACAAGAATTCTGGAGCATTGTGATGACAAGGGCCATGGAGCATTGTGATGACACGGTCATGGAACATTGTAATGAGAGGTTTCATTGTGCACCGTGATGACAAGGGGGATGGAGTATTGTGATGAAAGTGGTCCTGGAGCATTGTGATAACAAAAGCCATTGAGCATTGTGATGACAGGCATCATGGAGCATTGTGAAGAAAGGGGTCATGGGAAATTGTAATGACAATAGAGAAATGTGATGAAAATGGTCAGCAAGCAAAGTGATTAAATTGGTCATTTAGAATTGTCATGAAAAACTACATAGAGCATTGTGATGACAAAGGTCATGGAGAACTGTGATGGCCAGGGTCATGTAGCATTGTGATGACACGGTCATGGAACATTGTGATGACAAGAATTATAGAGCATTTTGATGACACGGTCATAGAACATTGTGATGACAAGAATTCTGGAGCATTGTGATGACAAGGGCCATGGAGCATTGTGATGACACGGTCATGGAACATTGTGATGACAAGAATTCTGGAGCATTGTGATGACACGCTCATGGAACATTGTGATGACAAGAATTATGGAGCATTGTGATGACACGGTCATGGAACATTGTGATGACAAGAATTCTGGAGCATTGTGATGACACGGTCATGGAACATTGTGATGACAAGAATTCTGGAGCATTGTGATGACAAGGGCCATGGAGCATTGTGATGACACGGTCATGGAACATTGTGATGAAAAGAATTCTGGAGCATTGTGATGACAAGAATTCTGGAGCATTGTGATGACACGGTCATGGAACATTGTGATGACAAGAATTCTGGAGCATTGTGATGACACGGTCATGGAACATTTTGATGACAAGAATTATGGAGCATTGTGATGACACGGTCATGGAACATTGTGATGACAAGAATTCTGGAGCATTGTGATGACAAGGGCCATGGAGCATTGTGATGACATGGTCATCGAACATTGTGATGACAAGAATTCTGGAGCATTGTGATGACAAGGGCCATGGAGCATTGTGATGACACGGTCATTGAACATTGTAATGACAAGAATTCTGAAGCATTGTGATGACAAGGTCCATGGAGCATTGTGATGACACGGTCATGGAACATTGTGATGACAAGAATTCTGGAGCATTGTGATGACAAGGGCCATGGAGCATTGTGATGACATGTTTATGGAACATGGTGATGACAAGAATTCTGGAGCATTGTGATGACAAGGGCCATGGAGCATTGTGATGACACGGTCATGGAACATTGTGATGACAAGAATTCTGGAGCATTGTGATGACAAGGGCCATGGAGAATTGTGATGACAAGGTCATGGAACATTGTGATGACAAGAATTCTGGAGCATTGTGATGACATGGTCATGGAACATTTTGAGGACAAGAATTATGGAGCATTGTGATGACACGGTCATGGAACATTGTGATGACAAGAATTCTGGAGCATTGTGATGACAAGGGCCATGGAGCATTGTGATGACACGGTCATGGAACATTGTGATGACAAGAATTCTGAGGCATTGTGATGACAAGGGCCATGGGGCATTGTGATGACACGGTCATGGAACATTGTGATGACAAGAATTCTGGAGCATTGTGATGACAAGGGCCATGGTGCATTGTGATGACACGGTCATGGAACTTTGTGATGACAAGCAATCTGGAGCATTGTGATGACCAGGGCCATGGAGCATTGTGATGACACGGTCATGGAACATTGTGATGACAAGAATTCTGGAGCATTGTGATGACAAGGGCCATGGAGCATTGTGATGACACGGTCATGGAACATTGTAATGAGAGGTTTCATTGTGCACCGTGATGACAAGGGGGATGGAGTATTGTGATGAAAGTGGTCCTGGAGCATTGTGATAACAAAAGCCATTGAGCATTGTGATGACAGGCATCATGGAGCATTGTGAAGAAAGGGGTCATGGGAAATTGTAATGACAATAGAGAAATGTGATGAAAATGGTCAGCAAGCAAAGTGATTAAATTGGTCATTTAGAATTGTCATGAAAAACTACATAGAGCATTGTGATGACAAAGGTCATGGAGAACTGTGATGGCCAGGGTCATGTAGCATTGTGATGACACGGTCATGGAACATTGTGATGACAAGAATTATAGAGCATTTTGATGACACGGTCATAGAACATTGTGATGACAAGAATTCTGGAGCATTGTGATGACAAGGGCCATGGAGCATTGTGATGACACGGTCATGGAACATTGTGATGACAAGAATTCTGGAGCATTGTGATGACACGCTCATGGAACATTGTGATGACAAGAATTATGGAGCATTGTGATGACACGGTCATGGAACATTGTGATGACAAGAATTCTGGAGCATTGTGATGACACGGTCATGGAACATTGTGATGACAAGAATTCTGGAGCATTGTGATGACAAGGGCCATGGAGCATTGTGATGACACGGTCATGGAACATTGTGATGAAAAGAATTCTGGAGCATTGTGATGACAAGAATTCTGGAGCATTGTGATGACACGGTCATGGAACATTGTGATGACAAGAATTCTGGAGCATTGTGATGACACGGTCATGGAACATTTTGATGACAAGAATTATGGAGCATTGTGATGACACGGTCATGGAACATTGTGATGACAAGAATTCTGGAGCATTGTGATGACAAGGGCCATGGAGCATTGTGATGACATGGTCATCGAACATTGTGATGACAAGAATTCTGGAGCATTGTGATGACAAGGGCCATGGAGCATTGTGATGACACGGTCATTGAACATTGTAATGACAAGAATTCTGAAGCATTGTGATGACAAGGTCCATGGAGCATTGTGATGACACGGTCATGGAACATTGTGATGACAAGAATTCTGGAGCATTGTGATGACAAGGGCCATGGAGCATTGTGATGACACGGTCATGGAACATTGTGATGACAAGAATTCTGGAGCATTGTGATGACATGTGTCATGGAGCATTGTAATGTAACTTTTCATTGTGCACCGTGATGACAAGGGGGATGGAGTATTGTGATGAAACTGGTCCTGGAGCATTGTGATTACAAAAGCCATTGAGCATTGTGATGACAGGCATCATGGAGCATTGTGAAGAAAGGCGTCATGGGGAATTGTAATGACAATAGAGAAATGTGATGAAAATGGTCAGCAAGCAAAGTGATTAAAGGGGTCATTTAGAATTGTCATGAAAAACTATATAGAGCATTGTGATGACAAAAGTCATGGAGAACTGTGATGACCAGGGTCATGTAGCATTGTGATGACACGGTCATGGAACATTGTGATGACAAGAATTATGGAGCATTGTGATGACACGGTCATGGAACATTGTGATGACAAGAATTCTGGAGAATTGTGATGACAAGGGCCATGGAGCATTGTGATGACACGGTCATGGGACATTGTGATGAAAAGAATTCTGGAGCATTGTGATGACAAGTGCCATGGAGCATTGTGATGACACGATCATGGAACATTGTGATGACAAGAATTCTGGAGCATTGTGATGACAAGGGCCATGGAGCATTGTGATGACACGGTCATGGAACATTGTGATGACAAGAATTCTGGAGCATTGTGATGACAAGGGCCATGGTTCATTGTGATGACACGGTCATGTAACTTTGTGATGACCAGCAATCTGGAGCATTGTGATGACCATGGCCATGGAGCATTGTGATGACACGGTCACGGATCTTTGTGATGACAAGCAATCTGGAGCATTGTGATGACAAGGGCCATGGAGCATTGTGATGACAAGTGTCATGGAGCATTGTAATGAGAGGTTTCATTGTGCACCGTGATGACAAGGGGGATGGAGTATTGTGATGAAAGTGGTCCTGGAGTATTGTGATAAAAAAAGCCATTGAGCATTGTGCTGACAGGCATCATGGAGCATTGTGAAGAAAGGGGTCATGGGAAATTATAATGACAATAGAGAAATGTGATGAAAATGGTCAGCAAGCAAAGTGATTAAAGTGGTTATTTAGAATTGTCATGAAAAACTACATAGAGCATTGTGATGACAAAGGTCATGGAGAAATGTGATGGCCAGGGTCATGTAGCATTGTGATGACACGGTCATGGAACATTGTGATGACAAGAATTATGGAGCATTGTGATGACAAGGGCCATGGAGCATTGTGATGACACGGTCATGGAACATTGTGATGACAAGAATTCTGGAGAATTGTGATGACACGCTCATGGAACATTGTGATGACAAGAATTATGGAGCATTGTGATGACACGGTCATGGAACATTGTGATGACAAGAATTCTGGAGCATTATGATGACAAGGGCCATGGAGCATTGTGATGACACGGTCATGGAACGTTGTGATGAAAAGAATTCTGGAGCATTGTGATGACAAGGGCCATGGAGCATTGTGATGACACGGTCATGGAACATTGTGATGACAAGAAATCTGGAGCATTGTGATGACAAGGGCCATGGAGAATTGTGATGACATGGTCATGGAACATTGTGATGACAACAATTCTGGAGCATTGTGATGACATGTGTCATGGAGAATTGTAATGAAACTTTTCATTGTGCACCGTGATGACAAGGGAGATGGAGTAATGTGATGAAACTGGTCCTGGAGCATTGTGATAACAAAAGCCATTGAGCATTGTGATGACAGGCATCATGGAGCATTGTGAAGGAAAGGGTCATGGGGAATTGTAATGACAATAGAGAAATGTTATGAAAATGGTCAGCAAGCAAAGTGATTAAAGTGGTCATTTAGAATTATCATGAAAAACTATATAGAGCATTGTGATGACAAAGGTCATGGAGAACTGTGATGACCAGGGTCATGTAGCATTGTGATGACACGGTCATGGAACATTGTGATGACAAGAATTATGGAGCATTGTGATGACACGGTCATGGAACATTGTGATGACAAGAATTATGGAGCATTGTGATAACACTGTCATGGAACATTGTGATGACAAGAATTCTGGAGAATTGTGATGACAAGGGCCATGGAGCATTGTGATGACACGGTCATGGAACATTGTGATGACAAGAATTATGGAGCATTGTGATAACACGGTCATGGAACATTGTGATGACAAGAATTCTGGAGCATTGTGATGACAAGGGCCATGGAGCATTGTGATGACACGGTCATGGAACATTGTGATGACAAGAATTCTGGAGCATTGTGATGACAAGGGCCATGGAGCATTGTGATGACACGGTCATGGAACATTGTGATGACAAGAATTCTGGAGCATTGTGAGGACAATGGCCATGGAGCATTGTGATGACACGGTCATGGAACATTGTGATGACAAGAATTCTGGAGCATTGTGATGACAAGGGCCATGGAGCATTGTGATGACATGGTTATGGAACATGGTGATGACAAGAATTCTGGAGCATTGTGATGACAAGGGCCATGGAGCATTGTGATGACACGGTCATGGAACATTGTGATGACAAGAATTATGGAGCATTGTGATGACACGGTCATGGAACTTTGTGATAACAAGAATTCTGGAGCATTGTGATGACAAGGGCCATGGAGCATTGTGATGACACGGTCATGGAACAAAGTAATGACAAGAATTCTGGAGCATTCTGATGGCAAGGGCCATGGAGCATTGTGATGACATGATCATTGAACATTGTGATGACAAGAATTCTGGAGCATTGTGATGACAAGGGCCATGGAGCATTGTGATGAAACGGTCATGGAACATTGTGATGACAAGAATTCTGGAGCATTGTGATGACAAGGGCCATGGAGCATTGTGATGACACGGTCATGCAACATTGTGATGACAAGAATTCTGGAGCATTGTGATGATAATGGCCATGGAGAATTGTGATGACATGGTCATGGAACATGGTGATGACAAGAATTCTGGAGCATTGTGATGACATGTGTCATGGAGCATTGTAATGAAACTTTTCATTGTGCACCGTGATGACAAGGGGGATGGATTATTGTGATGAAACCGGTCCTGGAGCATTGTGATAACAAAAGCCATTGAGCATTGTGATGACAGGCATCATGGAGCATTGTGAAGAAAGGGGTCATGGGGAATTGTAATGACAATAGAGAAATGTGATGAAAATGGTCAGCAAGCAAAGTGATTAAAGTGGTCATTTAGAATTGTCATGAAAAACTATATAGAGCATTGTGATGACAAAGGTCATGAAGAACTGTGATGACCAGGGTCATGTAGCATTGTGAAGACACGGTCATGGAACATTGTGATGACAAGAATTCTGGAGCATTGTGATGACAAGGGCCATGGAGCATTGTGATGACACGGTCATGGAACATTGTGATGAAAAGAATTCTGGACCATTGTGATGACACGGTCATGGAACATTGTGATGAAAAGAATTATGGAGCATTGTGATGACACGGTCATGGAACATTGTGATGACAAGAATTCTGGAGCATTGTGATGACACGGTCATGGAACATTGTGATGACAAGAAATCTGGTGCATTGTGATGACAAGGGCCATGTAGCATTGTGATGACACGGTCATCGAACATTGTGATGACAAGAATTCGGGAGCATTGTGATGACAAGGGCCATGGAGCATTGTGATGACACGGTCATGGAACATTGTAATGAGAGGTTTCATTGTGCACCGTGATGACAAGGGGGATGGAGTATTGTGATGAAAGTGGTCCTGGAGCATTGTGATAACAAAAGCCATTGAGCATTGTGCTGACAGGCATCATGGAGCATTGTGAAGAAAGGGGTCATGGGAAATTGTAATGACAATAGAGAAATGTGATGAAAATGGTCAGCAAGCAAAGTGATTAAATTGGTCATTTAGAATTGTCATGAAAAACTACATAGAGCATTGTGATGACAAAGGTCATGGAGAACTGTGATGGCCAGGGTCATGTAGCATTGTGATGACACGGTCATGGAACATTGTGATGACAAGAATTATAGAGCATTTTGATGACACGGTCATAGAACATTGTGATGACAAGAATTCTGGAGCATTGTGATGACAAGGGCCATGGAGCATTGTGATGACACGGTCATAGAACATTGTGATGACAAGAATTCTGGAGCATTGTGATGACAAGGGCCATGGAGCATTGTGATGACACGGTCATGGAACATTGTGATGACAAGAATTCTGGAGCATTGTGATGACACGGTCATGGAACAAAGTGATGACAAGAATTCTGGAGCATTGTGATGACAAGGGCCATGGAGCATTGTGATGACATGGTCATCGAACATTGTGATGACAAGAATTCTGGAGCATTGTGATGACAAGGGCCATGGAGCATTGTGATGACACGGTCATTGAACATTATAATGACAAGAATTCTGAAGCATTGTGATGACAAGGTCCATGGAGCATTGTGATGACACGGTCATGGAACATTGTGATGACAAGAATTCTGGAGCATTGTGATGACAAGGGCCATGGAGCATTGTGATGACACGGTCATGGAACATTGTGATGACAAGAATTCTGGAGCCTTATGATGATAAGGGCCATGGAGAATTGTGATGACATGGTCATGGAACATTGTGATGACAAGAATTCTGGAGCATTGTGATGACATGTGTCATGGAGAATTGTAATGTAACTTTTCATTGTGCACCGTGATGACAAGGGGGATGGAGTATTGTGATGAAACTGGTCCTGGAGCATTGTGATTACAAAAGCCATTGAGCATTGTGATGACAGGCATCATGGAGCATTGTGAAGAAAGGCGTCATGGGGAATTGTAATGACAATAGAGAAATGTGATGAAAATGGTCAGCAAGCAAAGTGATTAAAGGGGTCATTTAGAATTGTCATGAAAACTATATAGAGCATTGTGATGACAAAAGTCATGGAGAACTGTGATGACCAGGGTCATGTAGCATTGTGATGACACGGTCATGGAACATTGTGATGACAAGAATTATGGAGCATTGTTATGACACGGTCATGGAACATTGTGATGACAAGAATTCTGGAGAATTGTGATGACAAGGGCCATGGAGCATTGTGATGACACGGTCATGGGACATTGTGATGAAAAGAATTCTGGAGAATTGTGATGACAAGTGCCATGGAGCATTGTGATGACACGGTCATGGAACATTGTGATGACAAGAATTCTGGAGCATTGTGATGACAAGGGCCATGGAGCATTGTGATGACACGGTCATGGAACATTGTGATGACAAGAATTCTGGAGCATTGTGATGACAAGGGCCATGGTTAATTGTGATGACACGGTCATGTAACTTTGTGATGACCAGCAATCTGGAGCATTGTGATGACCATGGCCATGGAGCATTGTGATGACACGGTCACGGATCTTTGTGATGACAAGCAATCTGGAGCATTGTGATGACAAGGGCCATGGAGCATTGTGATGACACGGTCATGGAACATTGTGATGACAAGAATTCTGGAGCATTGTGATGACAAGGGCCATGGAGCATTGTGATGACACGGTCATGGAACATTGTGATGACAAGGATTATGGAGCATTGTGATAACACGGTAATGGAACATTGTGATGACAAGAATTCTGGAGCATTGTGATGACAAGGGCCATGGAGCATTGTGATGACACGGTCATGGAACATTGTGATGACAAGAATTCTGGAGCATTGTGATGACAAGGGCCATGGAGCATTGTGATGACACGGTCATGGAACATTGTGATGACAAGAATTCTGGAGCATTGTGATGACAAGGGCCATGGAGAATTGTAATGACATGGTCATGGAACATAGTGATGACAAGAATTCTGGAGCATTGTGAAGACAAGGGCCATGGAGCATTGTGATGACAAGTGTCATGGAGCATTGTAATGAGAGGTTTCATTGTGCACCGTGATGACAAGGGGGATGGAGTATTGTGATGAAACTGGTCCTGGAGCATTGTGATAACAAAAGCCATTGAGCATTGTGATGACAGGCGTCATGGAGCATTGTGAAGAAAGGGGTAATGGGAAATTGTAATGACAATAGAGAAATGTGATGAAAATGGTCAGCAAGCAAAGTGATTAAAGTGGTCATTTACAATTGTCATGAAAAACTATATAGAGCATTGTGATGGCAAAGGTCATGGAGAACTGTGATGACCAGGGTCATGTAGCATTGTGATGACATGGTCATGGAACATTGTGATGACAAGAATTATGGAGCATTGTGATGACAAGGGCCATGGAGCATTGTGATGACACGGTCATGGAACATTGTGATGACAAGAATTATACAGCATTTTGATGACACGGTCATAGAACATTGTGATGACAAGAATTCTGGAGCATTGTGATGACAAGGGCCATGGAGAATTGTGATGACATGGTTATGGAACATGGTGATGACAAGAATTCTGGAGCATTGTGATGACAAGGGCCATGGAGCATTGTGATGACACGGTCATGGAACATTGTGATGACAAGAATTCTGGAGCATTGTGAGGACAATGGCCATGGAGCATTGTGATGACACGGTCATGGAACATTATGATGACAAGAATTCTGGAGCATTGTGATGACACGCTCATGGAACATTGTGATGACAAGAATTATGGAGCATTGTGATGACACGGTCATGGAACATTGTGATGACAAGAATTCTGGAGCATTATGATGACAAGGGCCATGGTGCATTGTGATGACACGGTCATGGAACATTGTGATGACAAGAATTCTGGAGCATTGTGATGACAAGGGCCATGGAGCATTGTGATGACACGGTCATGGAACAATGTGATGACAAGAATTCTGGCGAATTGTGATGACAAGGGCCATGGAGCATTGTGATGACATGGTCATCGATCATTGTGATGACAAGAATTCTGGAGCATTGTGATGACATGGTCATGGAATATTGTGATGACAAGAATTATGGAGCATTGTGATGACACGATAATGGAACATTGTGATGACAAGAATTCTGGAGCATTGTGATGACACGGTCATGGAATATTGTGATGATAAGAATTATCAGCATTGTGATGACACGGTCATGGAACATTGTGATGACAAGAATTCTGGAGCATTGTGATGAAAAGGGCCATGGAGCATTGTGATGACACGGTCATGGAACATTGTAATGAGAGGTTTCATTGTGCACAGTGATGACAAGGGGGATGGAATATTGTGATGAAAGTGGTCCTGGAGCATTGTGATAACAAAAGCCATTGAGCATTGTGCTGACAGGCATCATGGAGCATTGTGAAGAAAGGGGTCATGGGAAATTGTAATGACAGTAGAGAAATGTGATGAAAATGGTCAGCAAGCAAAGTGATTAAAGTGGTCATTTAGAATTGTCATGAAAAACTACATAGAGCATTGTGATGACAAAGGTCATGGAGAACTGTGATGGCCAGGGTCATGTAGCATTGTGATGACACGGTCATGGAACATTGTGATGACAAGAATTATGGAGCATTGTGATGACACGGTCATAGAACATTGTGATGACAAGAATTCTGGAGCATTGTGATGACAAGGGCCATGGAGCATTGTGATGATACGGTCATGGAACATTGTGATGACAAGAATTCTGGAGCATTGTGATGACACGCTCATGGAATATTGTGATGACAAGAATTATGGAGCATTGTGATGACACGGTCATGGAACATTGTGATGACAAGAATTCTGGAGCATTATGATGACAAGGGCCATGGTGCATTGTGATGACACGGTCATGGAACATTGTGATGAAAAGAATTCTGGAGCATTGTGATGACAAGGGCCATGGAGCATTGTGATGACACGGTCATGGAACATTGTGATGACAAGAATTCTGGAGCATTGTGATGACAAATTCCATGGAGAATTGTGATGACATGGTCATGGAACATTGTGATGACAAGAATTCTGGAGCATTGTGATAACACGGTCATGGAACATTGTGATGACAAGAATTCTGGAGCATTGTGATAATACGTTCATGGAACATTGTGATGACAAGAATTCTGGAGAATTGTGATGACAAGGGCCATGGAGCATTGTGATGACACGGTCATGGAACATTGTGATGACAAGAATTATGGAGCATTGTGGTAACACGGTCATGGAACATTGTGATGACAAGAATTCTGGAGCATTGTGATGACAAGGGCCATGGAGCATTGTGATGACACGGTCATGGAACATTGTGATGACAAGAATTCTGGAGCATTGTGATGACAAGGGCCATGGAGCATTGTGATGACACGTTCATGGAACATTGTGATGACAAGAATTCTGGAGCATTGTGAGGACAATGGCCATGGAGCATTGTGATGACACGGTCATGGAACATTGTGATGACAAGAATTCTGGAGCATTGTGATGACAAGGGCCATGGAGAATTGTGATGACATGGTCATGGAACATAGTGATGACAAGAATTCTGGAGCATTGTGAAGACAAGGGCCATGGAGCATTGTGATGACAAGTGTCATGGAGCATTGTAATGAGAGGTTTCATTGTGCACCGTGATGACAAGGGGGATGGAGTATTGTGATGAAACTGGTCCTGGAGCATTGTGATAACAAAAGCCATTGAGCATTGTGATGACAGGCGTCATGGAGCATTGTGAAGAAAGGGGTCATGGGAAATTGTAATGACAATAGAGAAATGTGATGAAAATGGTCAGCAAGCAAAGTGATTAAAGTGGTCATTTACAATTGTCATGAAAAACTATATAGAGCATTGTGATGGCAAAGGTCATGGAGAACTGTGATGACCAGGGTCATGTAGCATTGTGATGACACGGTCATGGAACATTGTGATGACAAGAATTATGGAGCATTGTGATGACAAGGGCCATGGAGCATTGTGATGACACGGTCATGGAACATTGTGATGACAAGAATTATACAGCATTTTGATGACACGGTCATAGAACATTGTGATGACAAGAATTCTGGAGCATTGTGATGACAAGGGCCATGGAGCATTGTGATGACACGGTCATGGAACATTGTGATGACAAGAATTCTGGAGCATTGTGATGACACGCTCATGGAACATTGTGATGACAAGAATTATGGAGCATTGTGATGACACGGTCATGGAACATTGTGATGACAAGAATTCTGGAGCATTATGATGACAAGGGCCATGGTGCATTGTGATGACACGGTCATGGAACATTGTGATGAAAAGAATTCTGGAGCATTGTGATGACAAGGGCCATGGAGCATTGTGATGACACGGTCATGGAACATTGTGAGGATAAGTATTCTGGAGCATTGTGATGACACGCTCATGGAACTTTGTGATGACAAGAATTATGGAGCATTGTGATGACACGGTCATGGAACATTGTGATGACAAGAATTCTGGAGCATTATGATGACAAGGGCCATGGAGCATTGTGATGACACGGTCATGGAACATTGTGATGAGAAGAATTCTGGAGCATTGTGATGACAAGGGCCATGCAGAATTGTGATGACATGGTCATGGAACATTGTGAGGACAAGAATTCTGGACATTGTGATGACATGTGTCATGGAGAATTGTAATGAAACTTTTCATTGTGCACCGTGATGACAAGGGAGATGGAGTAATGTGATGAAACTGGTCCTGGAGCATTGTGATGACAAAAGCCATTGAGCATTGTGATGACAGGCATCATGGAGCATTGTGAAGAAAGGGGTCATGGGGAATTGTAATGACAATAGAGAAATGTGATGAAAATGGTCAGCAAGCAAAGTGATTAAAGTGGTCACTTAGAATTGTCATGAAAAACTATATAGAGCATTGTGATGACAAAGGTCATGGAGAACTGTGATGACCAGGGTCATGTAGCATTGTGATGACACGGTCATGGAACATTGTGATGACAAGAATTATGGAGCATTGTGATGACACGGTCATGGAACATTGTGATGACAAGAATTTTGGAGCATTGTGATGACAAGGGCCATGGAGCATTGTGATGACACGGTCATGGAACAATGTGATGACAAGAATTCTGGCGCATTGTGATGACAAGGGCCATGGAGCATTGTGATGACATGGTCATCGATAATTGTGATGACAAGAATTAAGGAGCATTGTGATGACATGGTCATGGAATATTGTGATGACAAGAATTATGGAGCATTGTGATGACACGATCATGGAACATTGTGATGACAAGAATTCTGGAGCATTGTGATGACACGGCCATGGAATATTGTGATGACAAGAATTATGGAGCATTGTGAGGACACGGTCATGGAACAATGTGATGACAAGAATTCTGGCGCATTGTGATGACAAGGGCCATGGAGCATTGTGATGACATGGTCATCGATCATTGTGATGACAAGAATTAAGGAGCATTGTGATGACAAGGGCCATGGAGCATTGTGATGACACGGTCATGGAACATTGTGATGACAAGAATTCTGGAGCATTGTGATGACAAGGGCCATGGAGCATTGTGATGACACGGTCAGGGAACATTGTGATGACAAGAATTCTGGAGCATTGTGATGACACGGTCATGGAACATTGTGATGAAAAGAATTATGGAGCATTGTGATGACAAGGGCCATGGAGCATTGTGATGACACGGTCATGGAACATTGTAATGAGAGGTTTCATTGTGCACCGTGATGACAAGGGGGATGGAATATTGTGATGAAAGTGGTCCTGGATCATTGTGATAACAAAAGCCATTGAGCATTGTGCTGACAGGCATCATGGAGCATTGTGAAGAAGGGGGTCATGGGAAATTGTAATGACAATAGAGAAATGTGATGAAAATGGTCAGCAAGCAAAGTGATTAAAGTGGTCATTTAGAATTGTCATGAAAAACTACATAGAGTATTGTGATGACAAAGGTCATGGAGAACTGTGATAACCAGGGTCATGTAGCATTGTGATGACACGGTCATGGAACATTGTGATGACAAGAATTATGGAGAATTGTGATGACACGGTCATGGAACATTGTGATGACAAGAATTATGGAGCATTGTGATGACAAGGGCCATGGAGCATTGTGATGACATGGTCATGGAAAATTGTGATGACAAGAATTCTGGAGCATTGTGATGATAAGGGCCATGGAGAATTGTGATGACATGGTCATGGAACATTGTGATGAAAAGAATTCTGGAGCATTGTGATGACATGTGTCATGGAGCATTGTAATGTAACTTTTCATTGTGCACCGTGATGACAAGGGGGATGGAGTATTGTGATGAAACTGGTCCTGGAGCATTGTGATAACAAAAGCCATTGAGCATTGTGATGACAGGCATCATGGAGCATTGTGAAGAAAGGGGTCATGGGGAATTGTAATGACAATAGAGAAATGTGATGAAAATGGTCAGCAAGCAAAGTGATTAAAGGGGTCATTTAGAATTGTCATGAAAAACTATATAGAGCATTGTGATGACAAAGGTCATGGAGAACTGTGATGACCAGGGTCATGTAGCATTGGGATGACACGGTCATGGAACATTGTGATGAGAAGAATTATGGAGCATTGTGATGACACGGTCATAGAACATTGTGATGACAAGAATTCTGGAGCATTGTGATGACAAGGGCCATGGAGCATTGTGATGACACGGTCATGGAACAATGTGATGACAAGAATTCTGGCGAATTGTGATGACAAGGGCCATGGAGCATTGTGATGACATTGTCATCGATCATTGTGATGACAAGAATTAAGGAGCATTGTGATGACATGGTCATGGAATATTGTGATGACAAGAATTATGGAGCATTTTGATGACACGATCATGGAACATTGTGATGACAAGAATTCTGGAGCATTGTGATGACACGGTCATGGAATATTGTGATGATAAGAATTATGGAGCATTGCGATGACACGGTCATGGAACATTGTGATGACAAGAATTCTGGAGCATTGTGATGAAAAGGGCCATGGAGCATTGTGATGACACGGTCATGGGACATTGTGATGACCAGAATTCTGTAGAATTGTGATGACAAGTGCCATGGAGCATTGTGATGACACGGTAATGGAACATTGTGATGACAAGAATTCTGGAGCATTATGATGACAAGGGCCATGGAGCATTGTGATGACACGGTCATGGAGCATTGTAATGAGAGGTTTCACTGTGCACCGTGATGACAATGGGGATGGAGTATTGTGATGAAACTGGTCCTGGAGCATTGTGATAACAAAAGCCATTGAGCATTGTGATGACAGGCATCATGGAGCATTGTGAAGAAAGAGGTCATGGGAAATTGTAATGAAAATAGAGAAATGTGATGAAAATTGTCAGCAAGCAAAGTTATTAAAGTGGTCATTTACAATTGTCATGAAAAACTATATAGAGCATTGTGATGACAAAGGTCATGGAGAACTGTGATGACCAGGGTCATGTAGCATTGTGATGACACGGTCATGGAACATTGTGATGACAAGAATTCTGGAGCATTGTGATGACAAGGGCCATGGAGCATTGTGATGACACGGTCATGGAACATTGTAATGAGAGGTTTCATTGTGCACAGTGATGACAAGGGGGATGGAATATTGTGATGAATGTGGTCCTGGAGCATTGTGATAACAAAAGCCATTGAGCATTGTGCTGACAGGCATCATGGAGCATTGTGAAGAAAGGGGTCATGGGAAATTGTAATGACAATAGAGAAATGTGATGAAAATGGTCAGCAAGCAAAGTGATTAAAGTGGGCATTTAGAATTGTCATGAAAAACTACATAGAGCATTGTGATGACAAAGGTCATGGAGAACTGTGATGGCCAGGGTCATGTAGCATTGTGATGACACGGTCATGGAACATTGTGATGACAAGAATTATGGAGCATTGTGATGACACGGTCATAGAACATTGTGATGACAAGAATTCTGGAGCATTGTGATGACAAGGGCCATGGAGCATTGTGATGATACGGTCATGGAACATTGTGATGACAAGAATTCTGGAGCATTGTGATGACACGCTCATGGAATATTGTGATGACAAGAATTATGGAGCATTGTGATGACACGGTCATGGAACATTGTGATGACAAGAATTATGGAGCATTGTGATGACAAGGGCCATGGAGCATTGTGATGACATGGTCATGGAAAATTGTGATGACAAGAATTCTGGAGCATTGTGATGATAAGGGCCATGGAGAATTGTGATGACATGGTCATGGAACATTGTGATGAAAAGAATTCTGGAGCATTGTGATGACATGTGTCATGGAGCATTGTAATGTAACTTTTCATTGTGCACCGTGATGACAAGGGGGATGGAGTATTGTGATGAAACTGGTCCTGGAGCATTGTGATAACAAAAGACATTGAGCATTGTGATGACAGGCATCATGGAGCATTGGGAAGAAAGGGGTCATGGGGAATTGTAATGACAATAGAGAAATGTGATGAAAATGGTCAGCAAGCAAAGTGATTAAAGGGGTCATTTAGAATTGTCATGAAAAACTATATAGAGCATTTTGATGACAAAGGTCATGGAGAACTGTGATGACCAGGGTCATGTAGCATTGGGATGACACGGTCATGGAACATTGTGATGAGAAGTATTATGGAGCATTGTGATGACACGGTCATAGAACATTGTGATGACAAGAATTCTGGAGCATTGTGATGACAAGGGCCATGGAGCATTGTGATGACACGGTCATGGAACAATGTGATGACAAGAATTCTGGCGAATTGTGATGACAAGGGCCATGGAGCATTGTGATGACACGGTCATGGAACATTGTGATGACAAGAATTCTGGAGCATTGTGATGACACGCTCATGGAATATTGTGATGACAAGAATTATGAAGAATTGTGATGACACGGTCATGGAACATTGTGATGACAAGAATTCTGGAGCATTATGATGACAAGGGCCATGGTGCATTGTGATGACACGATCATGGAACATTGTGATGAAAAGAATTCTGGAGCATTGTGATGACAAGGGCCATGGAGCATTGTGATGACACGGTCATGGAACATTGTGATGACAAGAATTCTGGAGCATTGTGATGACAAGGGCCATGGAGAATTGTGATGACATGGTCATGGAACATTGTGATGACAAGAATTCTGGAGCATTGTGATAACACGGTCATGGAACATTGTGATGACAAGAATTCTGGAGCATTGTGATGACACGGTCATGGAACATTGTGATGACAAGAATTATGGAGCATTGTGATAATACGGTCATGGAACATTGTGATGACAAGAATTCTGGAGAATTGTGATGACAAGGGCCATGGAGCATTGTGATGACACGGTCATGGAACATTGTGATGACAAGAATTATGGAGCATTGTGATGACAAGAATTCTGGAGCATTGTGATGACAAGGGCCATGGAGCATTGTGATGACACGGTCATGGAACATTGTGATGACAAGAATTCTGGAGCATTGTGATGACAAGGGCCATGGAGCATTGTGATGACACGGTCATGGAACATTGTGATGACAAGAATTCTGGAGCATTGTGAGGACAATGGCCATGGAGCATTGTGATGACACGGTCATGGAACATTGTGATGACAAGAATTCTGGAGCATTGTGATGACAAGGGCCATGGAGAATTGTGATGACATGGTCATGGAACATAGTGATGACAAGAATTCTGGAGCATTGTGAAGACAAGGGCCATGGAGCATTGTGATGACAAGTGTCATGGAGCATTGTAATGAGAGGTTTCATTGTGCACCGTGATGACAAGGGGGATGGAGTATTGTGATGAAACTGGTCCTGGAGCATTGTGATAACAAAAGCCATTGAGCATTGTGATGACAGGCGTCATGGAGCATTGTGAAGAATGGGGTCATGGGAAATTGTAATGACAATAGAGAAATGTGATGAAAATGGTCAGCAAGCAAAGTGATTAAAGTGGTCATTTACAATTGTCATGAAAAACTATATAGAGCATTGTGATGGCAAAGGTCATGGAGAACTGTGATGACCAGGGTCATGTAGCATTGTGATGACACGGTCATGGAACATTGTGATGACAAGAATTATGGAGCATTGTGATGACAAGGGCCATGGAGCATTGTGATGACACGGTCATGGAACATTGTGATGACAAGAATTATACAGCATTTTGATGACACGGTCATAGAACATTGTGATGACAAGAATTCTGGAGCATTGTGATGACAAGGGCCATGGAGCATTGTGATGACACGGTCATGGAACATTGTGATGACAAGAATTCTGGAGCATTGTGATGACACGCTCATGGAACATTGTGATGACAAGAATTATGGAGCATTGTGATGACACGGTCATGGAACATTGTGATGACAAGAATTCTGGAGCATTATGATGACAAGGGCCATGGTGCATTGTGATGACACGGTCATGGAACATTGTGATGAAAAGAATTCTGGAGCATTGTGATGACAAGGGCCATGGAGCATTGTGATGACACGGTCATGGAACATTGTGATGATAAGTATTCTGGAGCATTGTGATGACACGCTCATGGAACATTGTGATGACAAGAATTATGGAGCATTGTGATGACACGGTCATGGAACATTGTGATGACAAGAATTCTGGAGCATTATGATGACAAGGGCCATGGAGAATTGTGATGACATGGTCATGGAACATTGTGATGACAAGAATTCTGGAGCATTGTGATGACATGTGTCATGGAGAATTGTAATGAAACTTTTCATTGTGCACCGTGATGACAAGGGAGATGGAGTAATGTGATGAAACTGGTCCTGGAGCATTGTGATGACAAAAGCCATTGAGCATTGTGATGACAGGCATCATGGAGCATTGTGAAGAAAGGGGTCATGGGGAATTGTAATGACAATAGAGAAATGTGATGAAAATGGTCAGCAAGCAAAGTGATTAAAGTGGTCACTTAGAATTGTCATGAAAAACTATATAGAGCATTGTGATGACAAAGGTCATGGAGAACTGTGATGACCAGGGTCATGTAGCATTGTGATGACACGGTCATGGAACATTGTGATGACAAGAATTATGGAGCATTGTGATGACACGGTCATGGAACATTGTGATGACAAGAATTATGGAGCATTGTGATGACACGGTAATGGAATATTGTGATGACAAAAATTCTGGAGCATTATGATGACAAGGGCCATGGAGCATTGTGAGGACACAGTCATGGAGCATTGTAATGAGAGGTTTCACTGTGCACCGTGATGACAATGGGGATGGAGTATTGTGATGAAACAGGTCCTGGAGCATTGTGATAACAAAAGCCATTGAGCATTGTGCTGACAGGCATCATGGAGCATTGTGAAGAAAGGGGTCATGGGAAATTGTAATGACAATAGAGAAATGTGATGAAAATGGTCAGCAAGCAAAGTGATTAAAGTGGTCATTTAGAATTGTCATGAAAAACTACATAGAGCATTGTGATGACAAAGGTCATGGAGAACTGTGATGGCCAGGGTCATGTAGCATTGTGATGACACGGTCATGGAACATTGTGATGACAAGAATTATGGAGCATTGTGATGACACGGTCATAGAACATTGTGATGACAAGAATTCTGGAGCATTGTGATGACAAGGGCCATGGAGCATTGTGATGATACGGTCATGGAACATTGTGATGACAAGAATTCTGGAGCATTGTGATGACACGCTCATGGAATATTGTGATGACAAGAATTATGGAGCATTGTGATGACACGGTCATGGAACATTGTGATGACAAGAATTATGGAGCATTGTGATGACAAGGGCCATGGAGCATTGTGATGACATGGTCATGGAAAATTGTGATGACAAGAATTCTGGAGCATTGTGATGATAAGGGCCATGGAGAATTGTGATGACATGGTCATGGAACATTGTGATGAAAAGAATTCTGGAGCATTGTGATGACATGTGTCATGGAGCATTGTAATGTAACTTTTCATTGTGCACCGTGATGACAAGGGGGATGGAGTATTGTGATGAAACTGGTCCTGGAGCATTGTGATAACAAAAGACATTGAGCATTGTGATGACAGGCATCATGGAGCATTGTGAAGAAAGGGGTCATGGGGAATTGTAATGACAATAGAGAAATGTGATGAAAATGGTCAGCAAGCAAAGTGATTAAAGGGGTCATTTAGAATTGTCATGAAAAACTATATAGAGCATTGTGATGACAAAGGTCATGGAGAACTGTGATGACCAGGGTCATGTAGCATTGGGATGACACGGTCATGGAACATTGTGATGAGAAGAATTATGGAGCATTGTGATGACACGGTCATAGAACATTGTGATGACAAGAATTCTGGAGCATTGTGATGACAAGGGCCATGGAGCATTGTGATGACACGGTCATGGAACAATGTGATGACAAGAATTCTGGCGAATTGTGATGACAAGGGCCATGGAGCATTGTGATGACATGGTCATCGATCATTGTGATGACAAGAATTAAGGAGCATTGTGATGACATGGTCATGGAATATTGTGATGATAAGAATTATGGAGCATTGTGATGACACGATCATGGAACATTGTGATGACAAGAATTCTGGAGCATTGTGATGACACGCTCATGGAATATTGTGATGACAAGAATTATGAAGCATTGTGATGACACGGTCATGGAACATTGTGATGACAAGAATTCTGGAGCATTATGATGACAAGGGCCATGGTGCATTGTGATGACACGGTCATGGAACATTGTGATGAAAAGAATTCTGGAGCATTGTGATGACAAGGGCCATGGAGCATTGTGATGACACGGTCATGGAACATTGTGATGACAAGAATTCTGGAGCATTGTGATGACAAGGGCCATGGAGAATTGTGATGACATGGTCATGGAACATTGTGATGACAAGAATTCTGGAGCATTGTGATAACACGGTCATGGAACATTGTGATGACAAGAATTCTGGAGCATTGTGATGACACGGTCATGGAACATTGTGATGACAAGAATTATGGAGCATTGTGATAATACGGTCATGGAACATTGTGATGACAAGAATTCTGGAGAATTGTGATGACAAGGGCCATGGAGCATTGTGATGACACGGTCATGGAACATTGTGATGACAAGAATTATGGAGCATTGTGATAACACGGTCATGGAACATTGTGATGACAAGAATTCTGGAGCATTGTGATGACAAGGGCCATGGAGCATTGTGATGACACGGTCATGGAACATTGTGATGACAAGAATTCTGGAGCATTGTGATGACAAGGGCCATGGAGCATTGTGATGACACGGTCATGGAACATTGTGATGACAAGAATTCTGGAGCATTGTGAGGACAATGGCCATGGAGCATTGTGATGACACGGTCATGGAACATTGTGATGACAAGAATTCTGGAGCATTGTGATGACAAGGGCCATTGAGAATTGTGATGACATGGTCATGGAACATAGTGATGACAAGAATTCTGGAGCATTGTGAAGACAAGGGCCATGGAGCATTGTGATGACAAGTGTCATGGAGCATTGTAATGAGAGGTTTCATTGTGCACCGTGATGACAAGGGGGATGGAGTATTGTGATGAAACTGGTCCTGGAGCATTGTGATAACAAAAGCCATTGACCATTGTGATGACAGGCGTCATGGAGCATTGTGAAGAATGGGGTCATGGGAAAATGTAATGACAATAGAGAAATGTGATGAAAATGGTCAGCAAGCAAAGTGATTAAAGTGGTCATTTACAATTGTCATGAAAAACTATATAGAGCATTGTGATGGCAAAGGTCATGGAGAACTGTGATGACCAGGGTCATGTAGCATTGTGATGACACGGTCATGGAACATTGTGATGACAAGAATTATGGAGCATTGTGATGACAAGGGCCATGGAGCATTGTGATGACACGGTCATGGAACATTGTGATGACAAGAATTATACAGCATTTTGATGACACGGTCATAGAACATTGTGATGACAAGAATTCTGGAGCATTGTGATGACAAGGGCCATGGAGCATTGTGATGACACGGTCATGGAACATTGTGATGACAAGAATTCTGGAGCATTGTGATGACACGCTCATGGAACATTGTGATAACAAGAATTATGGAGCATTGTGATGACACGGTCATGGAACATTGTGATGACAAGAATTCTGGAGCATTATGATGACAAGGGCCATGGTGCATTGTGATGACACGGTCATGGAACATTGTGATGAAAAGAATTCTGGAGCATTGTGATGACAAGGGCCATGGAGCATTGTGATGACACGGTCATGGAACATTGTGATGATAAGTATTCTGGAGCATTGTGATGACACGCTCATGGAACATTGTGATGACAAGAATTATGGAGCATTGTGATGACACGGTCATGGAACATTGTGATGACAAGAATTCTGGAGCATTATGATGACAAGGGCCATGGTGCATTGTGATGACACGGTCATGGAACATTGTGATGATAAGAATTCTGGAGCATTGTGATGACAAGGGCCATGGAGAATTGTGATGACATGGTCATGGAACATTGTGATGACAAGAATTCTGGAGCATTGTGATGACATGTGTCATGGAGAATTGTAATGAAACTTTTCATTGTGCACCGTGATGACAAGGGAGATGGAGTAATGTGATGAAACTGGTCCTGGAGCATTGTGATGACAAAAGCCATTGAGCATTGTGATGACAGGCATCATGGAGCATTGTGAAGAAAGGGGTCATGGGGAATTGTAATGACAATAGAGAAATGTGATGAAAATGGTCAGCAAGCAAAGTGATTAAAGTGGTCACTTAGAATTGTCATGAAAAACTATATAGAGCATTGTGATGACAAAGGTCATGGAGAACTGTGATGACCAGGGTCATGTAGCATTGTGATGACACGGTCATGGAACATTGTGATGACAAGAATTATGGAGCATTGTGATGACACGGTCATGGAACATTGTGATGACAAGAATTATGGAGCATTGTGATGACAAGGGCCATGGAGCATTGTGATGACACGGTCATGGAACAATGTGATGACAAGAATTCTGGCGCATTGTGATGACAAGGGCCATGGAGCATTGTGATGACATGGTCATCGATAATTGTGGTGACAAGAATTAAGGAGCATTGTGATGACATGGTCATGGAATATTGTGATGACAAGAATTATGGAGCATTGTGATGACACGATCATGGAACATTGTGATGACAAGAATTCTGGAGCATTGTG
Source organism: Balaenoptera acutorostrata (assembly GCF_949987535.1). Taxonomy (NCBI): domain Eukaryota; kingdom Metazoa; phylum Chordata; class Mammalia; order Artiodactyla; family Balaenopteridae; genus Balaenoptera; species Balaenoptera acutorostrata. The sequence continues at coordinate 67,031 of NW_026646471.1, forward strand.
ATGACACGGCCATGGAACAATGTGATGACAAGAATTCTGGCGCATTGTGATGACAAGGGCCATGGAGCATTGTGATGACACGGTCATGGAACATTGTGATGACAAGAATTCTGGAGCATTGTGATGACAAGGGCCATGGAGAATTGTGATGACATGGTCATGGAACATTGTGATGACAAGAATTCTGGAGCATTGTGATGACATGTGTCATGGAGAATTGTAATGAAACTTTTCATTGTGCACCGTGATGACAAGGGAGATGGAGTAATGTGATGAAACTGGTCCTGGAGCATTGTGATAACAAAAGCCATTGAGCATTGTGACGACAGTCATCATGGAGCATTGTGAAGAAAGGGGTCATGGGGAATTGTAATGACAATAGAGAAATGTGATGAAAATGGTCAGCAAGCAAAGTGATTAAAGTGGTCATTTAGAATTGTCATGAAAAACTATATAGAGCATTGTGATGACAAAGGTCATGGAGAACTGTGATGACCAGGGTCATGTAGCATTGTGATGACACGGTCATGGAACAATGTGATGACAAGAATTCTGGCGCATTGTGATGACAAGGGCCATGGAGCATTGTGATGACATGGTCATCGATAATTGTGATGACAAGAATTAAGGAGCATTGTGATGACATGGTCATGGAATATTGTGATGACAAGAATTATGGAGCATTGTGATGACACGGTCATGGAACATTGTGATGACAAGAATTCTGGAGCATTGTGATGACACGGTCATGGAATATTGTGATGACAAGAATTATGGAGCATTGTGATGACACGGTCATGGAACAATGTGATGACAAGAATTCTGGCGCATTGTGATGACAAGGGCCATGGAGCATTGTGATGACATGGTCATCGATCATTGTGATGACAAGAATTAAGGAGCATTGTGATGACAAGGGCCATGGAGCATTGTGATGACACGGTCATGGAACATTGTGATGACAAGAATTCTGGAGCATTGTGATGACAAGGGCCATGGAGCATTGTGATGACACGGTCATGGAACATTGTGATGACAAGAATTCTGGAGCATTGTGATGACACGGTCATGGAACATTGTGATGAAAAGAATTATGGAGCATTGTGATGACACGGTCAAGGAACATTGTGATGACAAGAATTCTGGAGCATTGTGATGACACGGTCATGGAACATTGTGATGACAAGAATTCTGGAGCATTGTGATAACAAGGGCCATGGAGCATTGTGATGACATGGTCATGGAACATTGTGATGACAAGAATTCTGGAGCATTGTGATGACAAGGGCCATGAAGCCTTGTGATGACACGGTCATGGAAAATTGTGATGACAAGAATTCTGGAGCATTGTGATGATAAGGGCCATGGAGAATTGTGATGACATGGTCATGGAACATTGTGATGAAAAGAATTCTGGAGCATTGTGATGACATGTGTCATGGAGCATTGTAATGTAACTTTTCATTGTGCACCGTGATGACAAGGGGGATGGAGTATTGTGATGAAACTGGTCCTGGAGCATTGTGATAACAAAAGCCATTGAGCATTGTGATGACAGGCATCATGGAGCATTGTGAAGAAAGGGGTCATGGGGAATTGTAATGACAATAGAGAAATGTGATGAAAATGGTCAGCAAGCAAAGTGATTAAAGGGGTCATTTAGAATTGTCATGAAAAACTATATAGAGCATTGTGATGACAAAGGTCATGGAGAACTGTGATGACCAGGGTCATGTAGCATTGGGATGACACGGTCATGGAACATTGTGATGAGAAGAATTATGGAGCATTGTGATGACACGGTCATAGAACATTGTGATGACAAGAATTCTGGAGCATTGTGATGACTAGGGCCATGGAGCATTGTGATGACACGGTCATGGAACAATGTGATGACAAGAATTCTGGCGAATTGTGATGACAAGGGCCATGGAGCATTGTGATGACATGGTCATCGATCATTGTGATGACAAGAATTAAGGAGCATTGTGATGACATGGTCATGGAATATTGTGATGACAAGAATTATGGAGCATTGTGATGACACGATCATGGAACATTGTGATGACAATAATTCTGGAGCATTGTGATGACACGGTCATGGAATATTGTGATGATAAGAATTATGGAGCATTGTGATGACACGGTCATGGAACATTGTGATGACAAGAATTCTGGAGCATTGTGATGAAAAGGGCCATGGAGCATTGTGATGACACGGTCATGGGACATTGTGATGACCAGAATTCTGTAGAATTGTGATGACAAGTGCCATGGAGCATTGTGATGACACGGTAATGGAACATTGTGATGACAAGAATTCTGGAGCATTATGATGACAAGGGCCATGGAGCATTGTGAGGACACGGTCATGGAGCATTGTAATGAGAGGTTTCACTGTGCACCGTGATGACAATGGGGATGGAGTATTGTGATGAAACTGGTCCTGGAGCATTGTGATAACAAAAGCCATTGAGCATTGTGATGACAGGCATCATGGAGCATTGTGAAGAAAGAGGTCATGGGAAATTGTAATGAAAATAGAGAAATGTGATGAAAATTGTCAGCAAGCAAAGTTATTAAAGTGGTCATTTACAATTGTCATGAAAAACTATATAGAGCATTGTGATGACAAAGGTCATGGAGAACTGTGATGACCAGGGTCATGTAGCATTGTGATGACACGGTCATCGAACATTGTGATGACAAGAATTCTGGAGCATTGTGATGACAAGGGCCATGGAGCATTGTGATGACACGGTCATGGAACATTGTAATGAGAGGTTTCATTGTGCACAGTGATGACAAGGGGGATGGAATATTGTGATGAAAGTGGTCCTGGAGCATTGTGATAACAAAAGCCATTGAGCATTGTGCTGACAGGCATCATGGAGCATTGTGAAGAAAGGGGTCATGGGAAATTGTAATGACAATAGAGAAATGTGATGAAAATGGTCAGCAAGCAAAGTGATTAAAGTGGTCATTTAGAATTGTCATGAAAAACTACATAGAGCATTGTGATGACAAAGGTCATGGAGAACTGTGATGGCCAGGGTCATGTAGCATTGTGATGACACGGTCATGGAACATTGTGATGACAAGAATTATGGAGCATTGTGATGACACGGTCATAGAACATTGTGATGACAAGAATTCTGGAGCATTGTGATGAAAAGGGCCATGGAGCATTGTGATGATACGGTCATGGAACATTGTGATGACAAGAATTCTGGAGCATTGTGATGACACGCTCATGGAATATTGTGATGACAAGAATTATGGAGCATTGTGATGACACGGTCATGGAACATTGTGATGACAAGAATTCTGGAGCATTATGATGACAAGGGCCATGGTGCATTGTGATGACACGGTCATGGAACATTGTGATGACAAGAATTCTGGAGCATTGTGATGACAAGGGCCATGGAGCATTGTGATGACACGGTCATGGAACATTGTGATGACAAGAATTCTGGAGCATTGTGATGACAAGGGCCATGGAGAATTGTGATGACATGGTCATGGAACATTGTGATGACAAGAATTCTGGAGCATTGTGATGACATGTGTCATGGAGAATTGTAATGAAACTTTTCATTGTGCACCGTGATGACAAGGGAGATGGAGTAATGTGATGAAACTGGTCCTGGAGCATTGTGATAACAAAAGCCATTGAGCATTGTGACGACAGTCATCATGGAGCATTGTGAAGAAAGGGGTCATGGGGAATTCTAATGACAATAGAGAAATGTGATGAAAATGGTCAGCAAGCAAAGTGATTAAAGTGGTCATTTAGAATTGTCATGAAAAACTATATAGAGCATTGTGATGACAAAGGTCATGGAGAACTGTGATGACCAGGGTCATGTAGCATTGTGATGACACGGTCATGGAACAATGTGATGACAAGAATTCTGGCGCATTGTGATGACAAGGGCCATGGAGCATTGTGATGACATGGTCATCGATAATTGTGATGACAAGAATTAAGGAGCATTGTGATGACACGGTCATGGAACATTGTGATGAAAAGAATTATGGAGCATTGTGATGACACGGTCAAGGAACATTGTGATGACAAGAATTCTGGAGCATTGTGATGACACGGTCATGGAACATTGTGATGACAAGAATTCTGGAGCATTGTGATAACAAGGGCCATGGAGCATTGTGATGACATGGTCATGGAACATTGTGATGACAAGAATTCTGGAGCATTGTGATGACAAGGGCCATGAAGCATTGTGATGACACGGTCATGGAAAATTGTGATGACAAGAATTCTGGAGCATTGTGATGATAAGGGCCATGGAGAATTGTGATGACATGGTCATGGAACATTGTGATGAAAAGAATTCTGGAGCATTGTGATAACATGTGTCATGGAGCATTGTAATGTAACTTTTCATTGTGCACCGTGATGACAAGAGGGATGGAGTATTGTGATGAAACTGGTCCTGGAGCATTGTGATAACAAAAGCCATTGAGCATTGTGATGACAGGCATCATGGAGCATTGTGAAGAAAGGGGTCATGGGGAATTGTAATGACAATAGAGAAATGTGATGAAAATGGTCAGCAAGCAAAGAGATTAAAGGGGTCATTTAGAATTGTCATGAAATACTCTATAGAGCATTGTGATGACAAAGGTCATGGAGAACTGTGATGACCAGGGTCATGTAGCATTGGGATGACACGGTCATGGAACATTGTGATGAGAAGAATTATGGAGCATTGTGATGACACGGTCATAGAACATTGTGATGACAAGAATTCTGGAGCATTGTGATGTCAAGGGCCATGGAGCATTGTGATGACACGGTCATGGAACATTGTGATGACAAGAATTCTGGAGCATTGTGATGACACGCTCATGGAACATTGTGATGACAAGAATTATGGAGCATTGTGATGACACGGTCATGGAACATTGTGATGACAAGAATTCTGGAGCATTGTGATGACACGGTCATGGAACATTGTGATGAAAAGAATTATGGAGCATTGTGATGACACGGTCAAGGAACATTGTGATGACAAGAATTCTGGAGCATTGTGATGACACGGTCATGGAACATTGTGATGACAAGAATTCTGGAGCATTGTGATGACAAGGGCCATGGAGCATTGTGATGACACGGTCATGGAACATTGTGATGACAAGAATTCTGGAGCATTGTGATGACACGGTCATGGAACATTGTGATGAAAAGAATTATGGAGCATTGTGATGACACGGTCATGGAACATTGTGATGACAAGAATTCTGGAGCATTGTGATGACAAGGGCCATGGAGCATTGTGATGACATGGTCATCGATCATTGTGATGACAAGAATTAAGGAGCATTGTGATGACAAGGGCCATGGAGCATTGTGATGACACGGTCATGGAACATTGTGATGACAAGAATTCTGGAGCATTGTGATGACAAGGGACATGGAGCATTGTGATGACACGGTCATGGAACATTGTGATGACAAGAATTCTGGAGCATTGTGATGACACGGTCATGGAATATTGTGATGACAAGAATTATGGAGCATTGTGATGACACGGTCATGGAACAATGTGATGACAAGAATTCTGGCGCATTGTGATGACAAGGGCCATGGAGCATTGTGATGACATGGTCAAGGAACATTGTGATGACAAGAATTCTGGAGCATTGTGATGACACGGTCATGGAACATTGTGATGAAAAGAATTATGGAGCATTGTGATGACACGGTCAAGGAACATTGTGATGACAAGAATTCTGGAGCATTGTGATGACACGGTCATGGAACATTGTGATGACAAGAATTCTGGAGCATTGTGATGACAAGGGCCATGGAGCATTGTGATGACATGGTCATGGAACATTGTGATGACAAGAATTCTGGAGCATTGTGATGACAAGGGCCATGGAGCATTGTGATGACACGGTCATGGAAAATTGTGATGACAAGAATTCTGGAGCATTGTGATGATAAGGGCCATGGAGAATTGTGATGACATGGTCATGGAACATTGTGATGAAAAGAATTCTGGAGCATTGTGATGACATGTGTCATGGAGCATTGTAATGTAACTTTTCATTGTGCACCGTGATGACAAGGGGGATGGAGTATTGTGATGAAACTGGTCCTGGAGCATTGTGATAACAAAAGCCATTGAGCATTGTGATGACAGGCATCATGGAGCATTGTGAAGAAAGGGGTCATGGGGAATTGTAATGACAATAGAGAAATGTGATGAAAATGGTCAGCAAGCAAAGTGATTAAAGGGGTCATTTAGAATTGTCATGAAAAACTATATAGAGCATTGTGATGACAAAGGTCATGGAGAAATGTGATGACCAGGGTCATGTAGCATTGGGATGACACGGTCATGGAACATTGTGATGAGAAGAATTATGGAGCATTGTGATGACACGGTCATAGAACATTGTGATGACAAGAATTCTGGAGCATTGTGATGACAAGGGCCATGGAGCATTGTGATGACACGGTCATGGAACATTGAGATGACAAGAATTCTGGAGCATTGTGATGACACGCTCATGGAACATTGTGATGACAGGAATTATGGAGCATTGTGATGACACGGTCATGGAACATTGTGATGACAAGAATTCTGGAGCATTATGATGACAAGGGCCATGGAGCATTGTGATGACACGGTCATGGAACATTGTGATGAAAAAAATTCTGGAGCATTGTGATGACAAGGGCCATGGAGCATTGTGATGACACGGTCATGGAACATTGTGATGACAAGAATTCTGGAGCATTGTGATGACAAGGGCCATGGAGAATTGTGATGACATGGTCATGGAACATTGTGATGACAAGAATTCTGGAGCATTGTGATGACATGTGTCATGGAGAATTGTAATGAAACTTTTCATTGTGCACCGTGATGACAAGGGAGATGGAGTAATGTGATGAAACTGGTCCTGGAGCATTGTGATAACAAAAGCCATTGAGCATTGTGATGACAGGCATCATGGAGCATTGTGAAGGAAAGGGTCATGGGGAATTGTAATGACAATAGTGAAATGTGATGAAAATGGTCAGCAAGCAAAGTGATTAAAGTGGTCATTTAGAATTGTCATGAAAAACTATATAGAGCATTGTGATGACAAAGGTCATGGAGAACTGTGATGACAAGGGCCATGGAGCATTGTGATGACACGGTCATGGAACATTGTGATGACAAGAATTCTGGAGCATTGTGATGACAAGGGCCATGGAGCATTGTGATGACACGGTCATGGAACATTGTGATGACAAGAATTCTGGAGCATTGTGATGACACGGTCATGGAACATTGTGATGAAAAGAATTATGGAGCATTGTGATGACACGGTCATGGAACATTGTGATGACAAGAATTCTGGAGCATTGTGATGACACGGTCATGGAACATTGTGATGACAAGTGTCATGGAGCATTGTAATGACAAGTTTCATTGTGCACCGTGATGACAAGGGGGATGGAGTATTGTGATGAAACTGGTCTTGGAGCATTGTGATAACAAAGCCATTGAGCATTGTGATGACAGGCATCATGGAGCATTGTGAAGAAAGGGGTCATGGGAAATTGTAATGACAATAGAGGAATGTGATGAAAATGGTCAGCAAGCAAAGTGATTAAAGTGGTCATTTACAATTGTCATGAAAAACTATATAGAGCATTGTGATGACAAAGGTCATGGAGAACTGTGATGACCAGGGTCATGTAGCATTGTGATGACACGGTCATGGAACATTGTGATGAAAAGAAATATGGAGCATTGTGATGACACGGTCATGGAACATTGTGATGACAAGAATTCTGGAACATTGTGATGACAAGGGCCATGGAGCATTGTGATGACACGGTCATGGAACATTGTGATTACAAGAATTCTGGAGCATTGCGATGACACGGTCATGGAACATTGTGATGACAAGAATTATGGAGCATTGTGATGACACGGTCTTGGAACATTGTGATGACAAGAATTCTGGAGCATTATGATGACAAGGGCCATGGAGCATTGTGATGACACGGTCATGGAACATTGTGATAAAAAGAATTCTGGAGCATTGTGATGACAAGGGCCATGGAGCATTGTGATGACACGGTCATGGAACATTGTGATGACAAGAATTCTGGAGCATTGTGATGACACGGTCATGGAACATTAGGATGAAAAGAATTCTGGAGCATTGTGATGACAAGGGCCATGGAAAATTGTGATGACACGTTCATGGAACATTGTGATGACAAGAATTCTCGAGCATTGTGATGACAAGGGCCATGGAGCATTGTGATGACACAGTCATGGAACATTGTGATGACAAGAATTCTGGAGCATTGTGATGACAAGGGCCATGGAGAATTGTGATGACAAGGTCATGGAACATTGTGATGACAAGAATTCTGGAGCATTGTGATGACACGGTCATGGAACATTTTGAGGACAAGAATTATGGAGCATTGTGATGACACGGTCATGGAACATTGTGATGACAAGAATTCTGGAGCATTGTGATGACAAGGGCCATGGAGCATTGTGATGACACGGTCATGGAACATTGTGATGACAAGAATTCTGAGGCATTGTGATGACAAGGGCCATGGGGCATTGTGATGACACGGTCATGGAACATTGTGTTGACAAGAATTCTGGAGCATTGTGATGACACGCTCATGGAATATTGTGATGACAAGAATTATGGGGCATTGTGATGACACGGTCATGGAACATTGTGATGACAAGAATTCTGGAGCATTGTGATAACAAGGGCCATGGAGCATTGTGATGACATGGTCATGGAACATTGTAATGACAAGAATTCTGGAGCATTGTGATGACACGGTCATGGAACATTGTGATGAAAAGAATTATGGAGCATTGTGATGACACGGTCAAGGAACATTGTGATGACAAGAATTCTGGAGCATTGTGATGACACGGTCATGGAACATTGTGATGACAAGAATTCTGGAGCATTGTGATGACAAGGGCCATGGAGCATTGTGATGACATGGTCATGGAACATTGTGATGACAAGAATTCTGGAGCATTGTGATGACAAGGGCCATGGAGCATTGTGATGACACGGTCATGGAACATTGTGATGACAAGAATTCTGGAGCATTGTGATGACAAGGGCCATGGAGAATTGTGATGACATGGTCATGGAACATTGTGATGACAAGAATTCTGGAGCATTGTGATGACATGTGTCATGGAGAATTGTAATGAAACTTTTCATTGTGCACCGTGATGACAAGGGAGATGGAGTAATGTGATGAAACTGGTCCTGGAGCATTGTGATAACAAAAGCCATTGAGCATTGTGATAACAGGCATCATGGAGCATTGTGAAGGAAAGGGTCATGGGGAATTGTAATGACAATAGTGAAATGTGATGAAAATGGTCAGCAAGCAAAGTGATTAAAGTGGTCATTTAGAATTGTCATGAAAAACTATATAGAGCATTGTGATGACAAAGGTCATGGAGAACTGTGATGACAAGGGCCATGGAGCATTGTGATGACACGGTCATGGAACATTGTGATGACAAGAATTCTGGAGCATTGTGATGACACGGTCATGGAACATTGTGATGAAAAGAATTATGGAGCATTGTGATGACACGGTCATGGAACATTGTGATGACAAGAATTCTGGAGCATTGTGATGACACGGTCATGGAACATTGTGATGACAAGTGTCATGGAGCATTGTAATGACAAGTTTCATTGTGCACCGTGATGACAAGGGGGATGGAGTATTGTGATGAAACTGGTCTTGGAGCATTGTGATAACAAAGCCATTGAGCATTGTGATGACAGGCATCATGGAGCATTGTGAAGAAAGGGGTCATGGGAAATTGTAATGACAATAGAGGAATGTGATGAAAATGGTCAGCAAGCAAAGTGATTAAAGTGGTCATTTACAATTGTCATGAAAAACTATATAGAGCATTGTGATGACAAAGGTCATGGAGAACTGTGATGACCAGGGTCATGTAGCATTGTGATGACACGGTCATGGAACATTGTGATGAAAAGAAATATGGAGCATTGTGATGACACGGTCATGGAACATTGTGATGACAAGAATTCTGGAACATTGTGATGACAAGGGCCATGGAGCATTGTGATGACACGGTCATGGAACATTGTGATTACAAGAATTCTGGAGCATTGCGATGACACGGTCATGGAACATTGTGATGACAAGAATTATGGAGCATTGTGATGACACGGTCATGGAACATTGTGATGACAAGAATTCTGGAGCATTATGATGACAAGGGCCATGGAGCATTGTGATGACACGGTCATGGAACATTGTGATAAAAAGAATTCTGGAGCATTGTGATGACAAGGGCCATGGAGCATTGTGATGACACGGTCATGGAACATTGTGATGACAAGAATTCTGGAGCATTGTGATGACACGGTCATGGAACATTATGATGAAAAGAATTCTGGAGCATTGTGATGACAAGGGCCATGGAAAATTGTGATGACACGTTCATGGAACATTGTGATGACAAGAATTCTCGAGCATTGTGATGACAAGGGCCATGGAGCATTGTGATGACACAGTCATGGAACATTGTGATGACAAGAATTCTGGAGCATTGTGATGACAAGGGCCATGGAGAATTGTGATGACAAGGTCATGGAACATTGTGATGACAAGAATTCTGGAGCATTGTGATGACACGGTCATGGAACATTTTGAGGACAAGAATTATGGAGCATTGTGATGACACGGTCATGGAACATTGTGATGACAAGAATTCTGGAGCATTGTGATGACAAGGGCCATGGAGCATTGTGATGACACGGTCATGGAACATTGTGATGACAAGAATTCTGAGGCATTGTGATGACACGGTCATGGAACATTGTGTTGACAAGAATTCTGGAGCATTGTGATGACACGCTCATGGAATATTGTGATGACAAGAATTATGGAGCATTGTGATGACACGGTCATGGAACATTGTGATGACAAGAATTCTGGAGCATTGTGATAACAAGGGCCATGGAGCATTGTGATGACATGGTCATGGAACATTGTAATGACAAGAATTCTGGAGCATTGTGATGACACGGTCATGGAACATTGTGATGAAAAGAATTATGGAGCATTGTGATGACACGGTCAAGGAACATTGTGATGACAAGAATTCTGGAGCATTGTGATGACACGGTCATGGAACATTGTGATGACAAGAATTCTGGAGCATTGTGATGACAAGGGCCATGGAGCATTGTGATGACATGGTCATGGAACATTGTGATGACAAGAATTCTGGAGCATTGTGATGACAAGGGCCATGGAGCATTGTGATGACACGGTCATGGAACATTGTGATGACAAGAATTCTGGAGCATTGTGATGACAAGGGCCATGGAGAATTGTGATGACATGGTCATGGAACATTGTGATGACAAGAATTCTGGAGCATTGTGATGACATGTGTCATGGAGAATTGTAATGAAACTTTTCATTGTGCACCGTGATGACAAGGGAGATGGAGTAATGTGATGAAACTGGTCCTGGAGCATTGTGATAACAAAAGCCATTGAGCATTGTGATAACAGGCATCATGGAGCATTGTGAAGGAAAGGGTCATGGGGAATTGTAATGACAATAGTGAAATGTGATGAAAATGGTCAGCAAGCAAAGTGATTAAAGTGGTCATTTAGAATTGTCATGAAAAACTATATAGAGCATTGTGATGACAAAGGTCATGGAGAACTGTGATGACAAGGGCCATGGAGCATTGTGATGACACGGTCATGGAACATTGTGATGACAAGAATTCTGGAGCATTGTGATGACAAGGGCCATGGAGCATTGTGATGACACGGTCATGGAACATTGTGATGACAAGAATTCTGGAGCATTGTGATGACACGGTCATGGAACATTGTGATGAAAAGAATTATGGAGCATTGTGATGACACGGTCATGGAACATTGTGATGACAAGAATTCTGGAGCATTGTGATGACACGGTCATGGAACATTGTGATGACAAGTGTCATGGAGCATTGTAATGACAAGTTTCATTGTGCACCGTGATGACAAGGGGGATGGAGTATTGTGATGAAACTGGTCTTGGAGCATTGTGATAACAAAAGCCATTGAGCATTGTGATGACAGGCATCATGGAGCATTGTGAAGAAAGGGGTCATGGGAAATTGTAATGACAATAGAGGAATGTGATGAAAATGGTCAGCAAGCAAAGTGATTAAAGTGGTCATTTACAATTGTCATGAAAAACTATATAGAGCATTGTGATGACAAAGGTCATGGAGAACTGTGATGACCAGGGTCATGTAGCATTGTGATGACACGGTCATGGAACATTGTGATGAAAAGAAATATGGAGCATTGTGATGACACGGTCATGGAACATTGTGATGACAAGAATTCTGGAACATTGTGATGACAAGGGCCATGGAGCATTGTGATGACACGGTCATGGAACATTGTGATTACAAGAATTCTGGAGCATTGCGATGACACGGTCATGGAACATTGTGATGACAAGAATTATGGAGCATTGTGATGACACGGTCATGGAACATTGTGATGACAAGAATTCTGGAGCATTATGATGACAAGGGCCATGGAGCATTGTGATGACACGGTCATGGAACATTGTGATAAAAAGAATTCTGGAGCATTGTGATGACAAGGGCCATGGAGCATTGTGATGACACGGTCATGGAACATTGTGATGACAAGAATTCTGGAGCATTGTGATGACACGGTCATGGAACATTATGATGAAAAGAATTCTGGAGCATTGTGATGACAAGGGCCATGGAAAATTGTGATGACACGTTCATGGAACATTGTGATGACAAGAATTCTCGAGCATTGTGATGACAAGGGCCATGGAGCATTGTGATGACACAGTCATGGAACATTGTGATGACAAGAATTCTGGAGCATTGTGATGACAAGGGCCATGGAGAATTGTGATGACAAGGTCATGGAACATTGTGATGACAAGAATTCTGGAGCATTGTGATGACACGGTCATGGAACATTTTGAGGACAAGAATTATGGAGCATTGTGATGACACGGTCATGGAACATTGTGATGACAAGAATTCTGGAGCATTGTGATGACAAGGGCCATGGAGCATTGTGATGACACGGTCATGGAACATTGTGATGACAAGAATTCTGAGGCATTGTGATGACAAGGGCCATGGGGCATTGTGATGACATGGTCATGGAACATTGTGATGACAAGAATTCTGGAGCATTGTGATGACAAGGGCCATGGTGCATTGTGATGACATCTTCATGGAACTTTGTGATGACAAGCAATCTGGAGCATTGTGATGTCCAGGGCCATGGAGCATTGTGATGACACGGTCATGGAACATTGTGATGAAAGAATTCTGGAGCATTGTGATGACAAGGGCCATGGAGAATTGTGATGACATGGTCATGGAACATTGTGATGACAAGAATTCTGGAGCATTGTGATGACATGTGTCATGGAGAATTGTAATGAAACTTTTCATTGTGCACCGTGATGACAAGGGAGATGGAGTAATGTGATGAAACTGGTCCTGGAGCATTGTGATAACAAAAGCCATTGAGCATTGTGATGACAGGCATCATGGAGCATTGTGAAGGAAAGGGTCATGGGGAATTGTAATGACAATAGAGAAATGTGATGAAAATGGTCAGCAAGCAAAGTGATTAAAGTGGTCATTTAGAATTGTCATGAAAAACTATATAGAGCATTGTGATGACAAAGGTCATGGAGAACTGTGATGACAAGGGCCATGGAGCATTGTGATGACACGGTCATGGAACATTGTGATGACAAGAATTCTGGAGCATTGTGATGACAAGGGCCATGGAGCATTGTGATGACACGGTCATGGAACATTGTGATGACAAGAATTCTGGAGCATTGTGATGACACGGTCATGGAACATTGTGATGAAAAGAATTATGGAGCATTGTGATGACACGGTCATGGAACATTGTGATGACAAGAATTCTGGAGCATTGTGATGACACGGTCATGGAACATTGTGATGACAAGTGTCATGGAGCATTGTAATGACAAGTTTCATTGTGCACCGTGATGACAAGGGGGATGGAGTATTGTGATGAAACTGGTCTTGGAGCATTGTGATAACAAAAGCCATTGAGCATTGTGATGACAGGCATCATGGAGCATTGTGAAGAAAGGGGTCATGGGAAATTGTAATGACAATAGAGGAATGTGATGAAAATGGTCAGCAAGCAAAGTGATTAAAGTGGTCATTTACAATTGTCATGAAAAACTATATAGAGCATTGTGATGACAAAGGTCATGGAGAACTGTGATGACCAGGGTCATGTAGCATTGTGATGACACGGTCATGGAACATTGTGATGAAAAGAAATATGGAGCATTGTGATGACACGGTCATGGAACATTGTGATGACAAGAATTCTGGAACATTGTGATGACAAGGGCCATGGAGCATTGTGATGACACGGTCATGGAACATTGTGATTACAAGAATTCTGGAGCATTGTGATGACACGGTCATGGAACATTATGATGAAAAGAATTCTGGAGCATTGTGATGACAAGGGCCATGGAAAATTGTGATGACACGTTCATGGAACATTGTGATGACAAGAATTCTCGAGCATTGTGATGACAAGGGCCATGGAGCATTGTGATGACACAGTCATGGAACATTGTGATGACAAGAATTCTGGAGCATTGTGATGACAAGGGCCATGGAGAATTGTGATGACAAGGTCATGGAACATTGTGATGACAAGAATTCTGGAGCATTGTGATGACACGGTCATGGAACATTTTGAGGACAAGAATTATGGAGCATTGTGATGACACGGTCATGGAACATTGTGATGACAAGAATTCTGGAGCATTGTGATGACAAGGGCCATGGAGCATTGTGATGACACGGTCATGGAACATTGTGATGACAAGAATTCTGAGGCATTGTGATGACAAGGGCCATGGGGCATTGTGATGACACGGTCATGGAACATTGTGATGACAAGAATTCTGGAGCATTGTGATGACAAGGGCCATGGTGCATTGTGATGACATCTTCATGGAACTTTGTGATGACAAGCAATCTGGAGCATTGTGATGTCCAGGGCCATGGAGCATTGTGATGACACGGTCATGGAACATTGTGATGAAAGAATTCTGGAGCATTGTGATGACAAGGGCCATGGAGAATTGTGATGACATGGTCATGGAACATTGTGATGACAAGAATTCTGGAGCATTGTGATGACATGTGTCATGGAGAATTGTAATGAAACTTTTCATTGTGCACCGTGATGACAAGGGAGATGGAGTAATGTGATGAAACTGGTCCTGGAGCATTGTGATAACAAAAGCCATTGAGCATTGTGATGACAGGCATCATGGAGCATTGTGAAGGAAAGGGTCATGGGGAATTGTAATGACAATAGAGAAATGTGATGAAAATGGTCAGCAAGCAAAGTGATTAAAGTGGTCATTTAGAATTGTCATGAAAAACTATATAGAGCATTGTGATGACAAAGGTCATGGAGACCTGTGATGACAAGGGCCATGGAGCATTGTGATGACACGGTCATGGAACATTGTGATGACAAGAATTCTGGAGCATTGTGATGACAAGGGCCATGGAGCATTGTGATGACACGGTCATGGAACATTGTGATGACAAGAATTCTGGAGCATTGTGATGACACGGTCATGGAACATTGTGATGAAAAGAATTATGGAGCATTGTGATGACACGGTCATGGAACATTGTGATGACAAGAATTCTGGAGCATTGTGATGACACGGTCATGGAACATTGTGATGACAAGTGTCATGGAGCATTGTAATGACAAGTTTCATTGTGCACCGTGATGACAAGGGGGATGGAGTATTGTGATGAAACTGGTCTTGGAGCATTGTGATAACAAAAGCCATTGAGCATTGTGATGACAGGCATCATGGAGCATTGTGAAGAAAGGGGTCATGGGAAATTGTAATGACAATAGAGGAATGTGATGAAAATGGTCAGCAAGCAAAGTGATTAAAGTGGTCATTTAAAATTGTCATGAAAAACTATATAGAGCATTGTGATGACAAAGGTCATGGAGAACTGTGATGACCAGGGTCATGTAGCATTGTGATGACACGGTCATGGAACATTGTGATGAAAAGAAATATGGAGCATTGTGATGACACGGTCATGGAACATTGTGATGACAAGAATTCTGGAACATTGTGATGACAAGGGCCATGGAGCATTGTGATGACACGGTCATGGAACATTGTGATTACAAGAATTCTGGAGCATTGCGATGACACGGTCATGGAACATTGTGATGACAAGAATTATGGAGCATTGTGATGACACGGTCATGGAACATTGTGATGACAAGAATTCTGGAGCATTATGATGACAAGGGCCATGGAGCATTGTGATGACACGGTCATGGAACATTGTGATAAAAAGAATTCTGGAGCATTGTGATGACAAGGGCCATGGAGCATTGTGATGACACGGTCATGGAACATTGTGATAAAAAGAATTCTGGAGCATTGTGATGACAAGGGCCATGGAGCATTGTGATGACACGGTCATGGAACATTGTGATGACAAGAATTCTGGAGCATTGTGATGACACGGTCATGGAACATTATGATGAAAAGAATTCTGGAGCATTGTGATGACAAGGGCCATGGAAAATTGTGATGACACGTTCATGGAACATTGTGATGACAAGAATTCTCGAGCATTGTGATGACAAGGGCCATGGAGCATTGTGATGACACAGTCATGGAACATTGTGATGACAAGAATTCTGGAGCATTGTGATGACAAGGGCCATGGAGAATTGTGATGACAAGGTCATGGAACATTGTGATGACAAGAATTCTGGAGCATTGTGATGACACGGTCATGGAACATTTTGAGGACAAGAATTATGGAGCATTGTGATGACACGGTCATGGAACATTGTGATGACAAGAATTCTGGAGCATTGTGATGACAAGGGCCATGGAGCATTGTGATGACACGGTCATGGAACATTGTGATGACAAGAATTCTGAGGCATTGTGATGACAAGGGCCATGGGGCATTGTGATGACACGGTCATGGAACATTGTGATGACAAGAATTCTGGAGCATTGTGATGACACGCTCATGGAATATTGTGATGACAAGAATTATGGAGCATTGTGATGACACGGTCATGGAACATTGTGATGACAAGAATTCTGGAGCATTGTGATAACAAGGGCCATGGAGCATTGTGATGACATGGTCATGGAACATTGTGATGACAAGAATTCTGGAGCATTGTGATGACAAGGGCCATGAAGCATTGTGATGACACGGTCATGGAAAATTGTGATGACAAGAATTCTGGAGCATTGTGATGATAAGGGCCATGGAGAATTGTGATGACATGGTCATGGAACATTGTGATGAAAAGAATTCTGGAGCATTGTGATGACATGTGTCATGGAGCATTGTAATGTAACTTTTCATTGTGCACCGTGATGACAAGGGAGATGGAGTATTGTGATGAAACTGGTCCTGGAGCATTGTGATAACAAAAGCCATTGAGCATTGTGATGACAGGCATCATGGAGCATTGTGAAGAAAGGGGTCATGGGGAATTGTAATGACAATAGAGAAATGTGATGAAAATGGTCAGCAAGCAAAGTGATTAAAGGGGTCATTTAGAATTGTCATGAAAAACTATATAGAGCATTGTGATGACAAAGGTCATGGAGAACTGTGATGACCAGGGTCATGTAGCATTGGGATGACACGGTCATGGAACATTGTGATGAGAAGAATTATGGAGCATTGTGATGACACGGTCATAGAACATTGTGATGACAAGAATTCTGGAGCATTGTGATGACTAGGGCCATGGAGCATTGTGATGACACGGTCATGGAACAATGTGATGACAAGAATTCTGGCGAATTGTGATGACAAGGGCCATGGAGCATTGTGATGACATGGTCATCGATCATTGTGATGACAAGAATTAAGGAGCATTGTGATGACATGGTCATGGAATATTGTGATGACAAGAATTATGGAGCATTGTGATGACACGATCATGGAACATTGTGATGACAAGAATTCTGGAGCATTGTGATGACACGGTCATGGAATATTGTGATGATAAGAATTATGGAGCATTGTGATGACACGGTCATGGAACATTGTGATGACAAGAATTCTGGAGCATTGTGATGAAAAGGGCCATGGAGCATTGTGATGACACGGTCATGGGACATTGTGATGACCAGAATTCTGTAGAATTGTGATGACAAGTGCCATGGAGCATTGTGATGACACGGTAATGGAACATTGTGATGACAAGAATTCTGGAGCATTATGATGACAAGGGCCATGGAGCATTGTGAGGACACGGTCATGGAGCATTGTAATGAGAGGTTTCACTGTGCACCGTGATGACAATGGGGATGGAGTATTGTGATGAAACTGGTCCTGGAGCATTGTGATAACAAAAGCCATTGAGCATTGTGATGACAGGCATCATGGAGCATTGTGAAGAAAGAGGTCATGGGAAATTGTAATGAAAATAGAGAAATGTGATGAAAATTGTCAGCAAGCAAAGTTATTAAAGTGGTCATTTACAATTGTCATGAAAAACTATATAGAGCATTGTGATGACAAAGGTCATGGAGAACTGTGATGACCAGGGTCATGTAGCATTGTGATGACACGGTCATCGAACATTGTGATGACAAGAATTCTGGAGCATTGTGATGACAAGGGCCATGGAGCATTGTGATGACACGGTCATGGAACATTGTAATGAGAGGTTTCATTGTGCACAGTGATGACAAGGGGGATGGAATATTGTGATGAAAGTGGTCCTGGAGCATTGTGATAACAAAAGCCATTGAGCATTGTGCTGACAGGCATCATGGAGCATTGTGAAGAAAGGGGTCATGGGAAATTGTAATGACAATAGAGAAATGTGATGAAAATGGTCAGCAAGCAAAGTGATTAAAGTGGTCATTTAGAATTGTCATGAAAAACTACATAGAGCATTGTGATGACAAAGGTCATGGAGAACTGTGATGGCCAGGGTCATGTAGCATTGTGATGACACGGTCATGGAACATTGTGATGACAAGAATTATGGAGCATTGTGATGACACGGTCATAGAACATTGTGATGACAAGAATTCTGGAGCATTGTGATGACAAGGGCCATGGAGCATTGTGATGATACGGTCATGGAACATTGTGATGACAAGAAATCTGGAGCATTGTGATGACACGCTCATGGAATATTGTGATGACAAGAATTATGGAGCATTGTGATGACACGGTCATGGAATATTGTGATGACAAGAATTATGAAGAATTGTGATGACACGGTCATGGAACATTGTGATGACAAGAATTCTGGAGCATTATGATGACAAGGGCCATGGTGCATTGTGATGACACGATCATGGAACATTGTGATGAAAAGAATTCTGGAGCATTGTGATGACAAGGGCCATGGAGCATTGTGATGACACGGTCATGGAACATTGTGATGACAAGAATTCTGGAGCATTGTGATGACAAGGGCCATGGAGAATTGTGATGACATGGTCATGGAACATTGTGATGACAAGAATTCTGGAGCATTGTGATAACACGGTCATGGAACATTGTGATGACAAGAATTCTGGAGTATTGTGATGACACGGTCATGGAACATTGTGATGACAAGAATTATGGAGCATTGTGATAATACGGTCATGGAACATTGTGGTGACAAGAATTCTGGAGAATTGTGATGACAAGGGCCATGGAGCATTGTGATGACACGGTCATGGAACATTGTGATGACAAGAATTATGGAGCATTGTGATAACACGGTCATGGAACATTGTGATGACAAGAATTCTGGAGCATTGTGATGACAAGGGCCATGGAGCATTGTGATGACACGGTCATGGAACATTGTGATGACAAGAATTCTGGAGCATTGTGATGACAAGGGCCATGGAGCATTGTGATGACACGGTCATGGAACATTGTGATGACAAGAATTCTGGAGCATTGTGAGGACAATGGCCATGGAGCATTGTGATGACACGGTCATGGAACATTGTGATGACAAGAATTCTGGAGCATTGTGATGACAAGGGCCATTGAGAATTGTGATGACATGGTCATGGAACATAGTGATGACAAGAATTCTGGAGCATTGTGAAGACAAGGGCCATGGAGCATTGTGATGACAAGTGTCATGGAGCATTGTAATGAGAGGTTTCATTGTGCACCGTGATGACAAGGGGGATGGAGTATTGTGATGAAACTGGTCCTGGAGCATT
Source organism: Balaenoptera acutorostrata (assembly GCF_949987535.1). Lineage (NCBI taxonomy): Eukaryota > Metazoa > Chordata > Mammalia > Artiodactyla > Balaenopteridae > Balaenoptera > Balaenoptera acutorostrata. Next base: position 87,420 of record NW_026646471.1, read on the forward strand.
GTGATAACAAAAGCCATTGAGCATTGTGATGACAGGCGTCATGGAGCATTGTGAAGAATGGGGTCATGGGAAATTGTAATGACAATAGAGAAATGTGATGAAAATGGTCAGCAAGCAAAGTGATTAAAGTGGTCATTTACAATTGTCATGAAAAACTATATAGAGCATTGTGATGGCAAAGGTCATGGAGAACTGTGATGACCAGGGTCATGTAGCATTGTGATGACACGGTCATGGAACATTGTGATGACAAGAATTATGGAGCATTGTGATGACAAGGGCCATGGAGCATTGTGATGAAACGGTCATGGAACATTGTGATGACACGGTCATGGAACATTGTGATGACAAGAATTATACAGCATTTTGATGACACGGTCATAGAACATTGTGATGACAAGAATTCTGGAGCATTGTGATGACAAGGGCCATGGAGCATTGTGATGACACGGTCATGGAACATTGTGATGACAAGAATTCTGGAGCATTGTGATGACACGCTCATGGAACATTGTGATGACAAGAATTATGGAGCATTGTGATGACACGGTCATGGAACATTGTGATGACAAGAATTCTGGAGCATTATGATGACAAGGGCCATGGTGCATTGTGATGACACGGTCATGGAACATTGTGATGAAAAGAATTCTGGAGCATTGTGATGACAAGGGCCATGGAGCATTGTGATGACACGGTCATGGAACATTGTGATGATAAGTATTCTGGAGCATTGTGATGACACGCTCATGGAACATTGTGATGACAAGAATTATGGAGCATTGTGATGACACGGTCATGGAACATTGTGATGACAAGAATTCTGGAGCATTATGATGACAAGGGCCATGGTGCATTGTGATGACACGGTCATGGAACATTGTGATGATAAGAATTCTGGAGCATTGTGATGACAAGGGCCATGGAGAATTGTGATGACATGGTCATGGAACATTGTGATGACAAGAATTCTGGAGCATTGTGATGACATGTGTCATGGAGAATTGTAATGAAACTTTTCATTGTGCACCGTGATGACAAGGGAGATGGAGTAATGTGATGAAACTGGTCCTGGAGCATTGTGATGACAAAAGTCATTGAGCATTGTGATGACAGGCATCATGGAGCATTGTGAAGAAAGGGGTCATGGGGAATTGTAATGACAATAGAGAAATGTGATGAAAATGGTCAGCAAGCAAAATGATTAAAGTGGTCACTTAGAATTGTCATGAAAAACTATATAGAGCATTGTGATGACAAAGGTCATGGAGAACTGTGATGACCAGGGTCATGTAGCATTGTGATGACACGGTCATGGAACATTGTGATGACAAGAATTATGGAGCATTGTGATGACACGGTCATGGAACATTGTGATGACAAGAATTATGGAGCATTGTGATGACACGGTAATGGAACATTGTGATGACAAGAATTCTGGAGCATTATGATGACAAGGGCCATGGAGCATTGTGAGGACACGGTCATGGAGCATTGTAATGAGAGGTTTCACTGTGCACCGTGATGACAATGGGGATGGAGTATTGTGATGAAACTGGTCCTGGAGCATTGTGATAACAAAAGCCATTGAGCATTGTGCTGACAGGCATCATGGAGCATTGTGAAGAAAGGGGTCATGGGAAATTGTAATGACAATAGAGAAATGTGATGAAAATGGTCAGCAAGCAAAGTGATTAAAGTGGTCATTTAGAATTGTCATGAAAAACAACATAGAGCATTGTGATGACAAAGGTCATGGAGAACTGTGATGGCCAGGGTCATGTAGCATTGTGATGACACGGTCATGGAACATTGTGATGACAAGAATTATGGAGCATTGTGATGAAACGGTCATAGAACATTGTGATGACAAGAATTCTGGAGCATTGTGATGACAAGGGCCATGGAGCATTGTGATGATACGGTCATGGAACATTGTGATGACAAGAATTCTGGAGCATTGTGATGACCCGCTCATGGAATATTGTGATGACAAGAATTATGGAGCATTTTGATGACACGGTCATGGAACATTGTGATGACAAGAATTATGGAGCATTGTGATGACAAGGGCCATGGAGCATTGTGATGACATGGTCATGGAAAATTGTGATGACAAGAATTCTGGAGCATTGTGATGATAAGGGCCATGGAGAATTGTGATGACATGGTCATGGAACATTGTGATGAAAAGAATTCTGGAGCATTGTGATGACATGTGTCATGGAGCATTGTAATGTAACTTTTCATTGTGCACCGTGATGACAAGGGGGATGGAGTATTGTGATGAAACTGGTCCTGGAGCATTGTGATAACAAAAGCCATTGAGCATTGTGATGACAGGCATCATGGAGCATTGTGAAGAAAGGGGTCATGGGGAATTGTAATGACAATAGAGAAATGTGATGAAAATGGTCAGCAAGCAAAGTGATTAAAGGGGTCATTTAGAATTGTCATGAAAAACTATATAGAGCATTGTGATGACAAAGGTCATGGAGAACTGTGATGACCAGGGTCATGTAGCATTGGGATGACACGGTCATGGAACATTGTGATGAGAAGAATTATGGAGCATTGTGATGACACGGTCATAGAACATTGTGATGACAAGAATTCTGGAGCATTGTGATGACAAGGGCCATGGAGCATTGTGATGACACGGTCATGGAACAATGTGATGACAAGAATTCTGGCGAATTGTGATGACAAGGGCCATGGAGCATTGTGATGACATGGTCATCGATCATTGTGATGACAAGAATTAAGGAGCATTGTGATGACATGGTCATGGAATATTGTGATGACAAGAATTATGGAGCATTGTGATGACACGATCATGGAACATTGTGATGACAAGAATTCTGGAGCATTGTGATGCCACGGTCATGGAATATTGTGATGATAAGAATTATGGAGCATTGTGATGACACGGTCATGGAACATTGTGATGACAAGAATTCTGGAGCATTGTGATGAAAAGGGCCATGGAGCATTGTGATGACACGGTCATGGGACATTGTGATGACCAGAATTCTGTAGAATTGTGATGACAAGTGCCATGGAGCATTGTGATGACACGGTAATGGAACATTGTTATGACAAGAATTCTGGAGCATTATGATGACAAGGGCCATGGAGCATTGTGATGACACGGTCATGGAGCATTGTAATGAGAGGTTTCACTGTGCACCGTGATGACAATGGGGATGGAGTATTGTGATGAAACGGGTCCTGGAGCATTGTGATAACAAAAGCCATTGAGCATTGTGATGACAGGCATCATGGAGCATTGTGAAGAAAGAGGTCATGGGAAATTGTAATGAAAATAGAGAAATGTGATGAAAATTGTCAGCAAGCAAAGTTATTAAAGTGGTCATTTACAATTGTCATGAAAAACTATATAGAGCATTGTGATGACAAAGGTCATGGAGAACTGTGATGACCAGGGTCATGTAGCATTGTGCTGACACGGTCATCGAACATTGTGATGACAAGAATTCTGGAGCATTGTGATGACAAGGGCCATGGAGCATTGTGATGACACGGTCATGGAACATTGTAATGAGAGGTTTCATTGTGCACAGTGATGACAAGGGGGATGGAATATTGTGATGAAAGTGGTCCTGGAGCATTGTGATAAAAAAAGCCATTGAGCATTGTGCTGACAGGCATCATGGAGCATTGTGAAGAAAGGGGTCATGGGAAATTGTAATGACAATAGAGAAATGTGATGAAAATGGTCAGCAAGCAAAGTGATTAAAGTGGTCATTTAGAATTGTCATGAAAAACTACATAGAGCATTGTGATGACAAAGGTCATGGAGAACTGTGATGGCCAGGGTCATGTAGCATTGTGATGACACGGTCATGGAACATTGTGATGACAAGAATTATGGAGCATTGTGATGACACGGTCATAGAACATTGTGATGACAAGAATTCTGGAGCATTGTGATGACAAGGGCCATGGAGCATTGTGATGATACGGTCATGGAACATTGTGATGACAAGAATTCTGGAGCATTGTGATGACACGCTCATGGAATATTGTGATGACAAGAATTATGAAGCATTGTGATGACACGGTCATGGAACATTGTGATGACAAGAATTCTGGAGCATTATGATGACAAGGGCCATGGTGCATTGTGATGACACGGTCATGGAACATTGTGATGAAAAGAATTCTGGAGCATTGTGATGACAAGGGCCATGGAGAATTGTGATGACATGGTCATGGAACATTGTGATGACAAGAATTCTGGAGCATTGTGATAACACGGTCATGGAACATTGTGATGACAAGAATTCTGGAGCATTGTGATGACACGGTCATGGAACATTGTGATGACAAGAATTATGGAGCATTGTGATAATACGGTCATGGAACATTGTGATGACAAGAATTCTGGAGAATTGTGATGACAAGGGCCATGGAGCATTGTGATGACACGGTCATGGAACATTGTGATGACAAGAATTATGGAGCATTGTGATAACACGGTCATGGAACATTGTGATGACAAGAATTCTGGAGCATTGTGATGACAAGGGCCATGGAGCATTGTGATGACACGGTCATGGAACATTGTGATGACAAGAATTCTGGAGCATTGTGATGACAAGGGCCATGGAGCATTGTGATGACACGGTCATGGAACATTGTGATGAGAAGAATTCTGGAGCATTGTGAGGACAATGGCCATGGAGCATTGTGATGACACGGTCATGGAACATTGTGATGACAAGAATTCTGGAGCATTGTGATGACAAGGGCCATTGAGAATTGTGATGACATGGTCATGGAACATAGTGATGACAAGAATTCTGGAGCATTGTGAAGACAAGGGCCATGGAGCATTGTGATGACAAGTGTCATGGAGCATTGTAATGAGAGGTTTCATTGTGCACCGTGATGACAAGGGGGATGGAGTATTGTGATGAAACTGGTCCTGGAGCATTGTGATAACAAAAGCCATTGAGCATTGTGATGACAGGCGTCATGGAGCATTGTGAAGAATGGGGTCATGGGAAATTGTAATGACAATAGAGAAATGTGATGAAAATGGTCAGCAAGCAAAGTGATTAAAGTGGTCATTTACAATTGTCATGAAAAACTATATAGAGCATTGTGATGGCAAAGGTCATGGAGAACTGTGATGACCAGGGTCATGTAGCATTGTGATGACACGGTCATGGAACATTGTGATGACAAGAATTATGGAGCATTGTGATGACAAGGGCCATGGAGCATTGTGATGACACGGTCATGGAACATTGTAATGACAAGAATTATACAGCATTTTGATGACACGGTCATAGAACATTGTGATGACAAGAATTCTGGAGCATTGTGATGACAAGGGCCATGGAGCATTGTGATGACACGGTCATGGAACATTGTGATGACAAGAATTCTGGAGCATTGTGATGACACGCTCATGGAACATTGTGATAACAAGAATTATGGAGCATTGTGATGACACGGTCATGGAACATTGTGATGACAAGAATTCTGGAGCATTATGATGACAAGGGCCATGGTGCATTGTGATGACACGGTCATGGAACATTGTGATGAAAAGAATTCTGGAGCATTGTGATGACAAGGGCCATGGAGCATTGTGATGACACGGTCATGGAACATTGTGATGATAAGTATTCTGGAGCATTGTGATGACACGCTCATGGAACATTGTGATGACAAGAATTATGGAGCATTGTGATGACACGGTCATGGAACATTGTGATGACAAGAATTCTGGAGCATTATGATGACAAGGGCCATGGTGCATTGTGATGACACGGTCATGGAACATTGTGATGATAAGAATTCTGGAGCATTGTGATGACAAGGGCCATGGAGAATTGTGATGACATGGTCATGGAACATTGTGATGACAAGAATACTGGAGCATTGTGATGACATGTGTCATGGAGAATTGTAATGAAACTTTTCATTGTGCACCGTGATGACAAGGGAGATGGAGTAATGTGATGAAACTGGTCCTGGAGCATTGTGATGACAAAAGCCATTGAGCATTGTGATGACAGGCATCATGGAGCATTGTGAAGAAAGGGGTCATGGGGAATTGTAATGACAATAGAGGAATGTGATGAAAATGGTCAGCAAGCAAAGTGATTAAAGTGGTCACTTAGAATTGTCATGAAAAACTATATAGAGCATTGTGATGACAAAGGTCATGGAGAACTGTGATGACCAGGGTCATGTAGCATTGTGATGACACGGTCATGGAACATTGTGATGACAAGAATTATGGAGCATTGTGATGACACGGTCATGGAACATTGTGATGACAAGAATTATGGAGCATTGTGATGACAAGGGCCATGGAGCATTGTGATGACACGATCATGGGACAATGTGATGACAAGAATTCTGGCGCATTGTGATGACAAGGGCCATGGAGCATTGTGATGACATGGTCATCGATAATTGTGGTGACAAGAATTAAGGAGCATTGTGATGACATGGTCATGGAATATTGTGATGACAAGAATTATGGAGCATTGTGATGACACGATCATGGAACATTGTGATGACAAGAATTCTGGAGCATTGTGATGACACGGCCATGGAATATTGTGATGACAAGAATTATGGAGCATTGTGAGGACACGGTCATGGAACAATGTGATGACAAGAATTCTGGCGCATTGTGATGACAAGGGCCATGGAGCATTGTGATGACACGGTCATGGAACATTGTGATGACAAGAATTCTGGAGCATTGTGATGACAAGGGCCATGGAGAATTGTGATGACATGCTCATGGAACATTGTGATGACAAGAATTCTGGAGCATTGTGATGACATGTGTCATGGAGAATTGTAATGAAACTTTTCATTGTGCACCGTGATGACAAGGGAGATGGAGTAATGTGATGAAACTGGTCCTGGAGCATTGTGATAACAAAAGCCATTGAGCATTGTGACGACAGTCATCATGGAGCATTGTGAAGAAAGGGGTCATGGGGAATTGTAATGACAATAGAGAAATGTGATGAAAATGGTCAGCAAGCAAAGTGATTAAAGTGGTCATTTAGAATTGTCATGAAAAACTATATAGAGCATTGTGATGACAAAGGTCATGGAGAACTGTGATGACCAGGGTCATGTAGCATTGTGATGACACGGTCATGGAACAATGTGATGACAAGAATTCTGGCGCATTGTGATGACAAGGGCCATGGAGCATTGTGATGACATGGTCATCGATAATTGTGATGACAAGAATTAAGGAGCATTGTGATGACATGGTCATGGAATATTGTGATGACAAGAATTATGGAGCATTGTGATGACACGGTCATGGAACATTGTGATGACAAGAATTCTGGAGCATTGTGATGACACGGTCATGGAATATTGTGATGACAAGAATTATGGAGCATTGTGATGACACGGTCATGGAACAATGTGATGACAAGAATTCTGGCGCATTGTGATGACAAGGGCCATGGAGCATTGTGATGACATGCTCATCGATCATTGTGATGACAAGAATTAAGGAGCATTGTGATGACAAGGGCCATGGAGCATTGTGATGACACGGTCATGGAACATTGTGATGACAAGAATTCTGGAGCATTGTGATGACAAGGGCCATGGAGCATTGTGATGACACGGTCATGGAACATTGTGATGACAAGAATTCTGGAGCATTGTGATGACACGGTCATGGAACATTGTGATGAAAAGAATTATGGAGCATTGTGATGACACGGTCAAGGAACATTATGATGACAAGAATTCTGGAGCATTGTGATGACACGGTCATGGAACATTGTGATGACAAGAATTCTGGAGCATTGTGATAACAAGGGCCATGGAGCATTGTGATGACATGGTCATGGAACATTGTGATGACAAGAATTCTGGAGCATTGTGATGACAAGGGCCATGAAGCATTGTGATGACACGGTCATGGAAAATTGTGATGACAAGAATTCTGGAGCATTGTGATGATAAGGGCCATGGAGAATTGTGATGACATGGTCATGGAACATTGTGATGAAAAGAATTCTGGAGCATTGTGATGACATGTGTCATGGAGCATTGTAATGTAACTTTTCATTGTGCACCGTGATGACAAGGGGGATGGAGTATTGTGATGAAACTGGTCCTGGAGCATTGTGATAACAAAAGCCATTGAGCATTGTGATGACAGGCATCATGGAGCATTGTGAAGAAAGGGGTCATGGGGAATTGTAATGACAATAGAGAAATGTGATGAAAATGGTCAGCAAGCAAAGTGATTAAAGGGGTCATTTAGAATTGTCATGAAAAACTATATAGAGCATTGTGATGACAAAGGTCATGGAGAACTGTGATGACCAGGGTCATGTAGCATTGGGTTGACACGGTCATGGAACATTGTGATGAGAAGAATTATGGAGCATTGTGATGACACGGTCATAGAACATTGTGATGACAAGAATTCTGGAGCATTGTGATGACAAGGGCCATGGAGCATTGTGATGACACGGTCATGGAACAATGTGATGACAAGAATTCTGGCGAATTGTGATGACAACGGCCATGGAGCATTGTGATGACATGGTCATCGATCATTGTGATGACAAGAATTAAGGAGCATTGTGATGACATGGTCATGGAATATTGTGATGACAAGAATTATGGTGCATTGTGATGACACGATCATGGAACATTGTGATGACAAGAATTCTGGAGCATTGTGATGACACGGTCATGGAATATTGTGATGATAAGAATTATGGAGCATTGTGATGACACGGTCATGGAACATTGTGATGACAAGAATTCTGGAGCATTGTGATGAAAAGGGCCATGGAGCATTGTGATGACACGGTCATGGGACATTGTGATGACCAGAATTCTGTAGAATTGTGATGACAAGTGCCATGGAGCATTGTGATGACACGGTCATGGAACATTGTGATGACAAGAATTCTGGAGCATTATGATGACAAGGGCCATGGAGCATTGTGAGGACACGGTCATGGAGCATTGTGATGACAAGAATTCTGGAGCATTGTGATGACACGGTCATGGAATATTGTGATGACAAGAATTATGGAGCATTGTGATGACAAGGGCCATGGAGCATTGTGATGACATGGTAAAGGAACATTGTGATGACAAGAATTCTGGAGCATTGTGATGACACGGTCATGGAACATTGTGATGAAAAGAATTATGGAGCATTGTGATGACACGGTCAAGGAACATTGTGATGACAAGAATTCTGGAGCATTGTGATGACACGGTCATGGAACATTGTGATGACAAGAATTCTGGAGCATTGTGATGACAAGGGCCATGGAGCATTGTGATGACATGGTCATGGAACATTGTGATGACAAGAATTCTGGAGCATTGTGATGACAAGGGCCATGGAGCATTGTGATGACACGGTCATGGAAAATTGTGATGACAAGAATTCTGGAGCATTGTGATGATAAGGGCCATGGAGAATTGTGATGACATGGTCATGGAACATTGTGATGAAAAGAATTCTGGAGCATTGTGATGACATGTGTCATGGAGCATTGTAATGTAACTTTTCATTGTGCACCGTGATGACAAGGGGGATGGAGTATTGTGATGAAACTGGTCCTGGAGCATTGTGATAACAAAAGCCATTGAGCATTGTGATGACAGGCATCATGGAGCATTGTGAAGAAAGGGGTCATGGGGAATTGTAATGACAATAGAGAAATGTGATGAAAATGGTCAGCAAGCAAAGTGATTAAAGGGGTCATTTAGAATTGTCATGAAAAACTATATAGAGCATTGTGATGACAAAGGTCATGGAGAAATGTGATGACCAGGGTCATGTAGCATTGGGATGACACGGTCATGGAACATTGTGATGAGAAGAATTATGGAGCATTGTGATGACACGGTCATAGAACATTGTGATGACAAGAATTCTGGAGCATTGTGATGACAAGGGCCATGGAGCATTGTGATGACACGGTCATGGAACATTGAGATGACAAGAATTCTGGAGCATTGTGATGACACGCTCATGGAACATTGTGATGACAGGAATTATGGAGCATTGTGATGACACGGTCATGGAACATTGTGATGACAAGAATTCTGGAGCATTATGATGACAAGGGCCATGGAGCATTGTGATGACACGGTCATGGAACATTGTGATGAAAAGAATTCTGGAGCATTGTGATGACAAGGGCCATGGAGCATTGTGATGACACGGTCATTGAACATTGTGATGACAAGAATTCTGGAGCATTGTGATGACATGTGTCATGGAGAATTGTAATGAAACTTTTCATTGTGCACCGTGATGACAAGGGAGATGGAGTAATGTGATGAAACTGGTCCTGGAGCATTGTGATAACAAAAGCCATTGAGCATTGTGATAACAGGCATCATGGAGCATTGTGAAGGAAAGGGTCATGGGGAATTGTAATGACAATAGAGAAATGTGATGAAAATGGTCAGCAAGCAAAGTGATTAAAGTGGTCATTTAGAATTGTCATGAAAAACTATATAGAGCATTGTGATGACAAAGGTCATGGAGAACTGTGATGACAAGGGCCATGGAGCATTGTGATGACACGGTCATGGAACATTGTGATGACAAGAATTCTGGAGCATTGTGATGACAAGGGCCATGGAGCATTGTGATGACACGGTCATGGAACATTGTGATGACAAGAATTCTGGAGCATTGTGATGACACGGTCATGGAACATTGTGATGAAAAGAATTATGGAACATTGTGATGACACGGTCATGGAACATTGTGATGACAAGAATTCTGGAGCATTGTGATGACACGGTCATGGAACATTGTGATGACAAGTGTCATGGAGCATTGTAATGACAAGTTTCATTGTGCACCGTGATGACAAGGGGGATGGAGTATTGTGATGAAACTGGTCTTGGAACATTGTGATAACAAAAGCCATTGAGCATTGTGATGACAGGCATCATGGAGCATTGTGAAGAAAGGGGTCATGGGAAATTGTAATGACAATAGAGGAATGTGATGAAAATGGTCAGCAAGCAAAGTGATTAAAGTGGTCATTTACAATTGTCATGAAAAACTATATAGAGCATTGTGATGACAAAGGTCATGGAGAACTGTGATGACCAGGGTCATGTAGCATTGTGATGACACGGTCATGGAACATTGTGATGACAAGAATTATGGAGGATTGTGATGACACGGTCATGGAACATTGTGATGACAAGAATTCTGGAGCATTATGATGACAAGGGCCATGGAGCATTGTGATGACACGGTCATGGAACATTGTGATAAAAAGAATTCTGGAGCATTGTGATGACAAGGGCCATGGAGCATTGTGATGACACGGTCATGGAACATTGTGATGACAAGAATTCTGGAGCATTGTGATGACACGGTCATGGAACATTATGATGAAAAGAATTCTGGAGCATTGTGATGACAAGGGCCATGGAAAATTGTGATGACACGTTCATGGAACATTGTGATGACAAGAATTCTCGAGCATTGTGATGACAAGGGCCATGGAGCATTGTGATGACACAGTCATGGAACATTGTGATGACAAGAATTCTGGAGCATTGTGATGACAAGGGCCATGGAGAATTGTGATGACAAGGTCATGGAACATTGTGATGACAAGAATTCTGGAGCATTCTGATGACACGGTCATGGAACATTTTGAGGACAAGAATTATGGAGCATTGTGATGACACGGTCATGGAACATTGTGATGACAAGAATTCTGGAGCATTGTGATGACAAGGGCCATGGAGCATTGTGATGACACGGTCATGGAACATTGTGATGACAAGAATTCTGAGGCATTGTGATGACAAGGGCCATGGGGCATTGTGATGACACGGTCATGGAACATTGTGATGACAAGAATTCTGGAGCATTGTGATGACAAGGGCCATGGTGCATTGTGATGACATGGTCATGGAACTTTGTGATGACAAGCAATCTGGAGCATTGTGATGTCCAGGGCCATGGAGCATTGTGATGACACGGTCATGGAACATTGTGATGAAAGAATTCTGGAGCATTGTGATGACAAGGGCCATGGAGAATTGTGATGACATGGTCATGGAACATTGTGATGACAAGAATTCTGGAGCATTGTGATGACATGTGTCATGGAGAATTGTAATGAAACTTTTCATTGTGCACCGTGATGACAAGGGAGATGGAGTAATGTGATGAAACTGGTCCTGGAGCATTGTGATAACAAAAGCCATTGAGCATTGTGATGACAGGCATCATGGAGCATTGTGAAGGAAAGGGTCATGGGGAATTGTAATGACAATAGAGAAATGTGATGAAAATGGTCAGCAAGCAAAGTGATTAAAGTGGTCATTTAGAATTGTCATGAAAAACTATATAGAGCATTGTGATGACAAAGGTCATGGAGAACTGTGATGACAAGGGCCATGGAGCATTGTGATGACACGGTCATGGAACATTGTGATGACAAGAATTCTGGAGCATTGTGATGACAAGGGCCATGGAGCATTGTGATGACACGGTCATGGAACATTGTGATGACAAGAATTCTGGAGCATTGTGATGACACGGTCATGGAACATTGTGATGAAAAGAATTATGGAGCATTGTGATGACACGGTCATGGAACATTGTGATGACAAGAATTCTGGAGCATTGTGATGACACGGTCATGGAACATTGTGATGACAAGTGTCATGGAGCATTGTAATGACAAGTTTCATTGTGCACCGTGATGACAAGGGGGATGGAGTATTGTGATGAAACTGGTCTTGGAGCATTGTGATAACAAAAGCCATTGAGCATTGTGATGACAGGCATCATGGAGCATTGTGAAGAAAGGGGTCATGGGAAATTGTAATGACAATAGAGGAATGTGATGAAAATGGTCAGCAAGCAAAGTGATTAAAGTGGTCATTTACAATTGTCATGAAAAACTATATAGAGCATTGTGATGACAAAGGTCATGGAGAACTGTGATGACCAGGGTCATGTAGCATTGTGATGACACGGTCATGGAACATTGTGATGAAAAGAAATATGGAGCATTGTGATGACACGGTCATGGAACATTGTGATGACAAGAATTCTGGAACATTGTGATGACAAGGGCCATGGAGCATTGTGATGACACGGTCATGGAACATTGTGATTACAAGAATTCTGGAGCATTGCGATGACACGGTCATGGAACATTGTGATGACAAGAATTATGGAGCATTGTGATGACACGGTCATGGAACATTGTGATGACAAGAATTCTGGAGCATTATGATGACAAGGGCCATGGAGCATTGTGATGACACGGTCATGGAACATTGTGATAAAAAGAATTCTGGAGCATTGTGATGGCAAGGGCCATGGAGCATTGTGATGACACGGTCATGGAACATTGTGATGACAAGAATTCTGGAGCATTGTGATGACACGGTCATGGAACATTATGATGAAAAGAATTCTGGAGCATTGTGATGACAAGGGCCATGGAAAATTGTGATGACACGTTCATGGAACATTGTGATGACAAGAATTCTCGAGCATTGTGATGACAAGGGCCATGGAGCATTGTGATGACACAGTCATGGAACATTGTGATGACAAGAATTCTGGAGCATTGTGATGACAAGGGCCATGGAGAATTGTGATGACAAGGTCATGGAACATTGTGATGACAAGAATTCTGGAGCATTGTGATGACACGGTCATGGAACATTTTGAGGACAAGAATTATGGAGAATTGTGATGACACGGTCATGGAACATTGTGATGACAAGAATTCTGGAGCATTGTGATGACAAGGGCCATGGAGCATTGTGATGACACGGTCATGGAACATTGTGATGACAAGAATTCTGAGGCATTGTGATGACAAGGGCCATGGGGCATTGTGATGACACGGTCATGGAACATTGTGATGACAAGAATTCTGGAGCATTGTGATGACACGCTCATGGAATATTGTGATGACAAGAATTATGGAGCATTGTGATGACACGGTCATGGAACATTGTGATGACAAGAATTCTGGAGCATTGTGATAACAAGGGCCATGGAGCATTGTGATGACATGGTCATGGAACATTGTGATGACAAGAATTCTGGAGCATTGTGATGACAAGGGCCATGAAGCATTGTGATGACACGGTCATGGAAAATTGTGATGACAAGAATTCTGGAGCATTGTGATGATAAGGGCCATGGAGAATTGTGATGACATGGTCATGGAACATTGTGATGAAAAGAATTCTGGAGCATTGTGATGACATGTGTCATGGAGCATTGTAATGTAACTTTTCATTGTGCACCGTGATGACAAGGGGGATGGAGTATTGTGATGAAACTGGTCCTGGAGCATTGTGATAACAAAAGCCATTGAGCATTGTGATGACAGGCATCATGGAGCATTGTGAAGAAAGGGGTCATGGGGAATTGTAATGACAATAGAGAAATGTGATGAAAATGGTCAGCAAGCAAAGTGATTAAAGGGGTCATTTAGAATTGTCATGAAAAACTATATAGAGCATTGTGATGACAAAGGTCATGGAGAACTGTGATGACCAGGGTCATGTAGCATTGGGATGACACGGTCATGGAACATTGTGATGAGAAGAATTATGGAGCATTGTGATGACACGGTCATAGAACATTGTGATGACAAGAATTCTGGAGCATTGTGATGACAAGGGCCATGGAGCATTGTGATGACACGGTCATGGAACAATGTGATGACAAGAATTCTGGCGAATTGTGATGACAAGGGCCATGGAGCATTGTGATGACATGGTCATCGATCATTGTGATGACAAGAATTAAGGAGCATTGTGATGACATGGTCATGGAATATTGTGATGACAAGAATTATGGAGCATTGTGATGACACGATCATGGAACATTGTGATGACAAGAATTCTGGAGCATTGTGATGACACGGTCATGGAATATTGTGATGATAAGAATTATGGAGCATTGTGATGACACGGTCATGGAACATTGTGATGACAAGAATTCTGGAGCATTGTGATGAAAAGGGCCATGGAGCATTGTGATGACACGGTCATGGGACATTGTGATGACCAGAATTCTGTAGAATTGTGATGACAAGTGCCATGGAGCATTGTGATGACACGGTAATGGAACATTGTGATGACAAGAATTCTGGAGCATTATGATGACAAGGGCCATGGAGCATTGTGAGGACACGGTCATGGAGCATTGTAATGAGAGGTTTCACTGTGCACCGTGATGACAATGGGGATGGAGTATTGTGATGAAACTGGTCCTGGAGCATTGTGATAACAAAAGCAATTGAGCATTGTGATGACAGGCATCATGGAGCATTGTGAAGAAAGAGGTCATGGGAAATTGTAATGAAAATAGAGAAATGTGATGAAAATTGTCAGCAAGCAAAGTTATTAAAGTGGTCATTTACAATTGTCATGAAAAACTATATAGAGCATTGTGATGACAAAGGTCATGGAGAACTGTGATGACCAGGGTCATGTAGCATTGTGATGACACGGTCATCGAACATTGTGATGACAAGAATTCTGGAGCATTGTGATGACAAGGGCCATGGAGCATTGTGATGACACGGTCATGGAACATTGTAATGAGAGGTTTCATTGTGCACAGTGATGACAAGGGGGATGGAATATTGTGATGAAAGTGGTCCTGGAGCATTGTGATAACAAAAGCCATTGAGCATTGTGCTGACAGGCATCATGGAGCATTGTGAAGAAAGGGGTCATGGGAAATTGTAATGACAATAGAGAAATGTGATGAAAATGGTCAGCAAGCAAAGTGATTAAAGTGGTCATTTAGAATTGTCATGAAAAACTACATAGAGCATTGTGATGACAAAGGTCATGGAGAACTGTGATGGCCAGGGTCATGTAGCATTGTGATGACACGGTCATGGAACATTGAGATGACAAGAATTATGGAGCATTGTGATGACACGGTCATAGAACATTGTGATGACAAGAATTCTGGAGCATTGTGATGACAAGGGCCATGGAGCATTGTGATGATACGGTCATGGAACATTGTGATGACAAGAATTCTGGAGCATTGTGATGACACGCTCATGGAATATTGTGATGACAAGAATTATGGAGCATTGTGATGACACGGTCATGGAACATTGTGATGACAAGAATTCTGGAGCATTATGATGACAAGGGCCATGGTGCATTGTGATGACACGGTCATGGAACATTGTGATGACAAGAATTCTGGAGCATTGTGATGACAAGGGCCATGGAGCATTGTGATGACACGGTCATTGAACATTGTGATGACAAGAATTCTGGAGCATTGTGATGACAAGGGCCATGGAGAATTGTGATGACATGGTCATGGAACATTGTGATGACAAGAATTCTGGAGCATTGTGATGACATGTGTCATGGAGAATTGTAATGAAACTTTTCATTGTGCACCGTGATGACAAGGGAGATGGAGTAATGTGATGAAACTGGTCCTGGAGCATTGTGATAACAAAAGCCATTGAGCATTGTGACGACAGTCATCATGGAGCATTGTGAAGAAAGGGGTCATGGGGAATTCTAATGACAATAGAGAAATGTGATGAAAATGGTCAGCAAGCAAAGTGATTAAAGTGGTCATTTAGAATTGTCATGAAAAACTATATAGAGCATTGTGATGACAAAGGTCATGGAGAACTGTGATGACCAGGGTCATGTAGCATTGTGATGACACGGTCATGGAACAATGTGATGAGAAGAATTCTGGCGCATTGTGATGACAAGGGCCATGGAGCATTGTGATGACATGGTCATCGATAATTGTGATGACAAGAATTAAGGAGCATTGTGATGACATGGTCATGGAATATTGTGATGACAAGAATTATGGAGCATTGTGATGACACGGTCATGGAACATTGTGATGACAAGAATTCTGGAGCATTGTGATGACACGGTCATGGAATATTGTGATGACAAGAATTATGGAGCATTGTGATGACACGGTCATGGAACAATGTGATGACAAGAATTCTGGCGCATTGTGATGACAAGGGCCATGGAGAATTGTGATGACATGGTCATCGATCATTGTGATGACAAGAATTAAGGAGCATTGTGATGAAAAGGGCCATGGAGCATTGTGATGACACGGTCATGGAACATTGTGATGACAAGAATTCTGGAGCATTGTGATGACAAGGGCCATGGAGCATTGTGATGACACGGTCATGGAACATTGTGATGACAAGAATTCTGGAGCATTGTGATGACACGGTCATGGAACATTGTGATGAAAAGAATTATGGAGCATTGTGATGACACGGTCAAGGAACATTGTGATGACAAGAATTCTGGAGCATTGTGATGACACGGTCATGGAACATTGTGATGACAA
The DNA here is from genome assembly GCF_949987535.1 of Balaenoptera acutorostrata. Classification (NCBI taxonomy): domain Eukaryota; kingdom Metazoa; phylum Chordata; class Mammalia; order Artiodactyla; family Balaenopteridae; genus Balaenoptera; species Balaenoptera acutorostrata. The sequence continues at coordinate 104,821 of NW_026646471.1, forward strand.
GAATTCTGGAGCATTGTGATAACAAGGGCCATGGAGCATTGTGATGACATGGTCATGGAACATTGTGATGACAAGAATTCTGGAGCATTGTGATGACAAGGGCCATGAAGCATTGTGATGACACGGTCATGGAAAATTGTGATGACAAGAATTCTGGAGCATTGTGATGATAAGGGCCATGGAGAATTGTGATGACATGGTCATGGAACATTGTGATGACAAGAATTCTGGAGCATTGTGATGACATGTGTCATGGAGAATTGTAATGAAACTTTTCATTGTGCACCGTGATGACAAGGGAGATGGAGTAATGTGATGAAACTGGTCCTGGAGCATTGTGATAACAAAAGCCATTGAGCATTGTGATGACAGGCATCATGGAGCATTGTGAAGGAAAGGGTCATGGGGAATTGTAATGACAATAGAGAAATGTGATGAAAATGGTCAGCAAGCAAAGTGATTAAAGTGGTCATTTAGAATTGTCATGAAAAACTATATAGAGCATTGTGATGACAAAGGTCATGGAGAACTGTGATGACAAGGGCCATGGAGCATTGTGATGACACGGTCATGGAACATTGTGATGACAAGAATTCTGGAGCATTGTGATGACAAGGGCCATGGAGCATTGTGATGACACGTTCATGGAACATTGTGATGACAAGAATTCTGGAGCATTGTGATGACACGGTCATGGAACATTGTGATGAAAAGAATTATGGAGCATTGTGATGACACGGTCATGGAACATTGTGATGACAAGAATTCTGGAGCATTGTGATGACACGGTCATGGAACATTGTGATGACAAGTGTCATGGAGCATTGTAATGACAAGTTTCATTGTGCACCGTGATGACAAGGGGGATGGAGTATTGTGATGAAACTGGTCTTGGAGCATTGTGATAACAAAAGCCATTGAGCATTGTGATGACAGGCATCATGGAGCATTGTGAAGAAAGGGGTCATGGGAAATTGTAATGACAATAGAGGAATGTGATGAAAATGGTCAGCAAGCAAAGTGATTAAAGTGGTCATTTACAATTGTCATGAAAAACTATATAGAGCATTGTGATGACAAAGGTCATGGAGAACTGTGATGACCAGGGTCATGTAGCATTGTGATGACACGGTCATGGAACATTGTGATGAAAAGAAATATGGAGCATTGTGATGACACGGTCATGGAACATTGTGATGACAAGAATTCTGGAACATTGTGATGACAAGGGCCATGGAGCATTGTGATGACACGGTCATGGAACATTGTGATTACAAGAATTCTGGAGCATTGCGATGACACGGTCATGGAACTTTGTGATGACAAGAATTATGGAGCATTGTGATGACACGGTCATGGAACATTGTGATGACAAGAATTCTGGAGCATTATGATGACAAGGGCCATGGAGCATTGTGATGACACGGTCATGGAACATTGTGATAAAAAGAATTCTGGAGCATTGTGATGACAAGGGCCATGGAGCATTGTGATGACACGGTCATGGAACATTGTGATGACAAGAATTCTGGAGCATTGTGATGACACGGTCATGGAACATTATGATGAAAAGAATTCTGGAGCATTGTGATGACAAGGGCCATGGAAAATTGTGATGACACGTTCATGGAACATTGTGATGACAAGAATTCTCGAGCATTGTGATGACAAGGGCCATGGAGCATTGTGATGACACAGTCATGGAACATTGTGATGACAAGAATTCTGGAGCATTGTGATGACAAGGGCCATGGAGAATTGTGATGACAAGGTCATGGAACATTGTGATGACAAGAATTCTGGAGCATTGTGATGACACGGTCATGGAACATTTTGAGGACAAGAATTATGGAGAATTGTGATGACACGGTCATGGAACATTGTGATGACAAGAATTCTGGAGCATTGTGATGACAAGGGCCATGGAGCATTGTGATGACACGGTCATGGAACATTGTGATGACAAGAATTCTGAGGCATTGTGATGACAAGGGCCATGGGGCATTGTGATGACACGGTCATGGAACATTGTGATGACAAGAATTCTGGAGCATTGTGATGACACGCTCATGGAATATTGTGATGACAAGAATTATGGAGCATTGTGATGACACGGTCATGGAACATTGTGATGACAAGAATTCTGGAGCATTGTGATAACAAGGGCCATGGAGCATTGTGATGACATGGTCATGGAACATTGTGATGACAAGAATTCTGGAGCATTGTGATGACAAGGGCCATGAAGCATTGTGATGACACGGTCATGGAAAATTGTGATGACAAGAATTCTGGAGCATTGTGATGATAAGGGCCATGGAGAATTGTGATGACATGGTCATGGAACATTGTGATGAAAAGAATTCTGGAGCATTGTGATGACATGTGTCATGGAGCATTGTAATGTAACTTTTCATTGTGCACCGTGATGACAAGGGGGATGGAGTATTGTGATGAAACTGGTCCTGGAGCATTGTGATAACAAAAGCCATTGAGCATTGTGATGACAGGCATCATGGAGCATTGTGAAGAAAGGGGTCATGGGGAATTGTAATGACAATAGAGAAATGTGATGAAAATGGTCAGCAAGCAAAGTGATTAAAGGGGTCATTTAGAATTGTCATGAAAAACTATATAGAGCATTGTGATGACAAAGGTCATGGAGAACTGTGATGACCAGGGTCATGTAGCATTGGGATGACACGGTCATGGAACATTGTGATGAGAAGAATTATGGAGCATTGTGATGACACGGTCATAGAACATTGTGATGACAAGAATTCTGGAGCATTGTGATGACAAGGGCCATGGAGCATTGTGATGACACGGTCATGGAACAATGTGATGACAAGAATTCTGGCGAATTGTGATGACAAGGGCCATGGAGCATTGTGATGACATGGTCATCGATCATTGTGATGACAAGAATTAAGGAGCATTGTGATGACATGGTCATGGAATATTGTGATGACAAGAATTATGGAGCATTGTGATGACACGATCATGGAACATTGTGATGACAAGAATTCTGGAGCATTGTGATGACACGGTCATGGAATATTGTGATGATAAGAATTATGGAGCATTGTGATGACACGGTCATGGAACATTGTGATGACAAGAATTCTGGAGCATTGTGATGAAAAGGGCCATGGAGCATTGTGATGACACGGTCATGGGACATTGTGATGACCAGAATTCTGTAGAATTGTGATGACAAGTGCCATGGAGCATTGTGATGACACGGTAATGGAACATTGTGATGACAAGAATTCTGGAGCATTATGATGACAAGGGCCATGGAGCATTGTGAGGACACGGTCATGGAGCATTGTAATGAGAGGTTTCACTGTGCACCGTGATGACAATGGGGATGGAGTATTGTGATGAAACTGGTCCTGGAGCATTGTGATAACAAAAGCCATTGAGCATTGTGATGACAGGCATCATGGAGCATTGTGAAGAAAGAGGTCATGGGAAATTGTAATGAAAATAGAGAAATGTGATGAAAATTGTCAGCAAGCAAAGTTATTAAAGTGGTCATTTACAATTGTCATGAAAAACTATATAGAGCATTGTGATGACAAAGGTCATGGAGAACTGTGATGACCAGGGTCATGTAGCATTGTGATGACACGGTCATCGAACATTGTGATGACAAGAATTCTGGAGCATTGTGATGACAAGGGCCATGGAGCATTGTGATGACACGGTCATGGAACATTGTAATGAGAGGTTTCATTGTGCACAGTGATGACAAGGGGGATGGAATATTGTGATGAAAGTGGTCCTGGAGCATTGTGATAACAAAAGCCATTGAGCATTGTGCTGACAGGCATCATGGAGCATTGTGAAGAAAGGGGTCATGGGAAATTGTAATGACAATAGAGAAATGTGATGAAAATGGTCAGCAAGCAAAGTGATTAAAGTGGTCATTTAGAATTGTCATGAAAAACTACATAGAGCATTGTGATGACAAAGGTCATGGAGAACTGTGATGGCCAGGGTCATGTAGCATTGTGATGACACGGTCATGGAACATTGAGATGACAAGAATTATGGAGCATTGTGATGACACGGTCATAGAACATTGTGATGACAAGAATTCTGGAGCATTGTGATGACAAGGGCCATGGAGCATTGTGATGATACGGTCATGGAACATTGTGATGACAAGAATTCTGGAGCATTGTGATGACACGCTCATGGAATATTGTGATGACAAGAATTATGGAGCATTGTGATGACACGGTCATGGAACATTGTGATGACAAGAATTCTGGAGCATTATGATGACAAGGGCCATGGTGCATTGTGATGACACGGTCATGGAACATTGTGATGACAAGAATTCTGGAGCATTGTGATGACAAGGGCCATGGAGCATTGTGATGACACGGTCATTGAACATTGTGATGACAAGAATTCTGGAGCATTGTGATGACAAGGGCCATGGAGAATTGTGATGACATGGTCATGGAACATTGTGATGACAAGAATTCTGGAGCATTGTGATGACATGTGTCATGGAGAATTGTAATGAAACTTTTCATTGTGCACCGTGATGACAAGGGAGATGGAGTAATGTGATGAAACTGGTCCTGGAGCATTGTGATAACAAAAGCCATTGAGCATTGTGACGACAGTCATCATGGAGCATTGTGAAGAAAGGGGTCATGGGGAATTCTAATGACAATAGAGAAATGTGATGAAAATGGTCAGCAAGCAAAGTGATTAAAGTGGTCATTTAGAATTGTCATGAAAAACTATATAGAGCATTGTGATGACAAAGGTCATGGAGAACTGTGATGACCAGGGTCATGTAGCATTGTGATGACACGGTCATGGAACAATGTGATGAGAAGAATTCTGGCGCATTGTGATGACAAGGGCCATGGAGCATTGTGATGACATGGTCATCGATAATTGTGATGACAAGAATTAAGGAGCATTGTGATGACATGGTCATGGAATATTGTGATGACAAGAATTATGGAGCATTGTGATGACACGGTCATGGAACATTGTGATGACAAGAATTCTGGAGCATTGTGATGACACGGTCATGGAATATTGTGATGACAAGAATTATGGAGCATTGTGATGACACGGTCATGGAACAATGTGATGACAAGAATTCTGGCGCATTGTGATGACAAGGGCCATGGAGAATTGTAATGACATGGTCATCGATCATTGTGATGACAAGAATTAAGGAGCATTGTGATGACAAGGGCCATGGAGCATTGTGATGACACGGTCATGGAACATTGTGATGACAAGAATTCTGGAGCATTGTGATGACAAGGGCCATGGAGCATTGTGATGACACGGTCATGGAACATTGTGATGACAAGAATTCTGGAGCATTGTGATGACACGGTCATGGAACATTGTGATGAAAAGAATTATGGAGCATTGTGATGACACGGTCAAGGAACATTGTGATGACAAGAATTCTGGAGCATTGTGATGACACGGTCATGGAACATTGTGATGACAAGAATTCTGGAGCATTGTGATAACAAGGGCCATGGAGCATTGTGATGACATGGTCATGGAACATTGTGATGACAAGAATTCTGGAGCATTGTGATGACAAGGGCCATGAAGCATTGTGATGACACGGTCATGGAAAATTGTGATGACAAGAATTCTGGAGCATTGTGATGATAAGGGCCATGGAGAATTGTGATGACATGGTCATGGAACATTGTGATGAAAAGAATTCTGGAGCATTGTGATAACATGTGTCATGGAGCATTGTAATGTAACTTTTCATTGTGCACCGTGATGACAAGAGGGATGGAGTATTGTGATGAAACTGGTCCTGGAGCATTGTGATAACAAAAGCCATTGAGCATTGTGATGACAGGCATCATGGAGTATTGTGAAGAAAGGGGTCATGGGGAATTGTAATGACAATAGAGAAATGTGATGAAAATGGTCAGCAAGCAAAGAGATTAAAGGGGTCATTTAGAATTGTCATGAAAAACTCTATAGAGCATTGTGATGACAAAGGTCATGGAGAACTGTGATGACCAGGGTCATGTAGCATTGGGATGACACGGTCATGGAACATTGTGATGAGAAGAATTATGGAGCATTGTGATGACACGGTCATAGAACATTGTGATGACAAGAATTCTGGAGCATTGTGATGTCAAGGGCCATGGAGCATTGTGATGACACGGTCATGGAACATTGTGATGACAAGAATTCTGGAGCATTGTGATGACACGCTCATGGAACATTGTGATGACAAGAATTATGGAGCATTGTGATGACACGGTCATGGAACATTGTGATGACAAGAATTCTGGAGCATTGTGATGACACGGTCATGGAACATTGTGATGAAAAGAATTATGGAGCATTGTGATGACACGGTCAAGGAACATTGTGATGACAAGAATTCTGGAGCATTGTGATGACACGGTCATGGAACATTGTGATGACAAGAATTCTGGAGCATTGTGATGACAAGGGCCATGGAGCATTGTGATGACACGGTCATGGAACATTGTGATGACAAGAATTCTGGAGCATTGTGATGACACGGTCATGGAACATTGTGATGAAAAGAATTATGGAGCATTGTGATGACACGGTCATGGAACATTGTGATGACAAGAATTCTGGAGCATTGTGATGACAAGGGCCATGGAGCATTGTGATGACATGGTCATCGATCATTGTGATGACAAGAATTAAGGAGCATTGTGATGACAAGGGCCATGGAGCATTGTGATGACACGGTCATGGAACATTGTGATGACAAGAATTCTGGAGCATTGTGATGACAAGGGACATGGAGCATTGTGATGACACGGTCATGGAACATTGTGATGACAAGAATTCTGGAGCATTGTGATGACACGGTCATGGAATATTGTGATGACAAGAATTATGGAGCATTGTGATGACACGGTCATGGAATAATGTGATGACAAGAATTCTGGCGCATTGTGATGACAAGGGCCATGGAGCATTGTGATGACATGGTCAAGGAACATTGTGATGACAAGAATTCTGGAGCATTGTGATGACACGGTCATGGAACATTGTGATGAAAAGAATTATGGAGCATTGTGATGACACGGTCAAGGAACATTGTGATGACAAGAATTCTGGAGCATTGTGATGACACGGTCATGGAACATTGTGATGACAAGAATTCTGGAGCATTGTGATGACAAGGGCCATGGAGCATTGTGATGACATGGTCATGGAACATTGTGATGACAAGAATTCTGGAGCATTGTGATGACAAGGGCCATGGAGCATTGTGATGACACGGTCATGGAAAATTGTGATGACAAGAATTCTGGAGCATTGTGATGATAAGGGCCATGGAGAATTGTGATGACATGGTCATGGAACATTGTGATGAAAAGAATACTGGAGCATTGTGATGACATGTGTCATGGAGCATTGTAATGTAACTTTTCATTGTGCACCGTGATGACAAGGGGGATGGAGTATTGTGATGAAACTGGTCCTGGAGCATTGTGATAACAAAAGCCATTGAGCATTGTGATGACAGGCATCATGGAGCATTGTGAAGAAAGGGGTCATGGGGAATTGTAATGACAATAGAGAAATGTGATGAAAATGGTCAGCAAGCAAAGTGATTAAAGGGGTCATTTAGAATTGTCATGAAAAACTATATAGAGCATTGTGATGACAAAGGTCATGGAGAAATGTGATGACCAGGGTCATGTAGCATTGGGATGACACGGTCATGGAACATTGTGATGAGAAGAATTATGGAGCATTGTGATGACACGGTCATAGAACATTGTGATGACAAGAATTCTGGAGCATTGTGATGACAAGGGCCATGGAGCATTGTGATGACACGGTCATGGAACATTGAGATGACAAGAATTCTGGAGCATTGTGATGACACGCTCATGGAACATTGTGATGACAGGAATTATGGAGCATTGTGATGACACGGTCATGGAACATTGTGATGACAAGAATTCTGGAGCATTATGATGACAAGGGCCATGGAGCATTGTGATGACACGGTCATGGAACATTGTGATGAAAAGAATTCTGGAGCATTGTGATGACAAGGGCCATGGAGCATTGTGATGACACGGTCATGGAACATTGTGATGACAAGAATTCTGGAGCATTGTGATGACAAGGGCCATGGAGAATTGTGATGACATGGTCATGGAACATTGTGATGACAAGAATTCTGGAGCATTGTGATGACATGTGTCATGGAGAATTGTAATGAAACTTTTCATTGTGCACCGTGATGACAAGGGAGATGGAGTAATGTGATGAAACTGGTCCTGGAGCATTGTGATAACAAAAGCCATTGAGCATTGTGATAACAGGCATCATGGAGCATTGTGAAGGAAAGGGTCATGGGGAATTGTAATGACAATAGAGAAATGTGATGAAAATGGTCAGCAAGCAAAGTGATTAAAGTGGTCATTTAGATTTGTCATGAAAAACTATATAGAGCATTGTGATGACAAAGGTCATGGAGAACTGTGATGACAAGGGCCATGGAGCATTGTGATGACACGGTCATGGAACATTGTGATGACAAGAATTCTGGAGCATTGTGAAGACAAGGGCCATGGAGCATTGTGATGACACGGTCATGGAACAATGTGATGACAAGAATTCTGGAGCATTGTGATGACACGGTCATGGAACATTGTGATGAAAAGAATTATGGAGCATTGTGATGACACGGTCATGGAACATTGTGATGACAAGAATTCTGGAGCATTGTGATGACACGGTCATGGAACATTGTGATGACAAGTGTCATGGAGCATTGTAATGACAAGTTTCATTGTGCACCGTGATGACAAGGGGGATGGAGTATTGTGATGAAACTGGTCTTGGAGCATTGTGATAACAAAAGCCATTGAGCATTGTGATGACAGGCATCATGGAGCATTGTGAAGAAAGGGGTCATGGGAAATTGTAATGACAATAGAGGAATGTGATGAAAATGGTCAGCAAGCAAAGTGATTAAAGTGGTCATTTACAATTGTCATGAAAAACTATATAGAGCATTGTGATGACAAAGGTCATGGAGAACTGTGATGACCAGGGTCATGTAGCATTGTGATGACACGGTCATGGAACATTGTGATGAAAAGAATTCTGGAGCATTGTGATGACAAGGGCCATGGAGCATTGTGATGACACGGTCATGGAACATTGTGATGACAAGAATTCTGGAGCATTGTGATGACAAGGGCCATGGAGAATTGTGATGACATGGTCATGGAACATTGTGATGACAAGAATTCTGGAGCATTGTGATGACATGTGTCATGGAGAATTGTAATGAAACTTTTCATTGTGCACCGTGATGACAAGGGAGATGGAGTAATGTGATGAAACTGGTCCTGGAGCATTGTGATAACAAAAGCCATTGAGCATTGTGATAACAGGCATCATGGAGCATTGTGAAGGAAAGGGTCATGGGGAATTGTAATGACAATAGAGAAATGTGATGAAAATGGTCAGCAAGCAAAGTGATTAAAGTGGTCATTTAGAATTGTCATGAAAAACTATATAGAGCATTGTGATGACAAAGGTCATGGAGAACTGTGATGACAAGGGCCATGGAGCATTGTGATGACACGGTCATGGAACATTGTGATGACAAGAATTCTGGAGCATTGTGATGACAAGGGCCATGGAGCATTGTGATGACACGGTCATGGAACAATGTGATGACAAGAATTCTGGAGCATTGTGATGACACGGTCATGGAACATTGTGATGAAAAGAATTATGGAGCATTGTGATGACACGGTCATGGAACATTGTGATGACAAGAATTCTGGAGCATTGTGATGACACGGTCATGGAACATTGTGATGACAAGTGTCATGGAGCATTGTAATGACAAGTTTCATTGTGCACCGTGATGACAAGGGGGATGGAGTATTGTGATGAAACTGGTCTTGGAGCATTGTGATAACAAAAGCCATTGAGCATTGTGATGACAGGCATCATGGAGCATTGTGAAGAAAGGGGTCATGGGAAATTGTAATGACAATAGAGGAATGTGATGAAAATGGTCAGCAAGCAAAGTGATTAAAGTGGTCATTTACAATTGTCATGAAAAACTATATAGAGCATTGTGATGACAAAGGTCATGGAGAACTGTGATGACCAGGGTCATGTAGCATTGTGATGACACGGTCATGGAACATTGTGATGAAAAGAAATATGGAGCATTGTGATGACACGGTCATGGAACATTGTGATGACAAGAATTCTGGAACATTGTGATGACAAGGGCCATGGAGCATTGTGATGACACGGTCATGGAACATTGTTATTACAAGAATTCTGGAGCATTGCGATGACACGGTCATGGAACATTGTGATGACAAGAATTATGGAGCATTGTGATGACACGGTCATGGAACATTGTGATGACAAGAATTCTGGAGCATTATGATGACAAGGGCCATGGAGCATTGTGATGACACGGTCATGGAACATTGTGATAAAAAGAATTCTGGAGCATTGTGATGACAAGGGCCATGGAGCATTGTGATGACACGGTCATGGAACATTGTGATGACAAGAATTCTGGAGCATTGTGATGACACGGTCATGGAACATTATGATGAAAAGAATTCTGGAGCATTGTGATGACAAGGGCCATGGAAAATTGTGATGACACGTTCATGGAACATTGTGATGACAAGAATTCTCGAGCATTGTGATGACAAGGGCCATGGAGCATTGTGATGACACAGTCATGGAACATTGTGATGACAAGAATTCTGGAGCATTGTGATGACAAGGGCCATGGAGAATTGTGATGACAAGGTCATGGAACATTGTGATGACAAGAATTCTGGAGCATTGTGATGACACGGTCATGGAACATTTTGAGGACAAGAATTATAGAGCATTGTGATGACACGGTCATGGAACATTGTGATGACAAGAATTCTGGAGCATTGTGATGACAAGGGCCATGGAGCATTGTGATGAAACGGTCATGGAACATTGTGATGACAAGAATTCTGAGGCATTGTGATGACAAGGGCCATGGGGCATTGTGATGACACGGTCATGGAACATTGTGATGACAAGAATTCTGGAGCATTGTGATGACAAGGGCCATGGTGCATTGTGATGACATGGTCATGGAACTTTGTGATGACAAGCAATCTGGAGCATTGTGATGTCCAGGGCCATGGAGCATTGTGATGACACGGTCATGGAACATTGTGATGAAAGAATTCTGGAGCATTGTGATAACAAGGGCCATGGAGAATTGTGATGACATGGTCATGGAACATTGTGATGACAAGAATTCTGGAGCATTGTGATGACATGTGTCATGGAGAATTGTAATGAAACTTTTCATTGTGCACCGTGATGACAAGGGAGATGGAGTAATGTGATGAAACTGGTCCTGGAGCATTGTGATAACAAAAGCCATTGAGCATTGTGATGACAGGCATCATGGAGCATTGTGAAGGAAAGGGTCATGGGGAATTGTAATGACAATACAGAAATGTGATGAAAATGGTCAGCAAGCAAAGTGATTAAAGTGGTCATTTAGAATTGTCATGAAAAACTATATAGAGCATTGTGATGACAAAGGTCATGGAGAATTGTGATGACAAGGGCCATGGAGCATTGTGATGACACGGTCATGGAACATTGTGATGACAAGAATTCTGGAGCATTGTGATGACAAGGGCCATGGAGCATTGTGATGACACGGTCATGGAACATTGTGATGACAAGAATTCTGGAGCATTGTGATGACACGGTCATGGAACATTGTGATGAAAAGAATTATGGAGCATTGTGATGACACGGTCATGGAACATTGTGATGACAAGAATTCTGGAGCATTGTGATGACACGGTCATGGAACATTGTGATGACAAGTGTCATGGAGCATTGTAATGACAAGTTTCATTGTGCACCGTGATGACAAGGGGGATGGAGTATTGTGATGAAACTGGTCTTGGAGCATTGTGATAACAAAAGCCATTGAGCATTGTGATGACAGGCATCATGGAGCATTGTGAAGAAAGGGGTCATGGGAAATTGTAATGACAATAGAGGAATGTGATGAAAATGGTCAGCAAGCAAAGTGATTAAAGTGGTCATTTACAATTGTCATGAAAAACTATATAGAGCATTGTGATGACAAAGGTCATGGAGAACTGTGATGACCAGGGTCATGTAGCATTGTGATGACACGGTCATGGAACATTGTGATGAAAAGAAATATGGAGCATTGTGATGACACGGTCATGGAACATTGTGATGACAAGAATTCTGGAACATTGTGATGACAAGGGCCATGGAGCATTGTGATGACACGGTCATGGAACATTGTGATTACAAGAATTCTGGAGCATTGCGATGACACGGTCATGGAACATTGTGATGACAAGAATTATGGAGCATTGTGATGACACGGTCATGGAACATTGTGATGACAAGAATTCTGGAGCATTATGATGACAAGGGCCATGGAGCATTGTGATGACACGGTCATGGAACATTGTGATAAAAAGAATTCTGGAGCATTGTGATGACAAGGGCCATGGAGCATTGTGATGACACGGTCATGGAACATTGTGATGACAAGAATTCTGGAGCATTGTGATGACACGGTCATGGAACATTATGATGAAAAGAATTCTGGAGCATTGTGATGACAAGGGCCATGGAAAATTGTGATGACACGTTCATGGAACATTGTGATGACAAGAATTCTCGAGCATTGTGATGACAAGGGCCATGGAGCATTGTGATGACACAGTCATGGAACATTGTGATGACAAGAATTCTGGAGCATTGTGATGACAAGGGCCATGGAGAATTGTGATGACAAGGTCATGGAACATTGTGATGACAAGAATTCTGGAGCATTGTGATGACACGGTCATGGAACATTTTGAGGACAAGAATTATGGAGCATTGTGATGACACGGTCATGGAACATTGTGATGACAAGAATTCTGGAGCATTGTGATGACAAGGGCCATGGAGCATTGTGATGACACGGTCATGGAACATTGTGATGACAAGAATTCTGAGGCATTGTGATGACAAGGGCCATGGGGCATTGTGATGACACGGTCATGGAACATTGTGATGACAAGAATTCTGGAGCATTGTGATGACAAGGGCCATGGTGCATTGTGATGACATGGTCATGGAACTTTGTGATGACAAGCAATCTGGAGCATTGTGATGTCCAGGGCCATGGAGCATTGTGATGACACGGTCATGGAACATTGTGATGAAAGAATTCTGGAGCATTGTGATGACAAGGGCCATGGAGCATTGTGATGACCTGTGTCATGGAGCATTGTAATGAAACTTTTCATTGTGCACCGTGATGACAAGGGAGATGGAGTAATGTGATGAAACTGGTCCTGGAGCATTGTAATAACAAAAGCCATTGAGCATTGTGATGACAGGCATCATGGAGCATTGTGAAGAAAGGGGTCATGGGGAATTGTAATGACAATAGAGAAATTTGATGAAAATGGTCAGCAAGCAAAGTGATTAAAGTGGTCACTTAGAATTCTCATGAAAAACTATATAGAGAATTGTGATGACAAAGGTCATGGAGAACGGTGAAGACCAGGGTCATGTAGCATTGTGATGACACGGTCATGGAACATTGTGATGACAAGAATTATGGAGCATTGTGATGACACGGTCATGGAACATTGTGATGACAAGAATTATGGAGCATTTTGATGACAAGGGCCATGGAGCATTGTGATGACACGGTCATGGAACAATGTGATTACAAGAATTCTGGCGCATTGTGATGACAAGGGCCATGGAGCATTGTGATGACATGGTCATCGATCATTGTGATGACAAGAATTAAGGAGCATTGTGATGACATGGTCATGGAATATTGTGATGACAAGAATTATGGAGCATTGTGATGACACGATCATGGAACATTGTGATGACAAGAATTCTGGAGCATTGTGATGACACGGTCATGGAACATTGTGATGACAAGTATTCTGGAGCATTATGATGACAAGGGCCATGGAGCATTGTGATGACATGGTCATGGAACATTGTGATGAGAAGAATTCTGGAGCATTGTGATGACAAGGGCCATGGAGCATTGTGATGACACGGTCATAGAACCTTGTGATGACAAGAATTCTAGAGCATTGTGATGACAAGGGCCATGGAGCATTGTGATGACACGGTCATGGAACATTGTGATTACAAGAATTCTGGAGCATTGTGATGACACGGTCATGGAACATTGTGATGACAAGAAATATGGAGCATTGTGATGACACGGTCATGGAACATTGTGATGACAAGAATTCTGGAACATTGTGATGACAAGGGCCATGGAGCATTGTGATGACACGGTCATGGAACATTGTGATTACAAGAATTCTGGAGCATTGCGATGACACGGTCATGGAACATTGTGATGACAAGAATTATGGAGCATTGTGATGACACGGTCATGGAACATTGTGATGACAAGAATTCTGGAGCATTATGATGACAAGGGCCATGGAGCATTGTGATGACACGGTCATGGAACATTGTGATAAAAAGAATTCTGGAGCATTGTGATGACAAAGGCCATGGAGCATTGTGATGACACGGTCATGGAACATTGTGATGACAAGAATTCTGGAGCATTGTGATGACACGGTCATGGAACATTATGATGAAAAGAATTCTGGAGCATTGTGATGACAAGGGCCATGGAAAATTGTGATGACACGTTCATGGAACATTGTGATGACAAGAATTCTCGAGCATTGTGATGACAAGGGCCATGGAGCATTGTGATGACACAGTCATGGAACATTGTGATGACAAGAATTCTGGAGCATTGTGATGACAAGGGCCATGGAGAATTGTGATGACAAGGTCATGGAACATTGTGATGACAAGAATTCTGGAGCATTGTGATGACACGGTCATGGAACATTTTGAGGACAAGAATTATGGAGCATTGTGACGACACGGTCATGGAACATTGTGATGACAAGAATTCTGGAGCATTGTGATGACAAGGGCCATGGAGCATTGTGATGACACGGTCATGGAACATTGTGATGACAAGAATTCTGAGGCATTGTGATGACAAGGGCCATGGGGCATTGTGATGACACGGTCATGGAACATTGTGATGACAAGAATTCTGGAGCATTGTGATGACAAGGGCCATGGTGCATTGTGATGACACGGTCATGGAACTTTGTGATGACAAGCAATCTGGAGCATTGTGATGTCCAGGGCCATGGAGCATTGTGATGACACGGTCATGGAACATTGTGATGAAAGAATTCTGGAGCATTGTGATGACAAGGGCCATGGAGCATTGTGATGACCTGTGTCATGGAGCATTGTAATGAAACTTTTCATTGTGCACCGTGATGACAAGGGAGATGGAGTAATGTGATGAAACTGGTCCTGGAGCATTGTAATAACAAAAGCCATTGAGCATTGTGATGACAGGCATCATGGAGCATTGTGAAGAAAGGGGTCATGGGGAATTGTAATGACAATAGAGAAATTTGATGAAAATGGTCAGCAAGCAAAGTGATTAAAGTGGTCACTTAGAATTCTCATGAAAAACTATATAGAGAATTGTGATGACAAAGGTCATGGAGAACGGTGAAGACCAGGGTCATGTAGCATTGTGATGACACGGTCATGGAACATTGTGATGACAAGAATTATGGAGCATTGTGATGACACGGTCATGGAACATTGTGATGACAAGAATTATGGAGCATTTTGATGACAAAGGCCATGGAGCATTGTGATGACACGGTCATGGAACAATGTGAT
Organism: Balaenoptera acutorostrata; assembly: GCF_949987535.1. Taxonomy (NCBI): domain Eukaryota; kingdom Metazoa; phylum Chordata; class Mammalia; order Artiodactyla; family Balaenopteridae; genus Balaenoptera; species Balaenoptera acutorostrata. The sequence goes on from NW_026646471.1 coordinate 120,664, forward strand.
TACAAGAATTCTGGCGCATTGTGATGACAAGGGCCATGGAGCATTGTGATGACATGGTCATCGATCATTGTGATGACAAGAATTAAGGAGCATTGTGATGACATGGTCATGGAATATTGTGATGACAAGAATTATGGAGCATTGTGATGACACGATCATGGAACATTGTGATGACAAGAATTCTGGAGCATTGTGATGACACGGTCATGGAACATTGTGATGACAAGTATTCTGGAGCATTATGATGACAAGGGCCATGGAGCATTGTGATGACATGGTCATGGAACATTGTGATGAGAAGAATTCTGGAGCATTGTGATGACAAGGGCCATGGAGCATTGTGATGACACGGTCATAGAACCTTGTGATGACAAGAATTCTAGAGCATTGTGATGACAAGGGCCATGGAGCATTGTGATGACACGGTCATGGAACATTGTGATTACAAGAATTCTGGAGCATTGTGATGACACGGTCATGGAACATTGTGATGACAAGAAATATGGAGCATTGTGATGACACGGTCATGGAACATTGTGATGACAAGAATTCTGGAACATTGTGATGACAAGGGCCATGGAGCATTGTGATGACACGGTCATGGAACATTGTGATTACAAGAATTCTGGAGCATTGCGATGACACGGTCATGGAACATTGTGATGACAAGAATTATGGAGCATTGTGATGACACGGTCATGGAACATTGTGATGACAAGAATTCTGGAGCATTATGATGACAAGGGCCATGGAGCATTGTGATGACACGGTCATGGAACATTGTGATAAAAAGAATTCTGGAGCATTGTGATGACAAAGGCCATGGAGCATTGTGATGACACGGTCATGGAACATTGTGATGACAAGAATTCTGGAGCATTGTGATGACACGGTCATGGAACATTATGATGAAAAGAATTCTGGAGCATTGTGATGACAAGGGCCATGGAAAATTGTGATGACACGTTCATGGAACATTGTGATGACAAGAATTCTCGAGCATTGTGATGACAAGGGCCATGGAGCATTGTGATGACACAGTCATGGAACATTGTGATGACAAGAATTCTGGAGCATTGTGATGACAAGGGCCATGGAGAATTGTGATGACAAGGTCATGGAACATTGTGATGACAAGAATTCTGGAGCATTGTGATGACACGGTCATGGAACATTTTGAGGACAAGAATTATGGAGCATTGTGATGACACGGTCATGGAACATTGTGATGACAAGAATTCTGGAGCATTGTGATGACAAGGACCATGGAGCATTGTGATGACACGGTCATGGAACATTGTGATGACAAGAATTCTGAGGCATTGTGATGACAAGGGCCATGGGGCATTGTGATGACACGGTCATGGAACATTGTGATGACAAGAATTCTGGAGCATTGTGATGACAAGGGCCATGGTGCATTGTGATGACACGGTCATGGAACTTTGTGATGACAAGCAATCTGGAGCATTGTGATGACCAGGGCCATGGAGCATTGTGATGACACGGTCATGGAACATTGTGATGACAAGAATTCTGGAGCATTGTGATGACAAGGGCCATGGAGCATTGTGATGACACGGTCATGGAACATTGTGATGAAAGAATTCTGGAGCATTGTGATGACAAGGGCCATGGAGCATTGTGATGACCTGTGTCATGGAGCATTGTAAGGAAACTTTTCATTGTGCACCGTGATGACAAGGGAGATGGAGTAATGTGATGAAACTGTTCCTGGAGCATTGTAATAACAAAAGCCATTGAGCATTGTGATGACAGGCATCATGGAGCATTGTGAAGAAAGGGGTCATGGGGAATTGTAATGACAATAGAGAAATTTGATGAAAATGGTCAGCAAGCAAAGTGATTAAAGTGGTCACTTAGAATTCTCATGAAAAACTGTATAGAGAATTGTGATGACAAAGGTCATGGAGAACGGTGAAGACCAGGGTCATGTAGCATTGTGATGACACGGTCATGGAACATTGTGATGACAAGAATTATGGAGCATTGTGATGACACGGTCATGGAACATTGTGATGACAAGAATTATGGAGCATTGTGATGACAAGGGCCATGGAGCATTGTGATGACACGGTCATGGAACAATGTGATTACAAGAATTCTGGCGCATTGTGATGACAAGGGCCATGGAGCATTGTGATGACATGGTCATCGATCATTGTGATGACAAGAATTAAGGAGCATTGTGATGACATGGTCATGGAATATTGTGATGACAAGAATTATGGAGCATTGTGATGACACGATCATGGAACATTGTGATGACAAGAATTCTGGAGCATTGTGATGACACGGTCATGGAACATTGTGATGACAAGAATTCTGGAGCATTATGATGACAAGGGCCATGGAGCATTGTGATGACACGGTCATGGAACATTGTGATGAGAAGAATTCTGGAGCATTGTGATGACAAGGGCCATGGAGCATTGTGATGACACGGTCATACAACCTTGTGATGACAATAATTCTAGAGCATTGTGATGACAAGGGCCATGGAGCATTGTGATGACACGGTCATGGAACATTGTGATTACAAGAATTCTGAAGCATTGCGATGACACGGTCATGGAACATTGTGATGACAAGAATTATGGAGCATTGTGATGACACGGTCATGGAACATTGTGATGACAAGAATTCTGGAGCATTATGATGACAAGGGCCATGGAGCATTGTGATGACACGGTCATGGAACATTGTGATAAAAAGAATTCTGGAGCATTGTGATGACAAGGGCCATGGAGCATTGTGATGACACGGTCATGGAACATTGTGATGACAAGAATTCTGGAGCATTGTGATGAAACGTTCATGGAACATTGTGATGAAAAGAATTCTGGAGCATTGTGATGACAAGGGCCATGGAAAATTGTGATGTCACGTTCATGGAACATTGTGATGACAAGAATTCTCGAGCATTGTGATGACAAGGGCCATGGAGCTTTGTGATGACACAGTCATGGAACATTGTGATGACAAGAATTCTGGAGCATTGTGATGACAAGGGCCATGGAGAATTGTGATGACTAGGTCATGGAACATTGTGATGACAAGAATTCTGGAGCATTGTGATGACACGGTCATGGAACATTTTGAGGACAAGAATTATGGAGCATTGTGATGACACGGTCATGGAACATTGTGATGACAAGAATTCTGGAGCATTGTGATGACAAGGGCCATGGAGCATTGTGATGACACGGTCATGGAACATTGTGATGACAAAAATTCTGAGGCATTGTGATGACAAGGGCCATGGGGCATTGTGATGACACGGTCATGGAACATTGTGATGACAAGAATTCTGGAGCATTGTGATGACAAGGGCCATGGGGCATTGTGATGACACAGTCATGGAACTTTGTGATGACAAGCAATCTGGAGCATTGTGATGACCAGGGCCATGGAGCATTGTGATGACACGGTCATGGAACATTGTGATGACAAGAATTCTGGAGCATTGTGATGACAAGGGCCATGGAGCATTGTGATGACCTGTGTCATGGAGCATTGTAATGAAACTTTTCATTGTGCACCGTGATGACAAGGGAGATGGAGTAATGTGATGAAACTGGTCCTGGAGCATTGTAATAACAAAAGCCATTGAGCATTGTGATGACAGGCATCATGGAGCATTGTGAAGAAAGGGGTCATGGGGAATTGTAATGACAATAGAGAAATGTGATGAAAATGGTCAGCAAGCAAAGTGATTAAAGTGGTCACTTAGAATTGTCATGAAAAACTATATAGAGAATTGTGATGACAAAGGTCATGGAGAACGGTGAAGACCAGGGTCATGTAGCATTGTGATGACACGGTCATGGAACATTGTGATGACAAGAATTATGGAGCATTGTGATGACACGGTCATGGAACATTGTGATGACAAGAATTATGGAGCATTGTGATGACAAGGGCCATGGAGCATTGTGATGACACGGTCATGGAACAATGTGATGACAAGACTTCTGGCGCATTGTGATGACAAGGGCCATGGAGCATTGTGATGACATGGTCATCGATCATTGTGATGACTAGAATTAAGGAGCATTGTGATGACATGGTCATGGAATATTGTGATGACAAGAATTATGGAGAATTGTGATGACACGATCATGGAACATTGTGATTACAAGAATTCTGGAGCATTGTGATGACACGGTCATGGAACATTGTGATGACAAGAATTCTGGAGCATTATGATGACAAGGGCCATGGAGCATTGTGATGACACGGTCATGGAACATTGTGATGAAAAGAATTCTGGAGCATTGTGATGACAAGGGCCATGGAGCATTGTGATGACACGGTCATAGAACCTTGTGATGACAAGAATTCTAGACCATTGTGATGACAAGGGCCATGGAGCATTGTGATGACACGGTAATAGAACCTTGTGATGACAAGAATTCTAGAGCATTGTGATGACAAGGGCCATGGAGCATTGTGATGACACGGTCATGGAACATTGTGATGACAAGAATTCTGGAGCATTGTGATGACAAGGGCCATGGGGCATTGTGATGACACGGTCATGGAACATTGTGATGACAAGAATTCTGGAGCATTGTGATGACAAGGGCCATGGAGCATTGTGATGACATGTGTCATGGAGCATTGTAATGAAACTTTTCATTGTGCACCGTGATGACAAGGGAGATGGAGTAATGTGATGAAACTGGTCCTGGAGCATTGTAATAACAAAAGCCATTGAGCATTGTGATGACAGGCATCATGGAGCATTGTGAAGAAAGGGGTCATGGGGAATTGTAATGACAATAGAGAAATGTGATGAAAATGGTCAGCAAGCAAAGTGATTAAAGTGGTCACTTAGAATTGTCATGAAAAACTATATAGAGAATTGTGATGACAAAGGTCATGGAGAACGGTGAAGACCAGGGTCATGTAGCATTGTGATGACACGGTCATGGAACATTGTGATGACAAGAATTATGGAGCATTGTGATGACACGGTCATGGAACATTGTGATGATAAGAATTCTGGAGCATTGTGATGACAAGGGCCATGGAGCATTGTGATGACACGGTCATAGAACCTTGTGATGACAAGAATTCTAGAGCATTGTGATGACAAGGGCCATGGAGCATTGTGATGACACGGTCATGGAACATTGTGATGACAAGAATTCTGGAGCATTGTGATGACAAGGGCCATGGAGCATTGTGATGACATGGTCATGGAACATTGTGATGACAAGAATTCTGGAGCATTGTGATGACATGTGTCATGGAGCATTGTAATGAAACTTTTCATTGTGCACCGTGATGACAAGGGAGATGGAGTAATGTGATGAAACTGGTCCTGGAGCATTGTAATAACAAAAGCCATTGAGCATTGTGATGACAGGCATCATGGAGCATTGTGAAGAAAGGGGTCATGGGGAATGGTAATGACAGTAGAGAAATGTGATGAAAATGGTCAGCAAGCAAAGTGATTAAAATGGTCACTTAGAATTGTCATGAAAAACTATATAGAGCATTGTGATGACAAAGGTCATGGAGAACTGTGAAGACCAGGGTCATGTTGCATTGTGATGACACGGTCATGGAACATTGTGATGACAAGAATTATGGAGCATTGTGATGACACGGTCATGGAACATTGTGATGAAAAGAATTATGGAGCATTGTGATGACAAGGGCCATGGAGAATTGTGATGACACGGTCATGGAACAATGTGATGAAAAGAATTCTGGCGCATTGTGATGACAAGGGCCACGAAGCATTGTGATGACATGGTCATCGATCATTGTGATGACAAGAATTAAGGAGCATTGTGATGACATGGTCATGGAACATTGTGATGACAAGAATTATGGAGCATTGTGATGACACGGTCATGGAACATTGTGATGAGAAGAATTCTGGGGCATTGTGATTACAAGGGACATGGAGCATTGTGATGATATGGTCATGGAACATTTTGATGACAAGAATTCTGGAGCATTGTGATGACACGGTCATGGAACATTGTGATGACAAGAATTCTGGAGCATTGTGATTACAAGAATTCTGGAGCATTGTGATGACATGGTCATGGAACATTGTGATGACTAGAATTCTGGAGCATTGTGATGACACGGTCATGGAACATTTTGATGACAAGAATTATGGAGCATTGTGATGACACGGTCATGGAACTTTGTGATAACAAGAATTCTGGAGCATTGTGATGACAAGGCCATGGAGCATTGTGATGACACGGTCATGGAACAAAGTGATGACAAGAATTCTGGAGCATTGTGATGGCAAGGGCCATGGAGCATTGTGATGACATGATCATTGAACATTGTGATGACAAGAATTCTGGAGCATTGTGATGACAAGGGCCATGGAGCATTGTGATGAAACGGTCATGGAACATTGTGATGACAAGAATTCTAGAGCATTGTGATGACAAGGGCCATGGAGCATTGTGATGACACGGTCATGCAACATTGTGATGACAAGAATTCTGGAGCATTGTGATGATAATGGCTTTGGAGGATTGTGATGACATGGTCATGGAACATTGTGATGACAAGAATTCTGGAGCATTGTGATGACATGTGTCATGGAGCATTGTAATGAAACTTTTCATTGTGCACCGTGATGACAAGGGGGATGGATTATTGTGATGAAACTGGTCCTGGAGCATTGTGATAACAAAAGCCATTGAGCTTTGTGATGACAGGCATCATGGAGCATTGTGAAGAAAGGGGTCATGGGGAATTGTAATGACAATAGAGAAATGTGATGAAAATGGTCAGCAAGCAAAGTGATTAAAGTGGTCATTTAGAATTGTCATGAAAAACTATATAGAGCATTGTGATGACAAAGGTCATGAAGAACTGTGATGACCAGGGTCATGTAGCATTGTGATGACACGGTCATGGAACATTGTGATGACAAGAATTCTGGAGCATTGTGATGACAAGGGCCATGGAGCATTGTGATGACACGGTCATGGAACATTGTGATGACAAGAATTCTGGACCATTGTGATGACACGGTCATGGAACATTGTGATAAAAAGAATTATGGAGCATTGTGATGACACGGTCATGGAACATTGTGATGACAAGAATTCTGGAGCATTGTGATGACACGGTCATGGAACATTGTGATGACAAGTGTCATGGAGCATTGTAATGATAAGTTTCATTGTGCACCGTGATGACAAGGGGGATGGAGTATTGTGATGAAACTGGTCCTGGAGCATTGTGATAACAAAAGCCATTGAGCATTGTGATGACAGGCATCATGGAACATTGTGAAGAAAGGGGTCATGGGAAATTGTAATGACAATAGAGAAATGTGATGAAAATGGTCAGCAAGCAAAGTGATTAAAGTGGTCATTTACAATTGTCATGAAAAACTATATAGAGCATTGTGATGACAAAGGTCATGGAGAACTGTGATGACCAGGGTCATGTAGCATTGTGATGACACGGTCATGGAACATTGTGATGAAAAGAAATATGGAGCATTGTGATGACACGGTCATGGAACATTGTGATGACAAGAATTCTGGAGCATTGTGATGACATGTGTCATGGAGCATTGTAATGAAACTTTTCATTGTGCACCGTGATGACAAGGGGGATGGATTATTGTGATGAAACTGGTCCTGGAGCATTGTGATAACAAAAGCCATTGAGCATTGTGATGACAGGCATCATGGAGCATTGTGAAGAAAGGGGTCATGGGGAATTGTAATGACAATAGAGAAATGTGATGAAAATGGTCAGCAAGCAAAGTGATTAAAGTGGTCATTTAGAATTGTCATGAAAAACTATATAGAGCATTGTGATGACAAAGGTCATGAAGAACTGTGATGACCAGGGTCATGTAGCATTGTGATGACACGGTCATGGAACATTGTGATGACAAGAATTCTGGAGCATTGTGATGACAAGGGCCATGGAGCATTGTGATGACACGGTCATGGAACATTGTGATGACAAGAATTCTGGACCATTGTGATGACACGGTCATGGAACATTGTGATAAAAAGAATTATGGAGCAGTGTGATGACACGGTCATGGAACATTGTGATGACAAGAATTCTGGAGCATTGTGATGACACGGTCATGGAACATTGTGATGACAAGTGTCATGGAGCATTGTAATGACAAGTTTCATTGTGCACCGTGTTGACAAGGGGGATGGAGTATTGTGATGAAACTGATCCTGGAGCATTGTGATAACAAAAGCCATTGAGTATTGTGATGACAGGCATCATGGAGCATTGTGAAGAAAGGGGTCATGGGAATTTGTAATGACAATAGAGAAATGTGATGAAAATGGTCAGCAAGCAAAGTGATTAAAGTGGTCATTTACAATTGTCATGAAAAACTATATAGAGCATTGTGATGACAAAGGTCATGGAGAACTGTGATGACCAGGGTCATGTAGCATTGTGATGACACGGTCATGGAACATTGTGATGAAAAGAAATATGGAGCATTGTGATGACACGGTCATGGAACATTGTGATGACAAGAATTCTGGAGCATTGTGATGACAAGGGCCATGGAGCATTGTGATGACACGGTCATGGAACATTGTGATGACAAGAATTCTGGAGCATTGTGATGACACGATCATGGAACATTGTGATGAAAAGAATTATGGAGCATTGTGATGACACGGTCATGGAACATTGTGATGACAAGAATTCTGGAGCATTGTGATGACACGGTCATGGAACATTGTGATGACAAGTGTCATGGAGCATTGTAATGACAAGTTTCATTGTGCACCGTGATGACAAGGGGGATGGAGTATTGTGATGAAACTGGTCCTGGAGCATTGTGATAACAAAAGCCATTGAGCATTGTGATGACAGGCATCATGGAGCATTGTGAAGAAAGGGGTCATGGGAAATTGTAATGACAATAGAGAAATGTGATGAAAATGGTCAGCAAGCAAAGTGATAAAAGTGGTCATTTATAATTGTCATGAAAAACTATATAGAGCATTGTGATGACAAAGGTCATGGAGAACTGTGATGACCAGGGTCATGTAGCATTGTGATGACACGGTCATGGAACATTGTGATGACAAGAAATATGGAGCATTGTGATGACACGGTCATGGAACATTGTGATGACAAGAATTCTGGAACATTGTGATGACAAGGGCCAGGGAGCATTGTGATGACACGGTCATGGAACATTGTGATAAAAAGAATTCTGGAGCATTGTGATGACAAGGGCCATGGAGCATTGTGATGACACGGTCATGGAACATTGTGATGACAAGAATTCTGGAGCATTGTGATGACACGGTCATGGAACATTGTGATGAAAAGAATTCTGGAGCATTGTGATGACAAGGGCCATGGAAAATTGTGATGACACGTTCATGGATCATTGTGATGATAAGAATTCTGGAGCATTGTGATGACAAGGGCCATGGAGAATTGTGATGACAAGGTCATGGAACATTGTGATGACAAGAATTCTGGAGCATTGTGATGACACGGTCATGGAATATTTTGAGGACAAGAATTATGGAGCATTGTGATGACACGGTCATTGAACATTGTGATGACAAGAATTCTGGAGCATTGTGATGACAAGGGCCATGGAGCATTGTGATGACACGGTCATGGAACATTGTGATGACAAGAATTCTGAGGCATTGTGATGACAAGGGCCATGGGGCATTGTGATGACACGGTCATGGAACATTGTGATGACAAGAATTCTGGAGCATTGTGATGACAAGGGCCATGGTGCATTGTGATGACACGGTCATGGAACATTGTGATGACAAGCAATCTGGAGCATTGTGATGACCAGGGCCATGGAGCATTGTGATGACACGGTCATGGAACATTGTGATGACAAGAATTCTGGAGCATTGTGATGACAAGGGCCATGGAGCATTGTGATGACACGGTCATGGAACATTGTGATGAAAGAATTCTGGAGCATTGTGATGACAAGGGCCATGGAGCATTGTGATGACATGGTCATAGAACCTTGTGATGACAAGAATTCTAGAGCATTGTGATGACAAGGGCCATGGAGCATTGTGATGACACGGTCATGGAACATTGTGATGACAAGAATTCTGGAGCATTGTGATGACAAGGGCCATGGGGCATTGTGATGACACGGTCATGGAACATTGTGATGACAAGAATTCTGGAGCATTGTGATGACAAGGGCCATGGAGCATTGTGATGACATGTGTCATGGAGCATTGTAATGAAACTTTTCATTGTGCACCGTGATGACAAGGGAGATGGAGTAATGTGATGAAACTGGTCCTGGAGCATTGTAATAACAAAAGCCATTGAGCATTGTGATGACAGGCATCATGGAGCATTGTGAAGAAAGGGGTCATGGGGAATTGTAATGACAATAGAGAAATGTGAAGAAAATGGTCAGCAAGCAAAGTGATTAAAGTGGTCACTTAGAATTGTCATGAAAAACTATATAGACAATTGTGATGACAAAGGTCATGGAGAACGGTGAAGACCAGGGTCATGTAGCATTGTGATGACACGGTCATGGAACATTGTGATGACAAGAATTATGGAGCATTGTGATGACACGGTCATGGAACATTGTGATGACAAGAATTCTGGAGCATTGTGATGACAAGGGCCATGGAGCATTGTGATGACACGGTCATGGAACAATGTGATGACAAGAATTCTAGAGCATTGTGATGACAAGGGCCATGGAGCATTGTGATGACACGGTCATGGAACATTGTGATGACAAGAATTCTGGAGCATTGTGATGACAAGGGCCATGGAGCATTGTGATGACATGGTCATGGAACATTGTGATGACAAGAATTCTGGAGCATTGTGATGACATGTGTCATGGAGCATTGTAATGAAACTTTTCATTGTGCACCGTGATGACAAGGGAGATGGAGTAATGTGATGAAACTGGTCCTGGAGCATTGTAATAACAAAAGCCATTGAGCATTGTGATGACAGGCATCATGGAGCATTCTGAAGAAAGGGGTCATGGGGAATGGTAATGACAGTAGAGAAATGTGATGAAAATGGTCAGCAAGCAAAGTGATTAAAATGGTCACTTAGAATTGTCATGAAAAACTATATAGAGCATTGTGATGACAAAGGTCATGGAGAACTGTGAAGACGAGGGTCATGTAGCATTGTGATGACACGGTCATGGAACATTGTGATGACAAGGGCCATGGAGCATTGTGATGACACGGTCATGGAACAATGTGAGGAAAAGTATTCTGGCGCATTGTGATCACAAGGGCCACGGAGCATTGTGATGACATGGTCATCGATCATTGTGATGACAAGAATTAAGGAGCATTGTGATGACATGGTCATGGAACATTGTGATGACAAGAATTATGGAGCATTGTGATGACACGGTCATGGAACATTGTGATGAGAAGAATTCTGGGGCATTGTGATTACAAGGGACATGGAGCATTGTGATGATATGGTCATGGAACATTTTGATGACAAGAATTCTGGAGCATTGTGATGACACGGTCATGGAACATTGTGATGACAAGAATTCTGGAGCATTGTGATTACATGAATTCTGGAGCATTGTGATGACACGGTCATGGAATATTGTGATGACAAGAATTCTGGAGCATTGTGATGACACGGTCATGGAACATTTTGATGACAAGAATTATGGAGCATTGTGATGACACGGTCATGGAACTTTGTGATAACAAGAAATCTGGAGCATTATGATGACAAGGGCCATGGAGCATTGTGATGACACGGTCATGGAACATTGTGATGAAAAGAATTCTGGAGCATTGTGATGACAAGGGCCATGGAGCATTGTGATGACATGATCATTGAACATTGTGATGACAAGAATTCTGGAGCATTGTGATGACAAGGGCCATGGAGCATTGTGATGAAACGGTCATGGAACATTGTGATGACAAGAATTCTGGAGCATTGTGATGACAAGGGCCATGGAGCATTGTGATGACACGGTCATGCAACATTGTGATGACAAGAATTCTGGAGCATTGTGATGATAATGGCCATGGAGAATTGTGATGACATGGTCATGGAACATTGTGATGACAAGAATTCTGGAGCATTGTGATGACATGTGTCATGGAGCATTGTAATGAAACTTTTCATTGTGCACCGTGATGACAAGGGGGATGGATTATTGTGATGAAACCGGTCCTGGAGCATTGTGATAACAAAAGCCATTGAGCATTGTGATGACAGGCATCATGGAGCATTGTGAAGAAAGGGGTCATGGGGAATTGTAATGACAATAGAGAAATGTGATGAAAATGGTCAGCAAGCAAAGTGATTAAAGTGGTCATTTAGAATTGTCATGAAAAACTATATAGAGCATTGTGATGACAAAGGTCATGAAGAACTGTGATGACCAGGGTCATGTAGCATTGTGATGACACGGTCATGGAACATTGTGATGACAAGAATTCTGGAGCATTGTGATGACAAGGGCCATGGAGCATTGTGATGACACGGTCATGGAACATTGTGATGACAAGAATTCTGGACCATTGTGATGACACGGTCATGGAACATTGTGATGAAAAGAATTATGGAGCATTGTGATGACACGGTCATGGAACATTGTGATGACAAGAATTCTGGAGCATTGTGATGACACGGTCATGGAACATTGTGATGACAAGTGTCATGGAGCATTGTAATGACAAGTTTCATTGTGCACCGTGATGACAAGGGGGATGGAGTATTGTGATGAAACTGGTCCTGGAGCATTGTGATAACAAAAGCCATTGAGCATTGTGATGACAGGCATCATGGAGCATTGTGAAGAAAGGGTTCATGGGAAATTGTAATGACAATAGATAAATGTGATGAAAATGGTCAGCAAGCAAAGTGATTAAAGTGGTCATTTACAATTGTCATGAAAACTATATAGAGCATTGTGATGACAAAGGTCATGGATAACTGTGATGACCAGGGTCATGTAGCAATGTGATGACACGGTCATGGAACATTGTGATGACAAGAAATATGGAGCATTGTGATGACACGGTCATGGAACATTGTGATGACAAGAATTCTGGAACATTGTGATGACAAGGGCTATGGAGCATTGTGATGACACGGTCATGGAACATTGTGATTACAAGAATTCTGGAGCATTGCGATGACACGGTCATGGAACATTGTCATGACAAGAATTATGGAGCATTGTGATGACACGGTCATGGAACATTGTGATGACAAGAATTCTGGAGCATTATGATGACAAGGGCCATGGAGCATTGTGATGACACGGTCATGGAACATTGTGATAAAAAGAATTCTGGAGCATTGTGATGACAAGGGCCATGGAGCATTGTGATGACACGGTCATGGAACATTGTGATGACAACAATTCTGGAGCATTGTAATGACACGGTCATGGAACATTGTGATGAAAAGAATTCTGGAGCATTGTGATGACAAGGGCCATGGAAAATTGTGATGACACGTTCATGGAACATTGTGATGACAAGAATTCTCGAGCATTGTGATGACAAGGGCCATGGAGCATTTTGATGACACAGTCATGGAACATTGTGATGACAACAATTCTGGAGCATTGTGATGACAAGGGCCATGGAGAATTGTGATGACAAGGTCATGGAACATTGTGATGACAAGAATTCTGGAGCATTGTGATGACACGGTCATGGAACATTTTGAGGACAAGAAGTATGGAGCATTGTGATGACACGGTCATGGAACATTGTGATGACAAGAATTCTGGAGCATTGTGATGACAAGGGCCATGGAGCATTGTGATGACACGGTCATGGAACATTGTGATGACAAGAATTCTGAGGCATTGTGATGACAAGGGCCATGGGGCATTGTGATGACACGGTCATGGAACATTGTGATGACAAGAATTCTGGAGCATTGTGATGACAAGGGCCATGGTGCATTGTGATGACACGGTCATGGAACTTTGTGATGAAAAGCAATCTGGAGCATTGTGATGACCAGGGCCATGGAGCATTGTGATGACACGGTCATGGAACATTGTGATGAAAGAATTCTGGAGAATTGTGATGACAAGGGCCATGGAGCATTGTGATGACATGTGTCATGGAGCATTGTAATGAAACTTTTCATTGTGCACCGTGATGACAAGGGAGATGGAGTAATGTGATGAAACTGGTCCTGGAGCATTGTAATAACAAAAGCAATTGAGCCTTGTGAGGACAGGCATCATGGAGCATTGTGAAGAAAGGGGTCATGGGGAATTGTAATGACAATAGAGAAATGTGATGAAAATGGTCAGCAAGCAAAGTGATTAAAGTGGTCACTTAGAATTGTCATGAAAAACTATATAGAGAATTGTGATGACAAAGGTCATGGAGAACGGTGAAGACCAGGGTCATGTAGCATTGTGATGACACGGTCATGGAACATTGTGATGACAAGAATTATGGAGCATTGTGATGACACGGTCATGGAACATTGTGATGACAAGAATTCTGGAGCATTATGATGACAAGGGCCATGGAGCATTGTGATGACACGGTCATGGAACATTGTGATGAAAAGAATTCTGGAGCATTGTGATGACAAGGGCCATGGAGCATTGTGATGACACGGTCATAGAACCTTGTGATGACAAGAATTCTAGAGCATTGTGATGACAAGGGCCATGGAGCATTGTGATGACACGGTCATGGAACATTGTGATGACAAGAATTCTGGAGCATTGTGATGACAAGGGCCATGGGGCATTGTGATGACACGGTCATGGAACATTGTGATGACAAGAATTCTGGAGCATTGTGATGACAAGGGCCATGGAGCATTGTGATGACATGTGTCATGGAGCATTGTAATGAAACTTTTCATTGTGCACCGTGATGACAAGGGAGATGGAGTAATGTGATGAAACTGGTCCTGGGTCATTGTAATAACAAAAGCCATTGAGCATTGTGATGACAGGCATCATGGAGCATTGTGAAGAAAGGGGTCATGGGGAATTGTAATGACAATAGAGAAATGTGATGAAAATGGTCAGCAAGCAAAGTGATTAAAGTGGTCACTTAGAATTGTCATGAAAAACTATATAGAGAATTGTGATGACAAAGGTCATGGAGAACGGTGAAGACCAGGGTCATGTAGCATTGTGATGACACGGTCATGGAACATTGTGATGACAAGAATTCTGGAGCATTGTGATGACAAGGGCCATGGAGCATTGTGATGACACGGTCATAGAACCTTGTGATGACAAGAATTCTAGAGCATTGTGATGACAAGGGCCATGGAGCATTGTGATGACACGGTCATGGAACATTGTGATGACAAGAATTCTGGAGCATTGTGATGACAAGGGCCATGGAGCATTGTGATGACATGGTCATGGAACATTGTGATGACAAGAATTCTGGAGCATTGTGATGACATGTGTCATGGAGCATTGTAATGAAACTTTTCATTGTGCACCGTGATGACAAGGGAGATGGAGTAATGTGATGAAACTGGTCCTGGAGCATTGTAATAACAAAAGCCATTGAGCATTGTGATGACAGGCATCATGGAGCATTCTGAAGAAAGGGGTCATGGGGAATTGTAATGACAATAGAGAAATGTGATGAAAATGGTCAGCAAGCAAAGTGATTAAAGTGGTCATTTAGAATTGTCATGAAAAATTATATAGAGCATTGTGATGACAAAGGTCATGAAGAACTGTGATGACCAGGGTCATGTAGCATTGTGATGACACGATCATGGAACATTCTGATGACAAGAATTCTGGAGCATTGTGATGACAAGGGCCATGGAGCATTGTGATGACACGGTCATGGAACATTTTGATGACAAGAATACTGGACCATTGTGATGACAAGAATTCTGGAGCATTGTGATGACAAGGGCCATGGAGCATTGTGATGACACGGTCATGGAACATTGTGATGACAGGAATTCTGGAGCATTGTGATGACACGGTCATGGAACATTGTGATGACAAGTGTCATGGAGCATTGTAATGACAAGTTTCATTGTGCACCGTGATGACAAGGGGGATGGAGTATTGTGATGAAACTGGTCCTGGAGCATTGTGATAACAAAAGCCATTGAGCATTGTGATGACAGGCATCATGGAGCATTGTGAAGAAAGGGGTCATGGGAAATTGTAATGACAATAGAGAAATGTGATGAAAATGGTCAGCAAGCAAAGTGATTAAAGTGGTCATTTACAATTGTCATGAAAAACTATATAGAGCATTGTGATGACAAAGGTCATGGAGAACTGTGATGACTAGGGCCATGTAGCATTGTGATGACACGGTCATGGAACATTGTGATGACAAGAAATATGGAGCATTGTGATGACACGGTCATGGAACATTGTGATGACAAGAATTCTGGAACATTGTGATGACAAGGGCCATGGAGCATTGTGATGACACGGTCATGGAACATTGTGATTACAAGAATTCGGGAGCATTGCGATGACACGGTCATGGAACATTGTGATGACAAGAATTATGGAGCATTGTGATGACACGGTCATGGAACATTGTGATGACAAGAATTCTGGAGCATTATGATGACAAGGGCCATGGAGCATTGTGATGACACGGTCATAGAACCTTGTGATGACAAGAATTCTAGAGCATTGTGATGATAAGGGCCATGGAGCATTGTGATGACACGGTCATGGAACATTGTGATGACAAGAATTCTGGAGCATTGTGATGACAAGGGCCATGGGGCATTGTGATGACACGGTCATGGAACATTGTGATGACAAGAATTCTGGAGCATTGTGATGACAAGGGCCATGGAGCATTGTAATGAAACTTTTCATTGTGCACCGTGATGACAAGGGAGTAGGAGTAATGTGATGAAACTGGTCCTGGAGCATTGTAATAACAAAAGCCATTGAGCATTGTGATGACAGGCATCATGGAGCATTCTGAAGAAAGGGGTCATGGGGAATGGTAATGACAGTAGAGAAATGTGATGAAAATGGTCAGCAAGCAAAGTGATTAAAATGGTCACTTAGAATTGTCATGAAAAACTATATAGAGCATTGTGATGACAAAGGTCATGGAGAACTGTGAAGACCAGGGTCATGTAGCATTGTGATGACACGGTCATGGAACATTGTGATGACAAGAATTATGGAGCATTGTGATGACACGGTCATGGAACATTGTGATGAAAAGAATTATGGAGCATTGTGATGACAAGGGCCATGGAGCATTGTGATGACACGGTCATGGAACAATGTGATGAAAAGAATTCTGGCGCATTGTGATGACAAGGGCCATGGAGCATTGTGATGACATGGTCATCGATCATTGTGATGACAAGAATTAAGGAGCATTGTGATGACATGGTCATGGAACATTGTGATGACAAGAATTATGGAGCATTGTGATGACATGGTCATGGAACATTGTGATGAGAAGAATTCTGGGGCATTGTGATTACAAGGGACATGGAGCATTGTGATGATATGGTCATGGAACATTTTGATGACAAGAATTCTGGAGCATTGTGATGACACGGTCATGGAACATTGTGATGACAAGAATTCTGGAGCATTGTGATTACAAGAATTCTGGAGCATTGTGATGACACGGTCATGGAACAATGTGATGACAAGAATTCTGGAGCATTGTGATGACACGGTCATGGAACATTTTGATGACAAGAATTATGGAGCATTGTGATGACACGGTCATGGAACTTTGTGATAACAAGAATTCTGGAGCATTGTGATGACAAGGGCCATGGAGCATTGTGATGACACGGTCATGGAACAAAGTGATGAAAGAATTCTGGAGCATTGTGATGGCAAGGGCCATGGAGCATTGTGATGACATGATCATTGAACATTGTGATGACAAGAATTCTGGAGCATTGTGATGACAAGGGCCATGGAGCATTGTGATGAAACGGTCATGGAACATTGTGATGACAAGAATTCTGGAGCATTGTGATGACAAGGGCCATGGAGCATTGTGATGACACGTTCATGCAACATTGTGATGACAAGAATTCTGGTGCATTGTGATGATAATGGCCATGGAGAATTGTGATGACATGGTCATGGAACATTGTGATGACAAGAATTCTGGAGCATTGTGATGACATGTGTCATGGAGCATTGTAATGAAACTTTTCATTGTGCACCGTGATGACAAGGGGGATGGATTATTGTGATGAAACCGGTCCTGGAGCATTGTGATAACAAAAGCCATTGAGCATTGTGATGACAGGCATCATGGAGCATTGTGAAGAAAGGGGTCATGGGGAATTGTAATGACAATAGAGAAATGTGATGAAAATGGTCAGCAAGCAAAGTGATTAAAGTGGTCATTTAGAATTGTCATGAAAAACTATATACAGCATTGTGATGACAAAGGTCATGAAGAACTGTGATGACCAGGGTCATGTAGCATTGTGATGACACGGTCATGGAACATTGTGATGACAAGAATTCTGGAGCATTGTGATGACAAGGGCCATGGAGCATTGTGATGACACGGTCATGGAACATTGTGATGACAAGAATACTGGACCATTGTGATGACAAGAATTCTGGAGCATTGTGATGACAAGGGCCATGGAGCATTGTGATGACACGGTCATGGAACATTGTGATGACAAGAATTCTGGACCATTGTGATGACACGGTCATGGAACATTGTGATGAAAAGAATTATGGAGCATTGTGATGACACGGTCATGGAACATTGTGATGACAGGAATTCTGGAGCATTGTGATGACACGGTCATGGAACATTGTGATGACAAGTGTCATGGAGCATTGTAATGACAAGTTTCATTGTGCACCGTGATGACAAGGGGGATGGAGTATTGTGATGAAACTGGTCCTGGAGCATTGTGATAACAAAAGCCATTGAGCATTGTGATGACAGGCATCATGGAGCATTGTGAAGAAATTGGTCATGGGAAATTGTAATGACAATAGAGAAATGTGATGAAAATGGTCAGCAAGCAAAGTGATTAAAGTGGTCATTTACAATTGTCATGAAAAACTATATAGAGCATTGTGATGACAAAGGTCATGGAGAACTGTGATGACCAGGGCCATGTAGCATTGTGATGACACGGTCATGGAACATTGTGATGACAAGAAATATGGAGCATTGTGATGACACGGTCATGGAACATTGTGATGACAAGAATTCTGGAACATTGTGATGACAAGGGCCATGGAGCATTGTGATGACACAGTCATGGAACATTGTGATTACAAGAATTCGGGAGCATTGCGATGACACGGTCATGGAACATTGTGATGACAAGAATTATGGAGCATTGTGATGACACGGTCATGGAACATTGTGATGACAAGAATTCTGGAGCATTATGATGACAAGGGCCATGGAGCATTGTGATGACACGGTCATAGAACCTTGTGATGACAAGAATTCTAGAGCATTGTGATGACAAGGGCCATGGAGCATTGTGATGACACGGTCATGGAACATTGTGATGACAAGAATTCTGGAGCATTGTGATGACAAGGGCCATGGGGCATTGTGATGACACGGTCATGGAACATTGTGATGACAAGAATTCTGGAGCATTGTGATGAAAAGGGCCATGGAGCATTGTAATGAAACTTTTCATTGTGCACCGTGATGACAAGGGAGATGGAGTAATGTGATGAAACTGGTCCTGGAGCATTGTAATAACAAAAGCCATTGAGCATTGTGATGACAGGCATCATGGAGCATTCTGAAGAAAGGGGTCATGGGGAATGGTAATGACAGTAGAGAAATGTGATGAAAATGGTCAGCAAGCAAAGTGATTAAAATGGTCACTTAGAATTGTCATGAAAAACTATATAGAGCATTGTGATGACAAAGGTCATGGAGAACTGTGAAGACCAGGGTCATGTAGCATTGTGATGACACGGTCATGGAACATTGTGATGACAAGAATTATGGAGCATTGTGATGACACGGTCATGGAACATTGTGATGAAAAGAATTATGGAGCATTGTGATGACAAGGGCCATGGAGCATTGTGATGACACGGTCATGGAACAATGTGATGAAAAGAATTCTGGCGCATTGTGATTACAAGGGCCACGGAGCATTGTGATGACATGGTCATCGATCATTGTGATGACAAGAATTAAGGAGCATTGTGATGACATGGTCATGGAACATTGTGATGACAAGAATTATGGAGCATTGTGATGACACGGTCATGGAACATTGTGATGAGAAGAATTCTGGGGCATTGTGATTACAAGGGACATGGAGCATTGTGATGATATGGTCATGGAACATTTTGATGACAAGAATTCTGGAGCATTGTGATGACACGGTCATGGAACATTGTGATGACAAGAATTCTGGAGCATTGTGATTACAAGAATTCTGGAGCATTGTGATGACACGGTCATGGAACATTGTGATGACAAGAATTCTGGAGCATTGTGATGACACGGTCATGGAACATTTTGATGACAAGAATTCTGGAGCATTGTGATGACACGGTCATGGAACTTTGTGATAACAAGAATTCTGGAGCATTGTGATGACAAGGGCCATGGAGCATTGTGATGACACGGTCATGGAACAAAGTGATGACAAGAATTCTGGAGCATTGTGATGACAAGGGCCATGGAGCATTGTGATGACATGATCATTGAACATTGTGATGACAAGAATTCTGGAGCATTGTGATGACAAGGGCCATGGAGCATTGTGATGAAACGGTCATGGAACATTGTGATGACAAGAATTCTGGAACATTGTGATGACAAGGGCCATGGAGCATTGTGATGACACGGTCATGCAACATTGTGATGACAAGAATTCTGGAGCATTGTGATGATAATGGCCATGGAGAATTGTGATGACATGGTCATGGAACATTGTGATGACAAGAATTCTGGAGCATTGTGATGACATGTGTCATGGAGCATTGTAATGAAACTTTTCATTGTGCACCGTGATGACAAGGGGGATGGATTATTGTGATGAAACCGGTCCTGGAGCATTGTGATAACAAAAGCCATTGAGCATTGTGATGACAGGCATCATGGAGCATTGTGAAGAAAGGGGTCATGGGGAATTGTAATGACAATAGAGAAATGTGATGAAAATGGTCAGCAAGCAAAGTGATTAAAGTGGTCATTTAGAATTGTCATGAAAAACTATATAGAGCATTGTGATGACAAAGGTCATGAAGAACTGTGATGACCAGGGTCCTGTAGCATTGTGATGACACGGTCATGGAACATTGTGATGACAAGAATTCTGGAGCATTGTGATGACAAGGGCCATGGAGCATTGTGATGACACGGTCATGGAACATTGTGATGACAAGAATACTGGACCATTGTGATGACAAGAATTCTGGAGCATTGTGATGACAAGGGCCATGGAGCATTGTGATGACACGGTCATGGAACATTGTGATGACAAGAATTCTGGACCATTGTGATGACACGGTCATTGCACATTGTGATGAAAAGAATTATGGAGCATTGTGATGACACGGTCATGGATCATTGTGATGACAGGAATTCTGGAGCATTGTGATGACACGGTCATGGAACATTGTGATGACAAGTGTCATGGAGAATTGTAATGACAAGTTTCATTGTGCACCGTGATGACAAGGGGGATGGATTATTGTGATGAAACTGGTCCTGGAGCATTGTGATAACAAAAGCCATTGAGCATTGTGATGACAGGCATCATGGAGCATTGTGAAGAAAGGGGTCATGGGAAATTGTAATGACAATAGAGAAATGTGATGAAAATGGTCAGCAAGCAAAGTGATTAAAGTGGTCATTTACAATTGTCATGAAAAACTATATAGAGCATTGTGATGACAAAGGTCATGGAGAACTGTGATGACCAGGGCCATGTAGCATTGTGATGACACGGTCATGGAACATTGTGATGACAAGAAATATGGAGCATTGTGATGACACGGTCATGGAACATTGTGATGACAAGAATTCTGGAACATTGTGATGACAAGGGCCATGGAGCATTGTGATGACACGGTCATGGAACATTGTGATTACAAGAATTCTGGAGCATTGCGATGACACGGTCATGGAACATTGTGATGACAAGAATTATGGAGCATTGTGATGACACGGTCATGGAACATTGTGATGACAAGAATTCTGGAGCATTATGATGACAAGGGCCATGGAGCATTGTGATGACACGGTCATAGAACCTTGTGATGACAAGAATTCTAGAGCATTGTGATGACAAGGGCCATGGAGCATTGTGATGACACGGTCATGGAACATTGTGATGACAAGAATTCTGGAGCATTGTGATGACAAGGGCCATGGGGCATTGTGATGACACGGTCATGGAACATTGTGATGACAAGAATTCTGGAGCATTGTGATGAAAAGGGCCATGGAGCATTGTAATGAAACTTTTCATTGTGCACCGTGATGACAAGGGAGATGGAGTAATGTGATGAAACTGGTCCTGGAGCATTGTAATAACAAAAGCCATTGAGCATTGTGATGACAGGCATCATGGAGCATTCTGAAGAAAGGGGTCATGGGGAATGGTAATGACAGTAGAGAAATGTGATGAAAATGGTCAGCAAGCAAAGTGATTAAAATGGTCACTTAGAATTGTCATGAAAAACTATATAGAGCATTGTGATGACAAAGGTCATGGAGAACTGTGAAGACCAGGGTCATGTAGCATTGTGATGACACGGTCATGGAACATTGTGATGACAAGAATTATGGAGCATTGTGATGACACGGTCATGGAACATTGTGATGAAAAGAATTATGGAGCATTGTGATGACAAGGGCCATGGAGCATTGTGATGACACGGTCATGGAACAATGTGATGAAAAGAATTCTGGCGCATTGTGATTACAAGGGCCACGGAGCATTGTGATGACATGGTCATCGATCATTGTGATGACAAGAATTAAGGAGCATTGTGATGACATGGTCATGGAACATTGTGATGACAAGAATTATGGAGCATTGTGATGACACGGTCATGGAACATTGTGATGAGAAGAATTCTGGGGCATTGTGATTACAAGGGACATGGAGCATTGTGATGATATGGTCATGGAACATTTTGATGACAAGAATTCTGGAGCATTGTGATGACACGGTCATGGAACATTGTGATGACAAGAATTCTGGAGCATTGTGATTACAAGAATTCTGGAGCATTGTGATGACACGGTCATGGAACATTGTGATGACAAGAATTCTGGAGCATTGTGATGACACGGTCATGGAACATTTTGATGACAAGAATTCTGGAGCATTGTGATGACACGGTCATGGAACTTTGTGATAACAAGAATTCTGGAGCATTGTGATGACAAGGGCCATGGAGCATTGTGATGACACGGTCATGGAACAAAGTGATGACAAGAATTCTGGAGCATTGTGATGACAAGGGCCATGGAGCATTGTGATGACATGATCATTGAACATTGTGATGACAAGAATTCTGGAGCATTGTGATGACAAGGGCCATGGAGCATTGTGATGAAACGGTCATGGAACATTGTGATGACAAGAATTCTGGAACATTGTGATGACAAGGGCCATGGAGCATTGTGATGACACGGTCATGCAACATTGTGATGACAAGAATTCTGGAGCATTGTGATGATAATGGCCATGGAGAATTGTGATGACATGGTCATGGAACATTGTGATGACAAGAATTCTGGAGCATTGTGATGACATGTGTCATGGAGCATTGTAATGAAACTTTTCATTGTGCACCGTGATGACAAGGGGGATGGATTATTGTGATGAAACCGGTCCTGGAGCATTGTGATAACAAAAGCCATTGAGCATTGTGATGACAGGCATCATGGAGCATTGTGAAGAAAGGGGTCATGGGGAATTGTAATGACAATAGAGAAATGTGATGAAAATGGTCAGCAAGCAAAGTGATTAAAGTGGTCATTTAGAATTGTCATGAAAAACTATATAGAGCATTGTGATGACAAAGGTCATGAAGAACTGTGATGACCAGGGTCCTGTAGCATTGTGATGACACGGTCATGGAACATTGTGATGACAAGAATTCTGGAGCATTGTGATGACAAGGGCCATGGAGCATTGTGATGACACGGTCATGGAACATTGTGATGACAAGAATACTGGACCATTGTGATGACAAGAATTCTGGAGCATTGTGATGACAAGGGCCATGGAGCATTGTGATGACACGGTCATGGAACATTGTGATGACAAGAATTCTGGACCATTGTGATGACACGGTCATTGCACATTGTGATGAAAAGAATTATGGAGCATTGTGATGACACGGTCATGGATCATTGTGATGACAGGAATTCTGGAGCATTGTGATGACACGGTCATGGAACATTGTGATGACAAGTGTCATGGAGAATTGTAATGACAAGTTTCATTGTGCACCGTGATGACAAGGGGGATGGAGTATTGTGATGAAACTGGTCCTGGAGCATTGTGATAACAAAAGCCATTGAGCATTGTGATGACAGGCATCATGGAGCATTGTGAAGAAAGGGGTCATGGGAAATTGTAATGACAATAGAGAAATGTGATGAAAATGGTCAGCAAGCAAAGTGATTAAAGTGGTCATTTACAATTGTCATGAAAAACTATATAGAGCATTGTGATGACAAAGGTCATGGAGAACTGTGATGACCAGGGCCATGTAGCATTGTGATGACACGGTCATGGAACATTGTGATGACAAGAAATATGGAGCATTGTGATGACACGGTCATGGAACATTGTGATGACAAGAATTCTGGAACATTGTGATGACAAGGGCCATGGAGCATTGTGATGACACGGTCATGGAACATTGTGATTACAAGAATTCTGGAGCATTGCGATGACACGGTCATGGAACATTGTGATGACAAGAATTATGGAGCATTGTGATGACACGGTCATGGAACATTGTGATGACAAGAATTCTGGAGCATTATGATGACAAGGGCCATGGAGCATTGTGATGACACGGTCATAGAACCTTGTGATGACAAGAATTCTAGAGCATTGTGATGACAAGGGCCATGGAGCATTGTGATGACACGGTCATGGAACATTGTGATGACAAGAATTCTGGAGCATTGTGATGACAAGGGCCATGGGGCATTGTGATGACACGGTCATGGAACATTGTGATGACAAGAATTCTGGAGCATTGTGATGACAAGGGCCATGGAGCATTGTGATGACATGTGTCATGGAGCATTGTAATGAAACTTTTCATTGTGCACCGTGATGACAAGGGAGATGGAGTAATGTGATGAAACTGGTCCTGGAGCATTGTAATAACAAAAGCCATTGAGCATTGTGATGACAGGCATCATGGAGCATTGTGAAGAAAGGGGTTATGGGGAATTGTAATGACAATAGAGAAATGTGATGAAAATGGTCAGCAAGCAAAGTGATTAAAGTGGTCACTTAGAATTGTCATGAAAAACTATATAGAGAATTGTGATGACAAAGGTCATGGAGAACGGTGAAGACCAGGGTCATGTAGCATTGTGATGACACGGTCATGGAACATTGTGATGACAAGAATTCTGGAGCATTGTGATGACAAGGGCCATGGAGCATTGTGATGACACGGTCATAGAACCTTGTGATGACAAGAATTCTAGAGCATTGTGATGACAAGGGCCATGGAGCATTGTGATGACACGGTCATGGAACATTGTGATGACAAGAATTCTGGAGCATTGTGATGACAAGGGCCATGGAGCATTGTGATGACATGGTCATGGAACATTGTGATGACAAGAATTCTGGAGCATTGTGATGACATGTGTCATGGAGCATTGTAATGAAACTTTTCATTGTGCACCGTGATGACAAGGGAGATGGAGTAATGTGATGAAACTGGTCCTGGAGCATTGTAATAACAAAAGCCATTGAGCATTGTGATGACAGGCATCATGGAGCATTCTGAAGAAAGGGGTCATGGGGAATGGTAATGACAGTAGAGAAATGTGATGAAAATGGTCAGCAAGCAAAGTGATTAAAATGGTCACTTAGAATTGTCATGAAAAACTATATAGAGCATTGTGATGACAAAGGTCATGGAGAACTGTGAAGACCAGGGTCATGTAGCATTGTGATGACACGGTCATGGAACATTGTGATGACAAGAATTATGGAGCATTGTGATGACACGGTCATGGAACATTGTGATGAAAAGAATTATGGAGCATTGTGATGACAAGGGCCATGGAGCATTGTGATGACACGGTCATGGAACAATGTGATGAAAAGAATTCTGGCGCATTGTGATGACAAGGGCCACGGAGCATTGTGATGACATGGTCATCGATCATTGTGATGACAAGAATTAAGGAGCATTGTGATGACATGGTCATGGAACATTGTGATGACAAGAATTATGGAGCATTGTGATGACACGGTCATGGAACATTGTGATGAGAAGAATTCTGGGGCATTGTGATTACAAGGGACATGGAGCATTGTGATGATATGGTCATGGAACATTTTGATGACAAGAATTCTGGAGCATTGTGATGACACGGTCATGGAACATTGTGATGACAAGAATTCTGGAGCATTGTGATTACTAGAATTCTGGAGCATTGTGATGACACGGTCATGGAACATTGTGATGACAAGAATTCTGGAGCATTGTGATGACACGGTCATGGAACATTTTGATGACAAGAATTCTGGAGCATTGTGATGACACGGTCATGGAACTTTGTGATAACAAGAATTCTGGAGCATTGTGATGACAAGGGCCATGGAGCATTGTGATGACACGGTCATGGAACAAAGTGATGACAAGAATTCTGGAGCATTGTGATGGCAAGGGCCAGGGAGCATTGTGATGACATGATCATTGAACATTGTGATGACAAGAATTCTGGAGCATTGTGATGACAAGGGCCATGGAGCATTGTGATGAAACGGTCATGGAACATTGTGATGACAAGAATTCTGGAGCATTGTGATGACAAGGGCCATGGAGCATTGTGATGACACGGTCATGCAACATTGTGATGACAAGAATTCTGGAGCATTGTGATGATAATGGCCATGGAGAATTGTGATGACATGGTCATGGAACATTGTGATGACAAGAATTCTGGAGCATTGTGATGACATGTGTCATGGAGCATTGTAATGAAACTTTTCATTGTGCACCGTGATGACAAGGGGGATGGATTATTGTGATGAAACCGGTCCTGGAGCATTGTGATAACAAAAGCCATTGAGCATTGTGATGACAGGCATAATGGAGCATTGTGAAGAAAGGGGTCATGGGGAATTGTAATGACAATAGAGAAATGTGATGAAAATGGTCAGCAAGCAAAGTGATTAAAGTGGTCATTTAGAATTGTCATGAAAAACTATATAGAGCATTGTGATGACAAAGGTCATGAAGAACTGTGATGACCAGGGTCCTGTAGCATTGTGATGACACGGTCATGGAACATTGTGATGACAAGAATTCTGGAGCATTGTGATGACAAGGGCCATGGAGCATTGTGATGACACGGTCATGGAACATTGTGATGACAAGAATTCTGGAGCATTGTGATGACAAGGGCCATGGAGCATTGTGATGACACGGTCATGGAACATTGTGATGACAAGAATACTGGACCATTGTGATGACAAGAATTCTGGAGCATTGTGATGACAAGGGCCATGGAGCATTGTGATGACACGGTCATGGAACATTGTGATGACAAGAATTCTGGACCATTGTGATGACACGGTCATGGAACATTGTGATGAAAAGAATTATGGAGCATTGTGATGACACGGTCATGGATCATTGTGATGACAGGAATTCTGGAGCATTGTGATGACACGGTCATGGAACATTGTGATGACAAGTGTCATGGAGAATTGTAATGACAAGTTTCATTGTGCACCGTGATGACAAGGGGGATGGAGTATTGTGATGAAACTGGTCCTGGAGCATTGTGATAACAAAAGCCATTGAGCATTGTGATGACAGGCATCATGGAGCATTGTGAAGAAAGGGGTCATGGGAAATTGTAATGACAATAGAGAAATGTGATGAAAATGGTCAGCAAGCAAAGTGATTAAAGTGGTCATTTACAATTGTCATGAAAAACTATATAGAGCATTGTGATGACAAAGGTCATGGAGAACTGTGATGACCAGGGCCATGTAGCATTGTGATGACACGGTCATGGAACATTGTGATGACAAGAAATATGGAGCATTGTGATGACACGGTCATGGAACATTGTGATGACAAGAATTCTGGAACATTGTGATGACAAGGGCCATGGAGCATTGTGATGACACGGTCATGGAACATTGTGATTACAAGAATTCTGGAGCATTGCGATGACACGGTCATGGAACATTGTGATGACAAGAATTATGGAGCATTGTGATGACACGGTCATGGAACATTGTGATGACAAGAATTCTGGAGCATTATGATGACAAGGGCCATGGAGCATTGTGATGACACGGTCATAGAACCTTGTGATGACAAGAATTCTAGAGCATTGTGATGACAAGGGCCATGGAGCATTGTGATGACACGGTCATGGAACATTGTGATGACAAGAATTCTGGAGCATTGTGATGACAAGGGCCATGGGGCATTGTGATGACACGGTCATGGAACATTGTGATGACAAGAATTCTGGAGCATTGTGATGACAAGGGCCATGGAGCATTGTGATGACATGTGTCATGGAGCATTGTAATGAAACTTTTCATTGTGCACCGTGATGACAAGGGAGATGGAGTAATGTGATGAAACTGGTCCTGGAGCATTGTAATAACAAAAGCCATTGAGCATTGTGATGACAGGCATCATGGAGCATTGTGAAGAAAGGGGTTATGGGGAATTGTAATGACAATAGAGAAATGTGATGAAAATGGTCAGCAAGCAAAGTGATTAAAGTGGTCACTTAGAATTGTCATGAAAAACTATATAGAGAATTGTGATGACAAAGGTCATGGAGAACGGTGAAGACCAGGGTCATGTAGCATTGTGATGACACGGTCATGGAACATTGTGATGACAAGAATTCTGGAGCATTGTGATGACAAGGGCCATGGAGCATTGTGATGACACGGTCATAGAACCTTGTGATGACAAGAATTCTAGAGCATTGTGATGACAAGGGCCATGGAGCATTGTGATGACACGGTCATGGAACATTGTGATGACAAGAATTCTGGAGCATTGTGATGACAAGGGCCATGGAGCATTGTGATGACATGGTCATGGAACATTGTGATGACAAGAATTCTGGAGCATTGTGATGACATGTGTCATGGAGCATTGTAATGAAACTTTTCATTGTGCACCGTGATGACAAGGGAGATGGAGTAATGTGATGAAACTGGTCCTGGAGCATTGTAATAACAAAAGCCATTGAGCATTGTGATGACAGGCATCATGGAGCATTCTGAAGAAAGGGGTCATGGGGAATGGTAATGACAGTAGAGAAATGTGATGAAAATGGTCAGCAAGCAAAGTGATTAAAATGGTCACTTAGAATTGTCATGAAAATCTATATAGAGCATTGTGATGACAAAGGTCATGGAGAACTGTGAAGACCAGGGTCATGTAGCATTGTGATGACACGGTCATGGAACATTGTGATGACAAGAATTATGGAGCATTGTGATGACACGGTCATGGAACATTGTGATGAAAAGAATTATGGAGCATTGTGATGACAAGGGCCATGGAGCATTGTGATGACACGGTCATGGAACAATGTGATGAAAAGAATTCTGGCGCATTGTGATGACAAGGGCCACGGAGCATTGTGATGACATGGTCATCGATCATTGTGATGACAAGAATTAAGGAGCATTGTGATGACATGGTCATGGAACATTGTGATGACAAGAATTATGGAGCATTGTGATGACACGGTCATGGAACATTGTGATGAGAAGAATTCTGGGGCATTGTGATTACAAGGGACATGGAGCATTGTGATGATATGGTCATGGAACATTTTGATGACAAGAATTCTGGAGCATTGTGATGACACGGTCATGGAACATTGTGATGACAAGAATTCTGGAGCATTGTGATTACAAGAATTCTGGAGCATTGTGATGACACGGTCATGGAACATTGTGATGACAAGAATTCTGGAGCATTGTGATGACACGGTCATGGAACATTTTGATGACAAGAATTCTGGAGCATTGTGATGACACAGTCATGGAACTTTGTGATAACAAGAATTCTGGAGCATTGTGATGACACAGTCATGGAACTTTGTGATAACAAGAATTCTGGAGCATTGTGATGACAAGGGCCATGGAGCATTGTGATGACACGGTCATGGAACATTGTGATGACAAGAATTCTGGAGCATTGTGATGACAAGGGCCATGGAGCATTGTGATGACAAGGGCCATGGAGAATTGTGATGACATGGTCATGGAACATGGTGATGACAAGAATTCTGGAGCATTGTGATGACAAGGGCCATGGAGCATTGTGATGACACGGTCATGGAATATTGTGATGACAAGAATTATGGAGCATTGTGATGACACGGTCATGGAACAAAGTGATGACAAGAATTCTGGAGCATTGTGATGGCAAGGGCCATGGAGCATTGTGATGACATGATCATAGAACATTGTGATGACAAGAATTCTGGAGCATTGTGATGACAAGGGCCATGGAGCATTGTGATGAAACGGTCATGGAACATTGTGATGACAAGAATTCTGGAGCATTGTGATGACAAGGGCCATGGAGCATTGTGATGACACGGTCATGCAACATTGTGATGACAAGAATTCTGGAGCATTGTGATGATAATGGCCATGGAGAATTGTGATGACATGGTCATGGAACATTGTGATGACAAGAATTCTGGAGCATTGTGATGACATGTGTCATGGAGCATTGTAATGAAACTTTTCATTGTGCACCGTGATGACAAGGGGGATGGATTATTGTGATGAAACCGGTCCTGGAGCATTGTGATAACAAAAGCCATTGAGCATTGTGATGACAGGCATCATGGAGCATTGTGAAGAAAGGGGTCATGGGGAATTGTAATGACAATAGAGAAATGTGATGAAAATGGTCAGCAAGCAAAGTGATTAAAGTGGTCATTTAGAATTGTCATGAAAAACTATATAGAGCATTGTGATGACAAAGGTCATGAAGAACTGTGATGACCAGGGTCCTGTAGCATTGTGATGACACGGTCATGGAACATTGTGATGACAAGAATTCTGGAGCATTGTGATGACAAGGGCCATGGAGCATTGTGATGACACGGTCATGGAACATTGTGATGACAAGAATACTGGACCATTGTGATGACAAGAATTCTGGAGCATTGTGATGACAAGGGCCATGGAGCATTGTGATGACACGGTCATGGAACATTGTGATGACAAGAATTCTGGACCATTGTGATGACACGGTCATGGAACATTGTGATGAAAAGAATTATGGAGCATTGTGATGACACGGTCATGGATCATTGTGATGACAGGAATTCTGGAGCATTGTGATGACACGGTCATGGAACATTGTGATGACAAGTGTCATGGAGCATTGTAATGACAAGTTTCATTGTGCACCGTGATGACAAGGGGGATGGAGTATTGTGATGAAACTGGTCCTGGAGCATTGTGATAACAAAAGCCATTGAGTATTGTGATGACAGGCATCATGGAGCATTGTGAAGAAAGGGGTCATGGGAAATTGTAATGACAATAGAGAAATGTGATGAAAATGGTCAGCAAGCAAAGTGATTAAAGTGGTCATTTACAATTGTCATGAAAAACTATATAGAGCATTGTGATGACAAAGGTCATGGAGAACTGTGATGACCAGGGCCATGTAGCATTGTGATGACACGGTCATGGAACATTGTGATGACAAGAAATATGGAGCATTGTGATGACACGGTCATGGAACATTGTGATGACAAGAATTCTGGAACATTGTGATGACAAGGGCCATGGAGCATTGTGATGACACGGTCATGGAACATTGTGATTACAAGAATTCTGGAGCATTGCGATGACACGGTCATGGAACATTGTGATGACAAGAATTATGGAGCATTGTGATGACACGGTCATGGAACATTGTGATGACAAGAATTCTAGAGCATTATGATGACAAGGGCCATGGAGCATTGTGATGACACGGTCATAGAACCTTGTGATGACAAGAATTCTAGAGCATTGTGATGACAAGGGCCATGGAGCATTGTGATGACACGGTCATGGAACATTGTGATGACAAGAATTCTGGAGCATTGTGATGACAAGGGCCATGGGGCATTGTGATGACACGGTCATGGAACATTGTGATGACAAGAATTCTGGAGCATTGTTATGACAAGGGCCATGGAGCATTGTGATGACATGTGTCATGGAGCATTGTAATGAAACTTTTCATTGTGCACCGTGATGACAAGGGAGATGGAGTAATGTGATGAAACTGGTCCTGGAGCATTGTAATAACAAAAGCCATTGAGCATTGTGATGACAGGCATCATGGAGCATTGTGAAGAAAGGGGTTATGGGGAATTGTAATGACAATAGAGAAATGTGATGAAAATGGTCAGTAAGCAAAGTGATTAAAGTGGTCACTTAGAATTGTCATGAAAAACTATATAGAGAATTGTGATGACAAAGGTCATGGAGAACGGTGAAGACCAGGGTCATGTAGCATTGTGATGACACGGTCATGGAACATTGTGATGACAAGAATTCTGGAGCATTGTGATGACAAGGGCCATGGAGCATTGTGATGACACGGTCATAGAACCTTGTGATGACAAGAATTCTAGAGCATTGTGATGACAAGGGCCATGGAGCATTGTGATGACACGGTCATGGAACATTGTGATGACAAGAATTCTGGAGCATTGTGATGACAAGGGCCATGGAGCATTGTGATGACATGATCATGGAACATTGTGATGACAAGAATTCTGGAGCATTGTGATGACATGTGTCATGGAGCATTGTAATGAAACTTTTCATTGTGCACCGTGATGACAAGGGAGATGGAGTAATGTGATGAAACTGGTCCTGGAGCATTGTAATAACAAAAGCCATTGAGCATTGTGATGACAGGCATCATGGAGCATTCTGAAGAAAGGGGTCATGGGGAATGGTAATGACAGTAGAGAAATGTGATGAAAATGGTCAGCAAGCAAAGTGATTAAAATGTTCACTTAGAATTGTCATGAAAAACTATATAGAGCATTGTGATGACAAAGGTCATGGAGAACTGTGAAGACCAGGGTCATGTAGCATTGTGATGACACGGTCATGGAACATTGTGATGACAAGAATTATGGAGCATTGTGATGACACGGTCATGGAACATTGTGATGAAAAGAATTATGGAGCATTGTGATGACAAGGGCCATGGAGCATTGTGATGACACGGTCATGGAACAATGTGATGAAAAGAATTCTGGCGCATTGTGATGACAAGGGCCACGGAGCATTGTGATGACATGGTCATCGATCATTGTGATGACAAGAATTAATGAGCATTGTGATGACATGGTCATGGAACATTGTGATGACAAGAATTCTGGAGCATTGTGATGACAAGGGCCATGGAGCATTGTGATGACACGGTCATAGAACCTTGTGATGACAAGAATTCTAGAGCATTGTGATGACAAGGGCCATGGAGCATTGTGATGACACGGTCATGGAACATTGTGATGACAAGAATTCTGGAGCATTGTGATGACAAGGGCCATGGAGCATTGTGATGACATGGTCATGGAACATTGTGATGACAAGAATTCTGGAGCATTGTGATGACATGTGTCATGGAGCATTGTAATGAAACTTTTCATTGTGCACCGTGATGACAAGGGAGATGGAGTAATGTGATGAAACTGGTCCTGGAGCATTGTAATAACAAAAGCCATTGAGCATTGTGATGACAGGCATCATGGAGCATTGTGAAGAAAGGGGTTATGGGGAATTGTAATGACAATAGAGAAATGTGATGAAAATGGTCAGTAAGCAAAGTGATTAAAGTGGTCACTTAGAATTGTCATGAAAAACTATATAGAGAATTGTGATGACAAAGGTCATGGAGAACGGTGAAGACCAGGGTCATGTAGCATTGTGATGACACGGTCATGGAACATTGTGATGACAAGAATTCTGGAGCATTGTGATGACAAGGGCCATGGAGCATTGTGATGACACGGTCATAGAACCTTGTGATGACAAGAATTCTAGAGCATTGTGATGACAAGGGCCATGGAGCATTGTGATGACACGGTCATGGAACATTGTGATGACAAGAATTCTGGAGCATTGTGATGACAAGGGCCATGGAGCATTGTGATGACATGATCATGGAACATTGTGATGACAAGAATTCTGGAGCATTGTGATGACATGTGTCATGGAGCATTGTAATGAAACTTTTCATTGTGCACCGTGATGACAAGGGAGATGGAGTAATGTGATGAAACTGGTCCTGGAGCATTGTAATAACAAAAGCCATTGAGCATTGTGATGACAGGCATCATGGAGCATTCTGAAGAAAGGGGTCATGGGGAATGGTAATGACAGTAGAGAAATGTGATGAAAATGGTCAGCAAGCAAAGTGATTAAAATGTTCACTTAGAATTGTCATGAAAAACTATATAGAGCATTGTGATGACAAAGGTCATGGAGAACTGTGAAGACCAGGGTCATGTAGCATTGTGATGACACGGTCATGGAACATTGTGATGACAAGAATTATGGAGCATTGTGATGACACGGTCATGGAACATTGTGATGAAAAGAATTATGGAGCATTGTGATGACAAGGGCCATGGAGCATTGTGATGACACGGTCATGGAACAATGTGATGAAAAGAATTCTGGCGCATTGTGATGACAAGGGCCACGGAGCATTGTGATGACATGGTCATCGATCATTGTGATGACAAGAATTAATGAGCATTGTGATGACATGGTCATGGAACATTGTGATGACAAGAATTCTGGAGCATTGTGATGACAAGGGCCATGGAGCATTGTGATGACACGGTCATAGAACCTTGTGATGACAAGAATTCTAGAGCATTGTGATGACAAGGGCCATGGAGCATTGTGATGACACGGTCATGGAACATTGTGATGACAAGAATTCTGGAGCATTGTGATGACAAGGGCCATGGAGCATTGTGATGACATGGTCATGGAACATTGTGATGACAAGAATTCTGGAGCATTGTGATGACATGTGTCATGGAGCATTGTAATGAAACTTTTCATTGTGCACCGTGATGACAAGGGAGATGGAGTAATGTGATGAAACTGGTCCTGGAGCATTGTAATAACAAAAGCCATTGAGCATTGTGATGACAGGCATCATGGAGCATTCTGAAGAAAGGGGTCATGGGGAATGGTAATGACAGTAGAGAAATGTGATGAAAATGGTCAGCAAGCAAAGTGATTAAAATGGTCACTTAGAATTGTCATGAAAAACTATATAGAGCATTGTGATGACAAAGGTCATGGAGAACTGTGAAGACCAGGGTCATGTAGCATTGTGATGACACGGTCATGGAACATTGTGATGACAAGAATTATGGAGCATTGTGATGACACGGTCATGGAACATTGTGATGAAAAGAATTATGGAGCATTGTGATGACAAGGGCCATGGAGCATTGTGATGACACGGTCATGGAACAATGTGATGAAAAGAATTCTGGCGCATTGTGATGACAAGGGCCACGGAGCATTGTGATGACATGGTCATCGATCATTGTGATGACAAGAATTAAGGAGCATTGTGATGACATGGTCATGGAACATTGTGATGACAAGAATTATGGAGCATTGTGATGACACGGTCATGGAACATTGTGATGAGAAGAATTCTGGGGCATTGTGATTACAAGGGACATGGAGCATTGTGATGATATGGTCATGGAACATTTTGATGACAAGAATTCTGGAGCATTGTGATGACACGGTCATGGAACATTGTGATGACAAGAATTCTGGAGCATTGTGATTACAAGAATTCTGGAGCATTGTGATGACACGGTCATGGAACATTTTGATGACAAGAATTCTGGAGCATTGTGATGACACGGTCATGGAACTTTGTGATAACAAGAATTCTGGAGCATTGTGATGACAAGGGCCATGGAGCATTGTGATGACACGGTCATGGAACAAAGTGATGACAAGAATTCTGGAGCATTGTGATGGCAAGGGCCAGGGAGCATTGTGATGACATGATCATTGAACATTGTGATGACAAGAATTCTGGAGCATTGTGATGACAAGGGCCATGGAGCATTGTGATGAAACGGTCATGGAACATTGTGATGACAAGAATTCTGGAGCATTGTGATGACAAGGGCCATGGAGCATTGTGATGACACGGTCATGCAACATTGTGATGACAAGAATTCTGGAGCATTGTGATGATAATGGCCATGGAGAATTGTGATGACATGGTCATGGAACATTGTGATGACAAGAATTCTGGAGCATTGTGATGACATGTGTCATGGAGCATTGTAATGAAACTTTTCATTGTGCACCGTGATGACAAGGGGGATGGATTATTGTGATGAAACCGGTCCTGGAGCATTGTGATAACAAAAGCCATTGAGCATTGTGATGACAGGCATCATGGAGCATTGTGAAGAAAGGGGCCATGGGGAATTGTAATGACAATAGAGAAATGTGATGAAAATGGTCAGCAAGCAAAGTGATTAAAGTGGTCATTTAGAATTGTCATGAAAAACTATATAGAGCATTGTGATGACAAAGGTCATGAAGAACTGTGATGACCAGGGTCCTGTAGCATTGTGATGACACGGTCATGGAACATTGTGATGACAAGAATTCTGGAGCATTGTGATGAAAAGGGCCATGGAGCATTGTGATGACACGGTCATGGAACATTGTGATGACAAGAATTCTGGAGCATTGTGATGACAAGGGCCATGGAGCATTGTGATGACACGGTCATGGAACATTGTGATGACAAGAATACTGGACCATTGTGATGACAAGAATTCTGGAGCATTGTGATGACAAGGGCCATGGAGCATTGTGATGACACGGTCATGGAACATTGTGATGACAAGAATTCTGGACCATTGTGATGACACGGTCATGGAACATTGTGATGAAAAGAATTATGGAGCATTGTGATGACACGGTCATGGATCATTGTGATGACAGGAATTCTGGAGCATTGTGATGACACGGTCATGGAACATTGTGATGACAAGTGTCATGGAGAATTGTAATGACAAGTTTCATTGTGCACCGTGATGACAAGGGGGATGGAGTATTGTGATGAAACTGGTCCTGGAGCATTGTGATAACAAAAGCCATTGAGCATTGTGATGACAGGCATCATGGAGCATTGTGAAGAAAGGGGTCATGGGAAATTGTAATGACAATAGAGAAATGTGATGAAAATGGTCAGCAAGCAAAGTGATTAAAGTGGTCATTTACAATTGTCATGAAAAACTATATAGAGCATTGTGATGACAAAGGTCATGGAGAACTGTGATGACCAGGGCCATGTAGCATTGTGATGACACGGTCATGGAACATTGTGATGACAAGAAATATGGAGCATTGTGATGACACGGTCATGGAACATTGTGATGACAAGAATTCTGGAACATTGTGATGACAAGGGCCATGGAGCATTGTGATGACACGGTCATGGAACATTGTGATTACAAGAATTCTGGAGCATTGCGATGACACGGTCATGGAACATTGTGATGACAAGAATTATGGAGCATTGTGATGACACGGTCATGGAACATTGTGATGACAAGAATTCTGGAGCATTATGATGACAAGGGCCATGGAGCATTGTGATGACACGGTCATAGAACCTTGTGATGACAAGAATTCTAGAGCATTGTGATGACAAGGGCCATGGAGCATTGTGATGACACGGTCATGGAACATTGTGATGACAAGAATTCTGGAGCATTGTGATGACAAGGGCCATGGGGCATTGTGATGACACGGTCATGGAACATTGTGATGACAAGAATTCTGGAGCATTGTGATGACAAGGGCCATGGAGCATTGTGATGACATGTGTCATGGAGCATTGTAATGAAACTTTTCATTGTGCACCGTGATGACAAGGGAGATGGAGTAATGTGATGAAACTGGTCCTGGAGCATTGTAATAACAAAAGCCATTGAGCATTGTGATGACAGGCATCATGGAGCATTGTGAAGAAAGGGGTTATGGGGAATTGTAATGACAATAGAGAAATGTGATGAAAATGGTCAGCAAGCAAAGTGATTAAAGTGGTCACTTAGAATTGTCATGAAAAACTATATAGAGAATTGTGATGACAAAGGTCATGGAGAACGGTGAAGACCAGGGTCATGTAGCATTGTGATGACACGGTCATGGAACATTGTGATGACAAGAATTCTGGAGCATTGTGATGACAAGGGCCATGGAGCATTGTGATGACACGGTCATAGAAACTTGTGATGACAAGAATTCTAGAGCATTGTGATGACAAGGGCCATGGAGCATTGTGATGACACGGTCATGGAACATTGTGATGACAAGAATTCTGGAGCATTGTGATGACAAGGGCCATGGAGCATTGTGATGACATGGTCATGGAACATTGTGATGACAAGAATTCTGGAGCATTGTGATGACATGTGTCATGGAGCATTGTAATGAAACTTTTCATTGTGCACCGTGATGACAAGGGAGATGGAGTAATGTGATGAAACTGGTCCTGGAGCATTGTAATAACAAAAGCCATTGAGCATTGTGATGACAGGCATCATGGAGCATTCTGAAGAAAGGGGTCATGGGGAATGGTAATGACAGTAGAGAAATGTGATGAAAATGGTCAGCAAGCAAAGTGATTAAAATGGTCACTTAGAATTGTCATGAAAATCTATATAGAGCATTGTGATGACAAAGGTCATGGAGAACTGTGAAGACCAGGGTCATGTAGCATTGTGATGACACGGTCATGGAACATTGTGATGACAAGAATTATGGAGCATTGTGATGACACGGTCATGGAACATTGTGATGAAAAGAATTATGGAGCATTGTGATGACAAGGGCCATGGAGTATTGTGATGACACGGTCATGGAACAATGTGATGAAAAGAATTCTGGCGCATTGTGATGACAAGGGCCACGGAGCATTGTGATGACATGGTCATCGATCATTGTGATGACAAGAATTAAGGAGCATTGTGATGACATGGTCATGGAACATTGTGATGACAAGAATTATGGAGCATTGTGATGACACGGTCATGGAACATTGTGATGAGAAGAATTCTGGGGCATTGTGATTACAAGGGACATGGAGCATTGTGATGATATGGTCATGGAACATTGTGATGACAAGAATTCTGGAGCATTGTGATTACAAGAATTCTGGAGCATTGTGATGACACGGTCATGGAACATTGTGATGACAAGAATTCTGGAGCATTGTGATGACACGGTCATGGAACATTTTGATGACA
This sequence comes from Balaenoptera acutorostrata, assembly GCF_949987535.1. Taxonomy (NCBI): domain Eukaryota; kingdom Metazoa; phylum Chordata; class Mammalia; order Artiodactyla; family Balaenopteridae; genus Balaenoptera; species Balaenoptera acutorostrata. The sequence goes on from NW_026646471.1 coordinate 160,218, forward strand.
AGAATTCTGGAGCATTGTGATGACACAGTCATGGAACTTTGTGATAACAAGAATTCTGGAGCATTGTGATGACAAGGGCCATGGAGCATTGTGATGACACGGTCATGGAACAAAGTGATGACAAGAATTCTGGAGCATTGTGATGGCAAGGGCCATGGAGCATTGTGATGACATGATCATAGAACATTGTGATGACAAGAATTCTGGAGCATTGTGATGACAAGGGCCATGGAGCATTGTGATGAAACGGTCATGGAACATTGTGATGACAAGAATTCTGGAGCATTGTGATGACAAGGGCCATGGAGCATTGTGATGACACGGTCATGCAACATTGTGATGACAAGAATTCTGGAGCATTGTGATGATAATGGCCATGGAGAATTGTGATGACATGGTCATGGAACATTGTGATGACAAGAATTCTGGAGCATTGTGATGACATGTGTCATGGAGCATTGTAATGAAACTTTTCATTGTGCACCGTGATGACAAGGGGGATGGATTATTGTGATGAAACCGGTCCTGGAGCATTGTGATAACAAAAGCCATTGAGCATTGTGATGACAGGCATCATGGAGCATTGTGAAGAAAGGGGTCATGGGGAATTGTAATGACAATAGAGAAATGTGATGAAAATGGTCAGCAAGCAAAGTGATTAAAGTGGTCATTTAGAATTGTCATGAAAAACTATATAGAGCATTGTGATGACAAAGGTCATGAAGAACTGTGATGACCAGGGTCCTGTAGCATTGTGATGACACGGTCATGGAACATTGTGATGACAAGAATTCTGGAGCATTGTGATGACAAGGGCCATGGAGCATTGTGATGACACGGTCATGGAACATTGTGATGACAAGAATACTGGACCATTGTGATGACAAGAATTCTGGAGCATTGTGATGACAAGGGCCATGGAGCATTGTGATGACACGGTCATGGAACATTGTGATGACAAGAATTCTGGACCATTGTGATGACACGGTCATGGAACATTGTGATGAAAAGAATTATGGAGCATTGTGATGACACGGTCATGGATCATTGTGATGACAGGAATTCTGGAGCATTGTGATGACACGGTCATGGAACATTGTGATGACAAGTGTCATGGAGCATTGTAATGACAAGTTTCATTGTGCACCGTGATGACAAGGGGGATGGAGTATTGTGATGAAACTGGTCCTGGAGCATTGTGATAACAAAAGCCATTGAGTATTGTGATGACAGGCATCATGGAGCATTGTGAAGAAAGGGGTCATGGGAAATTGTAATGACAATAGAGAAATGTGATGAAAATGGTCAGCAAGCAAAGTGATTAAAGTGGTCATTTACAATTGTCATGAAAAACTATATAGAGCATTGTGATGACAAAGGTCATGGAGAACTGTGATGACCAGGGCCATGTAGCATTGTGATGACACGGTCATGGAACATTGTGATGACAAGAAATATGGAGCATTGTGATGACACGGTCATGGAACATTGTGATGACAAGAATTCTGGAACATTGTGATGACAAGGGCCATGGAGCATTGTGATGACACGGTCATGGAACATTGTGATTACAAGAATTCTGGAGCATTGCGATGACACGGTCATGGAACATTGTGATGACAAGAATTATGGAGCATTGTGATGACACGGTCATGGAACATTGTGATGACAAGAATTCTAGAGCATTATGATGACAAGGGCCATGGAGCATTGTGATGACACGGTCATAGAACCTTGTGATGACAAGAATTCTAGAGCATTGTGATGACAAGGGCCATGGGGCATTGTGATGACACGGTCATGGAACATTGTGATGACAAGAATTCTGGAGCATTGTGATGACAAGGGCCATGGAGCATTGTGATGACATGTGTCATGGAGCATTGTAATGAAACTTTTCATTGTGCACCGTGATGACAAGGGAGATGGAGTAATGTGATGAAACTGGTCCTGGAGCATTGTAATAACAAAAGCCATTGAGCATTGTGATGACAGGCATCATGGAGCATTGTGAAGAAAGGGGTTATGGGGAATTGTAATGACAATAGAGAAATGTGATGAAAATGGTCAGTAAGCAAAGTGATTAAAGTGGTCACTTAGAATTGTCATGAAAAACTATATAGAGAATTGTGATGACAAAGGTCATGGAGAACGGTGAAGACCAGGGTCATGTAGCATTGTGATGACACGGTCATGGAACATTGTGATGACAAGAATTCTGGAGCATTGTGATGACAAGGGCCATGGAGCATTGTGATGACACGGTCATAGAACCTTGTGATGACAAGAATTCTAGAGCATTGTGATGACAAGGGCCATGGAGCATTGTGATGACACGGTCATGGAACATTGTGATGACAAGAATTCTGGAGCATTGTGATGACAAGGGCCATGGAGCATTGTGATGACATGATCATGGAACATTGTGATGACAAGAATTCTGGAGCATTGTGATGACATGTGTCATGGAGCATTGTAATGAAACTTTTCATTGTGCACCGTGATGACAAGGGAGATGGAGTAATGTGATGAAACTGGTCCTGGAGCATTGTAATAACAAAAGCCATTGAGCATTGTGATGACAGGCATCATGGAGCATTCTGAAGAAAGGGGTCATGGGGAATGGTAATGACAGTAGAGAAATGTGATGAAAATGGTCAGCAAGCAAAGTGATTAAAATGTTCACTTAGAATTGTCATGAAAAACTATATAGAGCATTGTGATGACAAAGGTCATGGAGAACTGTGAAGACCAGGGTCATGTAGCATTGTGATGACACGGTCATGGAACATTGTGATGACAAGAATTATGGAGCATTGTGATGACACGGTCATGGGACATTGTGATGAAAAGAATTATGGAGCATTGTGATGACAAGGGCCATGGAGCATTGTGATGACACGGTCATGGAACAATGTGATGAAAAGAATTCTGGCGCATTGTGATGACAAGGGCCACGGAGCATTGTGATGACATGGTCATCGATCATTGTGATGACAAGAATTAATGAGCATTGTGATGACATGGTCATGGAACATTTTGATGACAAGAATTCTGGAGCATTGTGATGACACTGTCATGGAACATTGTGATGACAAGAATTCTGGAGCATTGTGATTACAAGAATTCTGGAGCATTGTGATGACACGGTCATGGAACATTGTGATGACAAGAATTCTGGAGCATTGTGATGACACGGTCATGGAACATTTTGATGACAAGAATTATGGAGCATTGTGATAACACGGTCATGGAACTTTGTGATAACAAGAATTCTGGAGCATTGTGATGACAAGGGCCATGGAGCATTGTGATGACACGGTCATGGAACAAAGTGATGACAAGAATTCTGGAGCATTGTGATGGCAAGGGCCATGGAGCATTGTGATGACATGATCATTGAACATTGTGATGACAAGAATTCTGGAGCATTGTGATGACAAGGGCCATGGAGCATTGTGATGAAACGGTCATGGAACATTGTTATGACAAGAATTCTGGAGCATTGTGATGACAAGGGCCATGGAGCATTGTGATGACACGGTCATGCAACATTGTGATGAGAAGAATTCTGGAGCATTGTGATGATAATGGCCATGGAGAATTGTGATGACATGGTCATGGAACATTGTGATGACAAGAATTCTGGAGCATTGTGATGACATGTGTCATGGAGCATTGTAATGAAACTTTTCATTGTGCACCGTGATGACAAGGGGGATGGATTATTGTGATGAAACCGGCCCTGGAGCATTGTGATAACAAAAGCCATTGAGCATTGTGATGACAGGCATCATGGAGCATTGTGAAGAAAGGGGTCATGGGGAATTGTAATGACAATAGAGAAATGTGATGAAAATGGTCAGCAAGCAAAGTGATTAAAGTGGTCATTTAGAATTGTCATGAAAAACTATATAGAGCATTGTGATGACAAAGGTCATGAAGAACTGTGATGACCAGGGTCCTGTAGCATTGTGATGACACGGTCATGGAACATTGTGATGACAAGAATTCTGGAGCATTGTGATGACAAGGGCCATGGAGCATTGTGATGACACGGTCATGGAACATTGTGATGACAAGAATACTGGACCATTGTGATGACAAGAATTCTGGAGCATTGTGATGACAAGGGCCATGGAACATTGTGATGACACGGTCATGGAACATTGTGATGACAAGAATTCTGGACCATTGTGATGACACGGTCATGGAACATTGTGATGAAAAGAATTATGGAGCATTGTGATGACACGGTCATGGATCATTGTGATGACAGGAATTCTGGAGCATTGTGATGACACGGTCATGGAACATTGTGATGACAAGTGTCATGGAGCATTGTAATGACAAGTTTCATTGTGCACCGTGATGACAAGGGGGATGGAGTATTGTGATGAAACTGGTCCTGGAGCATTGTGATAACAAAAGCCATTGAGCATTGTGATGACAGGCATCATGGAGCATTGTGAAGAAAGGGGTCATGGGAAATTGTAATGACAATAGAGAAATGTGATGAAAATGGTCAGCAAGCAAAGTGATTAAAGTGGTCATTTAGAATTGTCATGAAAAACTATATAGAGCATTGTGATGACAAAGGTCATGGAGAACTGTGATGACCAGGGCCATGTAGCATTTTGATGACACGGTCATGGAACATTGTGATGACAAGAAATATGGAGCATTGTGATGACACGGTCATGGAACATTGTGATGACAAGAATTCTGGAACATTGTGATGACAAGGGCCATGCAGCATTGTGATGACACGGTCATGGAACATTGTGATTACAAGAATTCTGGAGCATTGCGATGACACGGTCATGGAACATTGTGATGCCAAGAATTATGGAGCATTGTGATGACACGGTCATGGAACATTGTGATGACAAGAATTCTGGAGCATTATGATGACAAGGGCCATGGAGCATTGTGATGACACGGTCATAGAACCTTGTGATGACAAGAATTCTAGAGCATTGTGATGACAAGGGCCATGGAGCATTGTGATGACACGGTCATGGAACATTGTGATGACAAGAATTCTGGAGCATTGTGATGACAAGGGCCATGGGGCATTGTGATGACACGGTCATGGAACATTGTGATGACAAGAATTCTGGAGCATTGTGATGACAAGGGCCATGGAGCATTGTGATGACATGTGTCATGGAGCATTGTAATGAAACTTTTCATTGTGCACCGTGATGACAAGGGAGATGGAGTAATGTGATGAAACTGGTCCTGGAGCATTGTAATAACAAAAGCCATTGAGCATTGTGATGACAGGCATCATGGAGCATTGTGAAGAAAGGGGTTATGGGGAATTGTAATGACAATAGAGAAATGTGATGAAAATGGTCAGCAAGCAAAGTGATTAAAGTGGTCACTTAGAATTGTCATGAAAAACTATATAGAGAATTGTGATGACAAAGGTCATGGAGAACGGTGAAGACCAGGGTCATGTAGCATTGTGATGACACGGTCATGGAACATTGTGATGACAAGAATTCTGGAGCATTGTGATGACAAGGGCCATGGAGCATTGTGATGACACGGTCATAGAACCTTGTGATGACAAGAATTCTAGAGCATTGTGATGACAAGGGCCATGGAGCATTGTGATGACACGGTCATGGAACATTGTGATGACAAGAATTCTGGAGCATTGTGATGACAAGGGCCATGGAGCATTGTGATGACACGGTCATAGAACCTTGTGATGACAAGAATTCTAGAGCATTGTGATGACAAGGGCCATGGAGCATTGTGATGACACGGTCATGGAACATTGTGATGACAAGAATTCTGGAGCATTGTGATGACAAGGGCCATGGAGCATTGTGATGACATGGTCATGGAACATTGTGATGACAAGAATTCTGGAGCATTGTGATGACATGTGTCATGGAGCATTGTAATGAAACTTTTCATTGTGCACCGTGATGACAAGGGAGATGGAGTAATGTGATGAAACTGGTCCTGGAGCATTGTAATAACAAAAGCCATTGAGCATTGTGATGACAGGCATCATGGAGCATTCTGAAGAAAGGGGTCATGGGGAATGGTAATGACAGTAGAGAAATGTGATGAAAATGGTCAGCAAGCAAAGTGATTAAAATGGTCACTTAGAATTGTCATGAAAATCTATATAGAGCATTGTGATGACAAAGGTCATGGAGAACTGTGAAGACCAGGGTCATGTAGCATTGTGATGACACGGTCATGGAACATTGTGATGACAAGAATTATGGAGCATTGTGATGACACGGTCATGGAACATTGTGATGAAAAGAATTATGGAGCATTGTGATGACAAGGGCCATGGAGTATTGTGATGACACGGTCATGGAACAATGTGATGAAAAGAATTCTGGCGCATTGTGATGACAAGGGCCACGGAGCATTGTGATGACATGGTCATCGATCATTGTGATGACAAGAATTAAGGAGCATTGTGATGACATGGTCATGGAACATTGTGATGACAAGAATTATGGAGCATTGTGATGACACGGTCATGGAACATTGTGATGAGAAGAATTCTGGGGCATTGTGATTACAAGGGACATGGAGCATTGTGATGATATGGTCATGGAACATTGTGATGACAAGAATTCTGGAGCATTGTGATTACAAGAATTCTGGAGCATTGTGATGACACGGTCATGGAACATTGTGATGACAAGAATTCTGGAGCATTGTGATGACACGGTCATGGAACATTTTGATGACAAGAATTCTGGAGCATTGTGATGACACAGTCATGGAACTTTGTGATAACAAGAATTCTGGAGCATTGTGATGACAAGGGCCATGGAGCATTGTGATGACACGGTCATGGAACAAAGTGATGACAAGAATTCTGGAGCATTGTGATGGCAAGGGCCATGGAGCATTGTGATGACATGATCATAGAACATTGTGATGACAAGAATTCTGGAGCATTGTGATGACAAGGGCCATGGAGCATTGTGATGAAACGGTCATGGAACATTGTGATGACAAGAATTCTGGAGCATTGTGATGACAAGGGCCATGGAGCATTGTGATGACACGGTCATGCAACATTGTGATGACAAGAATTCTGGAGCATTGTGATGATAATGGCCATGGAGAATTGTGATGACATGGTCATGGAACATTGTGATGACAAGAATTCTGGAGCATTGTGATGACATGTGTCATGGAGCATTGTAATGAAACTTTTCATTGTGCACCGTGATGACAAGGGGGATGGATTATTGTGATGAAACCGGTCCTGGAGCATTGTGATAACAAAAGCCATTGAGCATTGTGATGACAGGCATCATGGAGCATTGTGAAGAAAGGGGTCATGGGGAATTGTAATGACAATAGAGAAATGTGATGAAAATGGTCAGCAAGCAAAGTGATTAAAGTGGTCATTTAGAATTGTCATGAAAAACTATATAGAGCATTGTGATGACAAAGGTCATGAAGAACTGTGATGACCAGGGTCCTGTAGCATTGTGATGACACGGTCATGGAACATTGTGATGACAAGAATTCTGGAGCATTGTGATGACAAGGGCCATGGAGCATTGTGATGACACGGTCATGGAACATTGTGATGACAAGAATACTGGACCATTGTGATGACAAGAATTCTGGAGCATTGTGATGACAAGGGCCATGGAGCATTGTGATGACACGGTCATGGAACATTGTGATGACAAGAATTCTGGACCATTGTGATGACACGGTCATGGAACATTGTGATGAAAAGAATTATGGAGCATTGTGATGACACGGTCATGGATCATTGTGATGACAGGAATTCTGGAGCATTGTGATGACACGGTCATGGAACATTGTGATGACAAGTGTCATGGAGCATTGTAATGACAAGTTTCATTGTGCACCGTGATGACAAGGGGGATGGAGTATTGTGATGAAACTGGTCCTGGAGCATTGTGATAACAAAAGCCATTGAGTATTGTGATGACAGGCATCATGGAGCATTGTGAAGAAAGGGGTCATGGGAAATTGTAATGACAATAGAGAAATGTGATGAAAATGGTCAGCAAGCAAAGTGATTAAAGTGGTCATTTACAATTGTCATGAAAAACTATATAGAGCATTGTGATGACAAAGGTCATGGAGAACTGTGATGACCAGGGCCATGTAGCATTGTGATGACACGGTCATGGAACATTGTGATGACAAGAAATATGGAGCATTGTGATGACACGGTCATGGAACATTGTGATGACAAGAATTCTGGAACATTGTGATGACAAGGGCCATGGAGCATTGTGATGACACGGTCATGGAACATTGTGATTACAAGAATTCTGGAGCATTGCGATGACACGGTCATGGAACATTGTGATGACAAGAATTATGGAGCATTGTGATGACACGGTCATGGAACATTGTGATGACAAGAATTCTAGAGCATTATGATGACAAGGGCCATGGAGCATTGTGATGACACGGTCATAGAACCTTGTGATGACAAGAATTCTAGAGCATTGTGATGACAAGGGCCATGGGGCATTGTGATGACACGGTCATGGAACATTGTGATGACAAGAATTCTGGAGCATTGTGATGACAAGGGCCATGGAGCATTGTGATGACATGTGTCATGGAGCATTGTAATGAAACTTTTCATTGTGCACCGTGATGACAAGGGAGATGGAGTAATGTGATGAAACTGGTCCTGGAGCATTGTAATAACAAAAGCCATTGAGCATTGTGATGACAGGCATCATGGAGCATTGTGAAGAAAGGGGTTATGGGGAATTGTAATGACAATAGAGAAATGTGATGAAAATGGTCAGTAAGCAAAGTGATTAAAGTGGTCACTTAGAATTGTCATGAAAAACTATATAGAGAATTGTGATGACAAAGGTCATGGAGAACGGTGAAGACCAGGGTCATGTAGCATTGTGATGACACGGTCATGGAACATTGTGATGACAAGAATTCTGGAGCATTGTGATGACAAGGGCCATGGAGCATTGTGATGACACGGTCATAGAACCTTGTGATGACAAGAATTCTAGAGCATTGTGATGACAAGGGCCATGGAGCATTGTGATGACACGGTCATGGAACATTGTGATGACAAGAATTCTGGAGCATTGTGATGACAAGGGCCATGGAGCATTGTGATGACATGATCATGGAACATTGTGATGACAAGAATTCTGGAGCATTGTGATGACATGTGTCATGGAGCATTGTAATGAAACTTTTCATTGTGCACCGTGATGACAAGGGAGATGGAGTAATGTGATGAAACTGGTCCTGGAGCATTGTAATAACAAAAGCCATTGAGCATTGTGATGACAGGCATCATGGAGCATTCTGAAGAAAGGGGTCATGGGGAATGGTAATGACAGTAGAGAAATGTGATGAAAATGGTCAGCAAGCAAAGTGATTAAAATGTTCACTTAGAATTGTCATGAAAAACTATATAGAGCATTGTGATGACAAAGGTCATGGAGAACTGTGAAGACCAGGGTCATGTAGCATTGTGATGACACGGTCATGGAACATTGTGATGACAAGAATTATGGAGCATTGTGATGACACGGTCATGGGACATTGTGATGAAAAGAATTATGGAGCATTGTGATGACAAGGGCCATGGAGCATTGTGATGACACGGTCATGGAACAATGTGATGAAAAGAATTCTGGCGCATTGTGATGACAAGGGCCACGGAGCATTGTGATGACATGGTCATCGATCATTGTGATGACAAGAATTAATGAGCATTGTGATGACATGGTCATGGAACATTTTGATGACAAGAATTCTGGAGCATTGTGATGACACTGTCATGGAACATTGTGATGACAAGAATTCTGGAGCATTGTGATTACAAGAATTCTGGAGCATTGTGATGACACGGTCATGGAACATTGTGATGACAAGAATTCTGGAGCATTGTGATGACACGGTCATGGAACATTTTGATGACAAGAATTATGGAGCATTGTGATAACACGGTCATGGAACTTTGTGATAACAAGAATTCTGGAGCATTGTGATGACAAGGGCCATGGAGCATTGTGATGACACGGTCATGGAACAAAGTGATGACAAGAATTCTGGAGCATTGTGATGGCAAGGGCCATGGAGCATTGTGATGACATGATCATTGAACATTGTGATGACAAGAATTCTGGAGCATTGTGATGACAAGGGCCATGGAGCATTGTGATGAAACGGTCATGGAACATTGTTATGACAAGAATTCTGGAGCATTGTGATGACAAGGGCCATGGAGCATTGTGATGACACGGTCATGCAACATTGTGATGAGAAGAATTCTGGAGCATTGTGATGATAATGGCCATGGAGAATTGTGATGACATGGTCATGGAACATTGTGATGACAAGAATTCTGGAGCATTGTGATGACATGTGTCATGGAGCATTGTAATGAAACTTTTCATTGTGCACCGTGATGACAAGGGGGATGGATTATTGTGATGAAACCGGCCCTGGAGCATTGTGATAACAAAAGCCATTGAGCATTGTGATGACAGGCATCATGGAGCATTGTGAAGAAAGGGGTCATGGGGAATTGTAATGACAATAGAGAAATGTGATGAAAATGGTCAGCAAGCAAAGTGATTAAAGTGGTCATTTAGAATTGTCATGAAAAACTATATAGAGCATTGTGATGACAAAGGTCATGAAGAACTGTGATGACCAGGGTCCTGTAGCATTGTGATGACACGGTCATGGAACATTGTGATGACAAGAATTCTGGAGCATTGTGATGACAAGGGCCATGGAGCATTGTGATGACACGGTCATGGAACATTGTGATGACAAGAATACTGGACCATTGTGATGACAAGAATTCTGGAGCATTGTGATGACAAGGGCCATGGAACATTGTGATGACACGGTCATGGAACATTGTGATGACAAGAATTCTGGACCATTGTGATGACACGGTCATGGAACATTGTGATGAAAAGAATTATGGAGCATTGTGATGACACGGTCATGGATCATTGTGATGACAGGAATTCTGGAGCATTGTGATGACACGGTCATGGAACATTGTGATGACAAGTGTCATGGAGCATTGTAATGACAAGTTTCATTGTGCACCGTGATGACAAGGGGGATGGAGTATTGTGATGAAACTGGTCCTGGAGCATTGTGATAACAAAAGCCATTGAGCATTGTGATGACAGGCATCATGGAGCATTGTGAAGAAAGGGGTCATGGGAAATTGTAATGACAATAGAGAAATGTGATGAAAATGGTCAGCAAGCAAAGTGATTAAAGTGGTCATTTAGAATTGTCATGAAAAACTATATAGAGCATTGTGATGACAAAGGTCATGGAGAACTGTGATGACCAGGGCCATGTAGCATTTTGATGACACGGTCATGGAACATTGTGATGACAAGAAATATGGAGCATTGTGATGACACGGTCATGGAACATTGTGATGACAAGAATTCTGGAACATTGTGATGACAAGGGCCATGCAGCATTGTGATGACACGGTCATGGAACATTGTGATTACAAGAATTCTGGAGCATTGCGATGACACGGTCATGGAACATTGTGATGCCAAGAATTATGGAGCATTGTGATGACACGGTCATGGAACATTGTGATGACAAGAATTCTGGAGCATTATGATGACAAGGGCCATGGAGCATTGTGATGACACGGTCATAGAACCTTGTGATGACAAGAATTCTAGAGCATTGTGATGACAAGGGCCATGGAGCATTGTGATGACACGGTCATGGAACATTGTGATGACAAGAATTCTGGAGCATTGTGATGACAAGGGCCATGGGGCATTGTGATGACACGGTCATGGAACATTGTGATGACAAGAATTCTGGAGCATTGTGATGACAAGGGCCATGGAGCATTGTGATGACATGTGTCATGGAGCATTGTAATGAAACTTTTCATTGTGCACCGTGATGACAAGGGAGATGGAGTAATGTGATGAAACTGGTCCTGGAGCATTGTAATAACAAAAGCCATTGAGCATTGTGATGACAGGCATCATGGAGCATTGTGAAGAAAGGGGTTATGGGGAATTGTAATGACAATAGAGAAATGTGATGAAAATGGTCAGCAAGCAAAGTGATTAAAGTGCTCACTTAGAATTGTCATGAAAAACTATATAGAGAATTGTTATGACAAAGGTCATGGAGAACGGTGAAGACCAGGGTCATGTAGCATTGTGATGACACGGTCATGGAACATTGTGATGACAAGAATTCTGGAGCATTGTGATGACAAGGGCCATGGAGCATTGTGATGACACGGTCATAGAACCTTGTGATGACAAGAATTCTAGAGCATTGTGATGACAAGGGCCATGGAGCATTGTGATGACACGGTCATGGAACATTGTGATGACAAGAATTCTGGAGCATTGTGATGACAAGGGCCATGGAGCATTGTGATGACACGGTCATAGAACCTTGTGATGACAAGAATTCTAGAGCATTGTGATGACAAGGGCCATGGAGCATTGTGATGACACGGTCATGGAACATTGTGATGACAAGAATTCTGGAGCATTGTGATGACAAGGGCCATGGAGCATTGTGATGACATGGTCATGGAACATTGTGATGACAAGAATTCTGGAGCATTGTGATGACATGTGTCATGGAGCATTGTAATGAAACTTTTCATTGTGCACCGAGATGACAAGGGAGATGGAGTAATGTGATGAAACTGGTCCTGGAGCATTGTAATAACAAAAGCCATTGAGCATTGTGATGACAGGCATCATGGAGCATTCTGAAGAAAGGGGTCATGGGGAATGGTAATGACAGTAGAGAAATGTGATGAAAATGGTCAGCAAGCAAAGTGATTAAAATGGTCACTTAGAATTGTCATGAAAAACTATATAGAGCATTGTGATGACAAAGGTCATGGAGAACTGTGAAGACCAGGGTCATGTAGCATTGTGATGACACGGTCATGGAACATTGTGATGACAAGAATTATGGAGCATTGTGATGACACGGTCATGGAACATTGTGATGAAAAGAATTATGGAGCATTGTGATGACAAGGGCCATGGAGCATTGTGATGACACGGTCATGGAACAATGTGATGAAAAGAATTCTGGCGCATTGTGATGACAAGGGCCACGGAGCATTGTGATGACATGGTCATCGATCATTGTGATGACAAGAATTAAGGAGCATTGTGATGACATGGTCATGGAACATTGTGATGACAAGAATTATGGAGCATTGTGATGACACGGTCATGGAACATTGTGATGAGAAGAATTCTGGGGCATTGTGATTACAAGGGACATGGAGCATTGTGATGATATGGTCATGGAACATTTTGATGACAAGAATTCTGGAGCATTGTGATGACACGGTCATGGAACATTGTGATGACAAGAATTCTGGAGCATTGTAATTACAAGAATTCTGGAGCATTGTGATGACACGGTCATGGAACATTGTGATGACAAGAATTCTGGAGCATTGTGATGACACGGTCATGGAACATTTTGATGACAAGAATTATGGAGCATTGTGATGACACGGTCATGGAACTTTGTGATAACAAGAATTCTGGAGCATTGTGATGACAAGGGGATGGAGCATTGTGATGACACGGTCATGGAACAAAGTGATGACAAGAATTCTGGAGCATTGTGATGGCAAGGGCCATGGAGCATTGTGATGACATGATCATTGAACATTGTGATGACAAGAATTCTGGAGCATTGTGATGACAAGGGCCATGGAAAATTGTGATGACATGTTCATGGAACATTGTGATGACAAGAATTCTCGATCATTGTGATGACAAGGGCCATGGAGCATTGTGATGACACAGTCATAGAACATTGTGATGACAAGAATTCCGGAAACATTGTGATGACAAGGGCCATGGAGCATTGTGATGACAACGTCATGGAACATTGTGATGACAAGAATTCTGGAGCATTGTGATGACACGGTCATGGAACATTTTGAGGACAAGAATTATGGAGCATTGTGATGACACGGTCATGGAACATTGTGATGACAAGTATTCTGGAGCATTGTGATGACAAGGGCCATGGTGCTTTGTGATGACACGGTCATGGAACTTTGTGATGACAAGCAATCTGGAGCATTGTGATGACCAGGGCCATGGAGCATTGTGATGACACGGTCATGGAACAGTGTGATGACAAGAATTCTGGAGCATTGTGATGACAAGGGCCATGGAGCATTGTGATGACACGGTCATGGAACATTGTGATGAAAGAATTCTGGAGCATTGTGATGACAAGGGCCATGGAGCATTGTGATGACATGTGTCATGGAGCATTGTAATGAAACTTTTCATTGTGCACCATGATGACATGGGAGATGGAGTAATGTGATGAAACTGGTCCTGGAGCATTGTAATAACAAAGCCATTGAGCATTGTGATGACAGGCATCATGGAGCATTGTGAAGAAAGGGGTCATGGGGAATGGTAATGACAGTAGAGAAATGTGATGAAAATGGTCAGCAAGCAAAGTGATTAAAATGGTCACTTAGAATTGTCATGAAAAACTATATAGAGCATTGTGATGACAAAGGTCATGGAGAACTGTGAAGACCAGGGTCATGTAGCATTGTGATGACACGGTCATGGAACATTGTGATGACAAGAATTATGGAGCATTGTGATGACACGGTCATGGAACATTGTGATGAAAAGAATTATGGAGCATTGTGATGACAAGGGCCATGGAGCATTGTGATGACACGGTCATGGAACAATGTGATGAAATGAATTCTGGCGCATTGTGATGACAAGGGCCACGGAGCATTGTGATGACATGGTCATCGATCATTGTGATGACAAGAATTAAGGAGCATTGTGATGACATGGTCATGGAACCTTGTGATGACAAGAATTATGGAGCATTGTGATGACACGGTCATGGAACATTGTGATGAGAAGAATTCTGGGGCATTGTGATGACAAGGGACATGGAGCATTGTGATGATATGGTCATGGAACATTTTGATGACAAGAATTCTGGAGCATTGTGATGACACGGTCATGGAACATTGTGATGACAAGAATTCTGGAGCATTGTGATTACAAGAATTCTGGAGCATTGTGATGACACGGTCATGGAACATTGTGATGACAAGAATTCTGGAGCATTGTGATGACACGGTCATGGAACATTTTGATGACAAGTATTATCGAGCATTGTGATGACACGGTCATGGAACTTTGTGATAACAAGAATTCTGGAGCATTGTGATGACAAGGGCCATGGAGCATTGTGATGACACGGTCATGGAACAAAGTGATGACAAGAATTCTGGAGCATTGTGATGACAAGGGCCATGGAGCATTGTGATGACATGATCATTGAACATTGTGATGACAAGAATTCTGGAGCATTGTGATGACAAGGGCCATGGAGCATTGTGATGACACGGTCATGGGACATTGTGATGACAAGAATTCTGGAGCATTGTGATGACAAGGGCCATGGAGCATTGTGATGACACGGTCATGGAACATTTTGATGACCAGAATTCTGGAGAATTGTGATGACAAGTGCCATGGAGCATTGTGATGAAACGGTCATGGAACATTGTGATGACAAGAATTCTGGAGCATTATGATGACAAGGGCCATGGAGCATTGTGATGACACGGTCATGGAACATTGTGATGAAAAGAATTCTGGAGCATTGTGATGACAAGGGCCATGGAGCATTGTGATGACACGGTCATGGAACATTGTGATGACAAGAATTCTGGAGCATTGTGATGACAAGAGCCATGGAGCATTGTGATGACACGGTCATGGAACATTGTGATGACAAGAATTCTGGAGTATTGTGATGACAAGGGCCATGGTGCATTGTTATGACACGGTCATGGAACTTTGTGATGACAAGCAATCTGGAGCATTGTAATGACCAGAGCCATGGAGCATTGTGATGACATGGTCACGGAACTTTGTGATGACAAGCAATCTGGAGCATTGTGATGACAAGGGCCATGGAGCATTGTGATGACAAGTGTCATGGAGCATTGTAAAGAGAGGTTTCATTGTGCACCGTGATGACAAGGGGGATGGAGTATTGTGATGAAAGTGTTCCTGGAGCATTGTGATAACAAAAGCCATTGAGCATTGTGCTGACAGGCATCATGGAGCATTGTGAAGAAAGGGTTATGGGAAATTGTAATGACCATAGAGAAATGTGATGAAAATGGTCAGCAAGCAAAGTGATTAAAGTGGTCATTTAGAATTGTCATGAAAAACTTCATAGAGCATTGTGATGACAAAGGTCATGGAGAACTGTGATGGCCAGGGTCATGTAGCATTGTGATGACACGGTCATGGAACATTGTGATGACAAGAATTATGGAGCATTGTGATGACATGGTCATAGAGCATTGTGATGACAAGAATTCTGGAGCATTGTGATGACAAGGGCCATGGAGCATTGTGATGACACGGTCATGGAACATTGTGGTGACAAGAATTCTGGAGCATTGTGATGACACGCTCATGGAACACTGTATTGACAAGAATTATGGAGCATTGTGATGACACGGTCATGGATCATTGTGATGACAAGAATTCTGGAGCATTATGATGACAAGGGCCATGGAGCATTGTGATGACAAGTGTCATGGAGAATTGTAATGAGAGGTTTCATTGTGCACCGTGATGACAAGGGGGATGGAGTGTTGTGATGAAACTGGTCCTGGAGCATTGTGATACCAAAAGCCATTGAGCATTGTGATGACAGTCATCATGGAGCATTGTGAAGAATGGGGAGATGGGGAATTGTAATGACAATAGAGAAATGTGATGAAAATGGTCAGCAAGCAAAGTGATTAAAGTGGTCATTTACAATGGTCATGAAAAACTATATAGAGCATTGTGATGGCAAAGGTCATGGAGAACTGTGATGACCAGGGTCATGTAGCATTCTGATGACACGGTCATGGAACATTGTGATGACAAGAATTATGGAGCATTGTGATGACAAGGGCCATGGAGCATTGTGATGACACGGTCATGGAACAATGTGATGACAAGGATTCTTGCGCATTGTGATGACAAGGGCCATGGAGAATTGTGATGACATGGTCATCGATCATTGTGATGACAAGAATTAAGGAGCATTGTGATGACATGGTCATGGAACATTGTGATGACAAGAATTATGGAGCATTGTGATGACACGGTCATGGAACATTGTGATGAGAAAAATTCTGTAGCATTGTGATGACAAGGGCCATGGAGCATTGTGATGACACGGTCATGGAACATTGTGATGACAAGAATTCTGGAGCATTGTGATGACAAGGGACATGGAGCATTGTGATGACACGGTCATGGAACATTTTGATGAAAGAATTCTGGAGGATTGTGATGACAAGGGCCATGGAGCATTGTGATGACAAGTGTCATGGAGCATTGTGATGACAAGAATTCTGGAGCAATGTGATGACACGGTCATGGAACATTGTGATGACAAGTATTCTGGAGCATTGTGATGAAAAGGGCCATGGAGCATTGTGATGACACAGTCATGGAACATTGTGATGACAAATATTCTGGAGTATTGTGATGACAAGAATTCTGGAGCATTGTGATGACACGGTCATGGAACATTGTGATGACAAGAATTCCGGAGCATTGTGATGACACGGTCATGGAACATTTTGATGACAAGAGTTATGGAGCATTGTGATGACACGGTCATGGAACATTGTGATGACAAGAATTCTGGAACATTGTGATGACAAGGGCCATGGAGCATTGTGATGACACGGTCATGGAACAAAGTGATGACAAGAATTCTGGAGCATTGTGATGACAAGAATTCTGGAGAATTGTGATGACAAGGGCCATGGAGCATTGTGATGACACGTTCATTGAACATTGTAATGACAAGAATTCTGAAGAATTGTGATGACAAGGGCCATGGAGCATTGTGATGACATGGTCATGGAACATTGTGATGACAAGAATTCTGGAGCATTCTGATGACAATGGCCATGGAGCATTGTGATGACACGGTCATGGAACATTGTGATGACAAGAATTCTGGAGCATTGTGATGATAAGGGCCATGGAGAATTGTGATGACATGGTCATGGAACATTGTGATGACAAGAAATCTGGAGCATTGTGATGACATATGTCATGGAGCATTGTAATGAAACTTTTCATTGTACACCGTGATGACAAGGGGGATGGAGTATTGTGATGAAACTGGTCCTGGAGCATTGTGATAACAAAAGCCATTGAGCTTTGTGATGACAGGCATCATGGAGCATTGTGAAGAAAGGGGTCATGGGGAATTGTAATGACAATAGAGAAATGTGATGAAAATGGTCAGCAAGCAAAGTGATTAAAGTGGTCATTTAGAATTGTCATGAAAAACTATATAGAGCATTGTGATGACACAGGTCATGAAGAACTGTGATGACCAGGGTCATGTAGCATTGTGATGACACGGTCATGGAACATTGTGATGACAAGAATTATGGAGCATTGTGATGACACGGTCATGGAACATTGTAATGAAAAAAATTCTGGAGCACTGTGATGACAAGGGCCATGGAGCATTGTGATGACACAGTCATGGAACAATGTGATGACAAGAATTCTGGCGCATTGTGATGACAAGGGCCATGGAGCATTGTGATGACATGGTCATCGATCATTGTGATGACAAGAATTAAGGAGCATTGTGATGACATGGTCATGGAATATTGTGATGACAAGAATTATGGAGCATTGTGATAACACGGTCATGGAACATTGTGATGACAAGAATTCTTGAGCATTGTGATGACACGGTCATGGAATATTGTGATGACAAGAATTATGGAGCATTGTGATGACACGGTCATGGAACATTGTGATGACAAGAATTCTGGAGCATTGTGATGACACGGTCATGGAACATTGTGATGACAAGAATTCTGGAGCATTGTGATGACAAGGGCCATGGAGCATTGTGATGACACGGTCATGGAACATTGTGATGACAAGAATTCTGGAGCATTGTGATGAATTGGGCCATGGTGCATTGTGATGACACGGTCATGGAACTTTGTGATGAAGAGCAATCTGGAGCATTGTGATGACCATGGCCATGGAGCATTGTGATGACACGGTCACGGATCTTTGTGATGACAAGCAATCTGGAGCATTGTGTTGACAAGGGCCATGGAGCATTGTGATGACAAGTTTCATGGAGCATTGTAATGAGAGATTTCATTGTGCACTGTGATGACAAGGGGGATGGAGTATTGTGATGAAAGTGGTCCTGGAGCATTGTGATAACAAAAGCCATTGAGCATTGTGCTGACAGTCATCATGGAGCATTGTGAGAAAGGGGTCATGGGAAATTGTAATGACCATAGAGAAATGTGATGAAAATGGTCAGCAAGCAAAGTGATTAAAGTGGTCATTTAGAATTGTCATGAAAAACTACATAGAGCATTGTGATGACAAAGGTCATGGAGAACTGTGATGGCCAGGGTCATGTAGCATTGTGATGACACGGTCATGGAACATTGTGATGACAAGAATTCTGGAGCATTGTGATGACACACTCATGGAACAATGTATTGACAAGAATTATGGAGCATTGTGATGACACGGTCATGGATCATTGTGATGACAAGAATTCTAGAGCATTATGATGACAAGGGCCATGGAGCATTGTGATGACACGGTCATGGAACATTGTGATGAAAAGAATTCTGGAGCATTGTGATGACAAGGGCCATGGAGCATTGTAATGACACGGTCATGGAACATTGTGATGACAAGAATTCTGGAGCATTGTGATGACAAGGGCCATGGAGAATTGTGATGACATGGTCATGGAACATTGTGATGACAAGAATTCTGGAGCATTGTGATGACATGTGTCATGGAGAATTGTAATGAAACTTTTCATTGTGCACCGTGATGACAAGGGAGATGGAGTAATGTGATGAAACTGGTCCTGGAGCATTGTAATAACAAAAGCCATTGAGCATTGTGATGACAGGCATCATGGAGCATTGTGAAGAAAGGGGTCAAGGGGAATTGTAATGACAATAGAGAAATGTGATGAAAATGGTCAGCAAGCAAAGTGATTAAAGTGGTCATTTAGAATTGTCATGAAAAACTATATAGAGCATTGTGATGACAAAGGTCATGGAGAACTGTGATGACCAGTGTCATGTAGCATTGTGATGACACGGTCATGGAACATTGTGATGACAAGTATTATGGAGCATTGTGATGACACGGTCATGGAACATTGTGATGACAAGATTTCTGGAGCATTGTGATGACAAGGGCCATGGAGCATTGTGATGACACGGTCATGGAACATTGTGATGTCAAGAATTCTGGAGCATTGTGATGACAAGGGCCATGGAGCATTGTGATGACACGGTCATGGAACATTGTGATGACAAGAATTCTGGAGCATTGTGATGACAAGGGCCATGGAGCATTGTGATGACACGGTCATGGAACATGTTGATGACAAGAATTCTGGAGCATTGTGAAGACAAGTGTCATGGAGAATTGTAATGAGAGGTTTCATTGTGCACCGTGATGACAAGGGGGATGGAGTATTGTGATGAAACTGGTCCTGGAGCATTGTGATACCAAAAGCCATTGAGCATTGTGATGACAGTCATCATGGAGCATTGTGAAGAAAGGGGTCATGGGAAATTGTAATGACAATAGAGAAATGTGATGAAAATGGTCAGCAAGCAAAGTGATTAAAGTGGTCATTTACAATGGTCATGAAAAACTATATAGAGCATTGTGATGGCAAAGGTCATGGAGAACTGTGATGACCAGGGTCATGTAGCATTGTGATGACACGGTCATGGAACATTGTGATGACAAGAATTATGGAGCATTGTGATGACAAGGGCCATGGAGCATTGTGATGACACGGTCATGGAACAATGTGATGACAAGGATTCTTGCGCATTGTGATGACAAGGGCCATGGAGCATTGTGATGACATGGTCATCGATCATTGTGATGACAAGAATTAAGGAGCATTGTGATGACATCGTCATGGAACATTGTGATGACAAGAATTATGGAGCATTGTGATGACACGGTCATGGAACATTGTGATGAGAAGAATTCTGTAGCATTGTGATGACAAGGGCCATGGAGCATTGTGATGACATGGTCATGGAACATTGTGATGACAAGAATTCTGGAGCATTGTGATGACAAGGGCCATGGAGCATTGTGATGACACGGTCATGGAACATTGTGATGACAAGAATTCTGGAGCATTGTGATGACAAGGGACATGGAGCATTGTGATGACACGGTCATGGAACATTTTGATGAAAGAATTCTGGAGGATTGTGATGACAAGGGCCATGGAGCATTGTGATGACAAGTGTCATGGAGCATTGTGATGACAAGAATTCTGGAGCATTGTGATGACACGGTCATGGAATATTGTGATGACAAGTATTCTGGAGCATTGTGATGAAAAGGGCCATGGAGCATTGTGATGACACAGTCATGGAACATTCTGATGACAAATATTCTGGAGTATTGTGATGACAAGAATTCTGGAGCATTGTGATGACACGGTCATGGAACATTGTGATGACAAGAATTCCGGAGCATTGTGATGACACGGTCATGGAACATTTTGATGACAAGAGTTATGGAGCATTGTGATGACACGGTCATGGAACATTGTGATGACAAGAATTCTGGAACATTGTGATGACAAGGGCCATGGAGCATTGTGATGACACGGTCATGGAACAAAGTGATGACAAGAATTCTGGAGCATTGTGATGACAAGAATTCTGGAGCATTGTGATGACAAGGGCCATGGAGCATTGTGATGACACGGTCATGGAACATTGTGATGACAAGAATTCTGGAGCATTGTGATGATAAGGGCCATGGAGAATTGTGATGACATGGTCATGGAACATTCTGATGACAAGAATTCTGGAGCATTGTGATGACATGTGTCATGGAGCATTGTAATGTAACTTTTCATTGTGCACCGTGATGACAAGGGGGATGGAGTATTGTGATGAAACTGGTCCTGGAGCATTGTGATAACAAAAGCCATTGAGCATTGTGATGACAGGCATCATGGAGCATTGTGAAGAAAGGGGTCATGGGGAATTGTAATGACAATAGAGAAATGTGATGAAAATGGTCAGCAAGCAAAGTGATTAAAGGGGTCATTTGGAATTGTCATGAAAAACTATATAGAGCATTGTGATGACAAAAGTCATGGAGAACTGTGATGACCAGGGTCATGTAGCATTGTGATGACACGGTCATGGAATATTGTGATGACAAGAATTATGGAGCATTGTGATGACACGGTCATGGAACTTTGTGATGACCAGAATTCTGGAGAATTGTGATGACAAGTGCCATGGAGCATTGTGATGACACGGTCATGGAACATTGTGATGACAAGAATTCTGGAGCATTGTGATGACAAGTGCCATGGAGCATTGTGATGACACGGTCATGGAACATTGTGATGACAAGAATTCTGGAGCATTGTGATGACCATGGCCATGGAGCATTGTGATGACACGGTCACGGATCTTTGTGATGACAAGCAATCTGGAGCATTGTGATGACAAGGGCCATGGAGCATTGTGATGACAAGTGTCATGGAGCATTGTAATGAGAGGTTTCATTGTGCACCGTGATCACAAGGGGGATGGAGTATTGTGATGAAAGTGGTCCTGGAGCATTGTGATAACAAAAGCCATTGAGCATTGTGATGACAGGCATCATGGAGCATTGTGAGAAAGGGGTCATGGGAAATTGTAATGACAATAGAGAAAAGTGATGAAAATGGTCAGCAAGCAAAGTGATTAAAGTGGTCATTTAGAATTGTCATGAAAAACTACATAGAGCATTGAGATGACAAAGGTCATGGAGAACTGTGATGGCCAGGGTCATGTAGCATTGTGATGACACGGTCATGGAACATTGTGATGACAAGAATTATGGAGCATTGTGATGACACGGTCATAGAACATTGTAATGACAAGAATTCTGGAGCATTGTGATCACAAGGGCCATGGAGCATAGTGATGACACGGTCATGGAACATTGTGATGACAAGAATTCTGGAGCATTGTGATGACACGCTCATGTAACATTGTGATGACAAGAATTATGGAGCATTGTGATGACACGGTCATGGAACATTGTGATGACAAGAATTCTGGAGCATTATGATGACAAGGGCCATGGAGCATTGTGATGACACGGTCATGGAACATTGTGATGAAAAGAATTCTGGAGCATTGTGATGACAAGGGCCATGGAGCATGGTGATGACACGGTCATGGAACATTGTGATGACAAGAATTCTGGAGCATTGTGATGACAAGGGCCATGGAGAATTGTGATGACATGGTCATGGAACATTGTGATGACAACAATTCTGGAGCATTGTGATGACATGTGTCATGTAGAATTGTAATGAAACTTTTAATTGTGCACCGTGATGACAAGGGGGATGGAGTATTGTGATGAAACTGGTCCTGGAGCATTGTGATAACAAAAGCCATTGAGCATTGGGATGACAAGCATCATGGAGCATTGTGAAGAAAAGGGTCATGGGGAATTGTAATGACAATAGAGAAATGTGATGACAATGGTCAGCAAGCAAAGTGATTAAGGTGGTCATTTAGAATTGTCATGAAAAACTATATAGAGCATTGTGATGACAAAGGTCATGGAGAACTGTGATGACCAGGGTCATGTAGCATTGTGATGACACGGTCATGGAACATTGTGATGACAAGAATTATGGAGCATTGTGATGACACGGTCATGGAACATTGTGATGACAAGAATTATGGAGCATTGTGATAACAGGGTCATGGAACATTGTGATGACAAGAATTCTGGAGAATTGTGATGACAAGGGCCATGGAGCATTGTGATGACAAGAATTATGGAGCATTGTGATAACACGGTCATGGAACATTGTGATGACAAGAATTCTGGAGCATTGTGATGACAAGGGCCATGGAGCATTGTGATGACACGGTCATGGAACATTGTGATGACAAGAATTATGGAGCATTGTGATGACACGGGCCATGGAGCATTGTGATGACACGGTCATGGAACATTGTGATGACAAGAATTCTGGAGCATTGTGAGGACAATGGCCATGGAGCATTGTGATGACATGGTCATGGAACATTGTGATGACAAGAATTCTGGAGCATTGTGATGACAAGGGCCATGGAGCTTTGTGATGTCACGGTCATGGAACATTGTGATGACAAGAATTCTGGAGCATTGTGATGACAAGGGACATGGAGCATTGTGATGACACGGTCATGGAACAAAGTGATGACAAGAATTCTGGAGCATTGTGATGACAAGGGCCATGGAGCATTGTGATGACATGGTCATCGAACATTGTGATGACAAGAATTCTGGAGCATTGTGATGACAAGGGCCATGGAGCATTGTGATGACACGGTCATGGAACATTGTGATGACAAGAATTCTAGAGCATTGTGATGACAAGGGCCATGGAGCATTGTGATGACACGGTCATGGAACATTGTGATGACAAGAATTTTGGAGCATTGTGATGATAAGGGCCATGGAGAATTTTGATGACATGCTCATGGAACATTGTGATGACAAGAATTCTGGAGCATTCTGATGACATGTGTCATGGAGCATTGTAATGTAACTTTTCATTGTGCACCGTGATGACAAGGGGGATGGAGTATTGTGATGAAACTGGTCCTGGAGCTTTGTGATAACAAAAGCCATTGAGCATTGTGATGACAGGCATCATGGAGAATTGTGAAGAAATTGGTCATGGGGAATTGTAATGACAATAGAGAAATGTGATGAAAATGGTCAGCAAGCAAAGTCATTAAAGGGGTCATTTAGAATTGTCATGAAAAACTATATAGAGCATTGTGATGACAAAAGTCATGGAGAACTGTGATGACCAGGGTCATGTAGCATTGTGATGACACGGTCATGGAACATTGTGATGACAAGAATTATGGAGCATTGTGATGACACGGTCATGGAACTTTGTGATGACCAGAATTCTGGAGAATTGTGATGACAAGTGCCATGGAGCATTGTGATGACACGGTCATGGAACATTGTGATGACAAGAATTCTGGAGCATTGTGATGACAAGGGCCATGGAGCATTGTGATGACACGGTCATGGAACATTGTGATGACAAGAATTCTGGAGCATTGTGATGAATAGGGCCATGGTGCATTGTGATGACACGGTCATGGAACTTTGTGATGAAGAGCAATCTGGAGCATTGTGATGACCATGGCCATGGAGCATTGTGATGACACGGTCATGGAACTTTGTGATGACAAGCAATCTGGAGCATTGTGATGACCAGGGCCATGGAGCATTGTGATGACACGGTCATGGAACAGTGTGATGACAAGAATTCTGGAGCATTGTGATGACAAGGGCCATGGAGCATTGTGATGACACGGTCATGGAACATTGTGATGAAAGAATTCTGGAGCATTGTGATGACAAGGGCCATGGAGCATTGTGATGACATGTGTCAATGAGCATTGTAATGAAACTTTTCATTGTGCACCGTGATGACATGGGAGATGGAGTAATGTGATGAAACTGGTCCTGGAGCATTGTAATAACAAAAGCCATTGAGCATTGTGATGACAGGCATCATGGAGCATTGTGAAGAAAGGGGTCATGGGGAATGGTAATGACAGTAGAGAAATGTGATGAAAATGGTCAGCAAGCAAAGTGATTAAAATGGTCACTTAGAATTGTCATGAAAAACTATATAGAGCATTGTGATGACAAAGGTCATGGAGAACTGTGAAGACCAGCGTCAGGTAGCATTGTGATGACACGGTCATGGAACATTGTGATGACAAGAATTATGGAGCATTGTGATGACACGGTCATGGAACATTGTGATGAAAAGAATTATGGAGCATTGTGATGACAAGGGCCATGGAGCATTGTGATGACACGGTCATGGAACAATGTGATGAAATGAATTCTGGCGCATTGTGATGACAAGGGCCACGGAGCATTGTGATGACATGGTCATCGATCATTGTGATGACAAGAATTAAGGAGCATTGTGATGACATGGTCATGGAACATTGTGATGACAAGAATTATGGAGCATTGTGATGACACGGTCATGGAACATTGTGATGAGAAGAATTCTGGGGCATTGTGATGACAAGGGACATGGAGCATTGTGATGATATGGTCATGGAACATTTTGATGACAAGAATTCTGGAGCATTGTGATGACACGGTCATGGAACATTGTGATGACAAGAATTCTGGAGCATTGTGATTACAAGAATTCTGGAGCATTGTGATGACACGGTCATGGAACATTGTGATGACAAGAATTCTGGAGCATTGTGATGACACGGTCATGGAACATTTTGATGACAAGAATTATGGAGCATTGTGATGACACGGTCATGGAACTTTGTGATAACAAGAATTCTGGAGCATTGTGATGACAAGGGCCATGGAGCATTGTGATGACACGGTCATGGAACAAAGTGATGACAAGAATTCTGGAGCATTGTGATGACAAGGGCCATGGAGCATTGTGATGACATGATCATTGAACATTGTGATGACAAGAATTCTGGAGCATTGTGATGACAAGGGCCATGGAGCATTGTGATGACACGGTCATGGAACATTGTGATGACAAGAATTCTGGAGCATTGTGATGACAAGGGCCATGGAGCATTGTGATGACACGGTCATGGAACATTTTGATGACCAGAATTCTGGAGAATTGTGATGACAAGTGCCATGGAGCATTGTGATGACACGGTCATGGAACATTGTGATGACAAGAATTCTGGAGCATTATGATGACACGGGCCATGGAGCATTGTGATGACACGGTCATGGAACATTGTGATGAAAAGAATTCTGGGGCATTGTGATGACAAGGGCCATGGAGCATTGTGATGACACGGTCATGGAACATTGTGATGACAAGAATTCTGGAGCATTGTGATGACAAGAGCCATGGAGCATTGTGATGACACGGTCATGGAACATTGTGATGACAAGAATTATGGAGCATTGTGATGACACGGTCATGGAACTTTGTGATGACCAGAATTCTGGAGAATTGTGATGACAAGTGCCATGGAGCATTGTGATGACACGGTCATGGAACATTGTGATGACAAGAATTCTGGAGCATTGTGATGACAAGGGCCATGGAGCATTGTGATGACACGGTCATGGAACATTGTGATGACAAGAATTCTGGAGCATTGTGATGAATAGGGCCATGGTGCATTGTGATGACACGGTCATGGAACTTTGTGATGAAGAGCAATCTGGAGCATTGTGATGACCATGGCCATGGAGCATTGTGATGACACGGTCATGGAACTTTGTGATGACAAGCAATCTGGAGCATTGTGATGACCAGGGCCATGGAGCATTGTGATGACACGGTCATGGAACAGTGTGATGACAAGAATTCTGGAGCATTGTGATGACAAGGGCCATGGAGCATTGTGATGACACGGTCATGGAACATTGTGATGAAAGAATTCTGGAGCATTGTGATGACAAGGGCCATGGAGCATTGTGATGACATGTGTCATGGAGCATTGTAATGAAACTTTTCATTGTGCACCGTGATGACATGGGAGATGGAGTAATGTGATGAAACTGGTCCTGGAGCATTGTAATAACAAAAGCCATTGAGCATTGTGATGACAGGCATCATGGAGCATTGTGAAGAAAGGGGTCATGGGGAATGGTAATGACAGTAGAGAAATGTGATGAAAATGGTCAGCAAGCAAAGTGATTAAAATGGTCACTTAGAATTGTCATGAAAAACTATATAGAGCATTGTGATGACAAAGGTCATGGAGAACTGTGAAGACCAGCGTCATGTAGCATTGTGATGACACGGTCATGGAACATTGTGATGACAAGAATTATGGAGCATTGTGATGACACGGTCATGGAACATTGTGATGAAAAGAATTATGGAGCATTGTGATGACAAGGGCCATGGAGCATTGTGATGACACGGTCATGGAACAATGTGATGAAATGAATTCTGGCGCATTGTGATGACAAGGGCCACGGAGCATTGTGATGACATGGTCATCGATCATTGTGATGACAAGAATTAAGGAGCATTGTGATGACATGGTCATGGAACATTGTGATGACAAGAATTATGGAGCATTGTGATGACACGGTCATGGAACATTGTGATGAGAAGAATTCTGGGGCATTGTGATGACAAGGGACATGGAGCATTGTGATGATATGGTCATGGAACATTTTGATGACAAGAATTCTGGAGCATTGTGATGACACGGTCATGGAACATTGTGATGACAAGAATTCTGGAGCATTGTGATTACAAGAATTCTGGAGCATTGTGATGACACGGTCATGGAACATTGTGATGACAAGAATTCTGGAGCATTGTGATGACACGGTCATGGAACATTTTGATGACAAGAATTATGGAGCATTGTGATGACACGGTCATGGAACTTTGTGATAACAAGAATTCTGGAGCATTGTGATGACAAGGGCCATGGAGCATTGTGATGACACGGTCATGGAACAAAGTGATGACAAGAATTCTGGAGCATTGTGATGACAAGGGCCATGGAGCATTGTGATGACATGATCATTGAACATTGTGATGACAAGAATTCTGGAGCATTGTGATGACAAGGGCCATGGAGCATTGTGATGACACGGTCATGGAACATTGTGATGACAAGAATTCTGGAGCATTGTGATGACAAGGGCCATGGAGCATTGTGATGACACGGTCATGGAACATTTTGATGACCAGAATTCTGGAGAATTGTGATGACAAGTGCCATGGAGCATTGTGATGACACGGTCATGGAACATTGTGATGACAAGAATTCTGGAGCATTATGATGACAAGGGCCATGGAGCATTGTGATGACACGGTCATGGAACATTGTGATGAAAAGAATTCTGGGGCATTGTGATGACAAGGCCCATGGAGCATTGTGATGACACGGTCATGGAACATTGTGATGACAAGAATTCTGGAGCATTGTGATGACAAGAGCCATGGAGCATTGTGATGACACGGTCATGGAACATTGTGATGACAAGAATTCTGGAGTATTGTGATGACAAGGGCCATGGTGCATTGTGATGACACGGTCATGGAACTTTGTGATGACAAGCAATCTGGAGCATTGTGATGACAAGGGCCATGGAGCATTGTGATGACAAGTGTCATGGAGCATTGTAATGAGAGGTTTCATTGTGCACCGTGAGGAGAAGGGGGATGGAGTATTGTGATGAAAGTGGTCCTGGAGCATTGTGATAACAAAAGCCATTGAGCATTGTGCTGACAGGCATCATGGAGCATTGTGAAGAAAGGGTCATGGGAAATTGTAATGACCATAGAGAAATGTGATGAAAATGGTCAGCAAGCAAAGTGATTAAAGTGGTCATTTAGAATTGTCATGAAAAACTACCTAGAGCATTGTGATGACAAAGGTCATGGAGAACTGTGATGGCCAGGGTCATGTAGCATTGTGATGACACGGTCATGGAACATTGTGATGACAAGAATTATGGAGCATTGTGATGACATGGTCATAGAGCATTGTGATGACAAGAATTCTGGAGCATTGTGATGACAAGGGCCATGGAGCATTGTGATGACACGGTCATGGAACATTGTGATGACAAGAATTCTGGAGCATTGTGATGACACGCTCATGGAACACTGTATTGACAAGAATTATGGAGCATTGTGATGACACGGTCATGGATCATTGTGATGACAAGAATTCTGGAGCATTATGATGACAAGGGCCATGGAGCATTGTGATGACACGGTCATGGAACATTGTGATGAAAAGAATTCTGGAGCATTGTGATGACAAGGGCCATGGAGCATTGTAATGACACGGTCATGGAACATTGTGATGACAAGAATTCTGGAGCATTGTGATGACAAGGGCCATGGAGAATTGTGATGACATGGTCATGGAACATTGTGATGACAAGAATTCTGGAGCATTGTGATGACATGTGTCATGGAGAATTGTAATGAAACTTTTCATTGTGCACCGTGATGACAAGGGAGATGGAGTAATGTGATGAAACTGGTCCTGGAGCATTGTAATAACAAAAGCCATTGAGCATTGTGATGACAGGCATCATGGAGCATTGTGAAGAAAGGGGTCATGGGGAATTGTAATGACAATAGAGAAATGTGATGAAAATGGTCAGCAAGCAAAGTGATTAAAGTGGTCATTTAGAATTGTCATGAAAAACTATATAGAGCATTGTGATGACAAAGGTCATGGAGAACTGTGATGACCAGTGTCATGTAGCATTGTGATGACAGGGTCATGGAACATTGTGATGACAAGTATTATGGAGCATTGTGATGACACGGTCATGGAACATTGTGATGACAAGAATTATGGAGCATTGTGATAACACGGTCATGGAACATTGTGATGACAAGATTTCTGGAGCATTGTGATGACAAGGGCCATGGAGCATTGTGATGACACGGTCATGGAACATTGTGATGAAAAGAATTCTGGAGCATTGTGATGACAAGGGCCATGGAGCATTGTGATGACACGGTCATGGAACATTGTGATGACAAGAATTCTGGAGAATTGTGATGACAAGGGCCATGGAGCATTGTGATGACACGGTCATGGAACATTGTGATGACAAGAATTCTGGAGCATTGTGATGACAAGGGCCATGGAGCATTGTGATGACACGGTCATGGAACATGGTGATGACAAGAATTCTGGAGCATTGTGAAGACAAGGGCCATGGAGCATTGTGATGACAAGTGTCATGGAGAATTGTAATGAGAGGTTTCATTGTGCACCGTGATGACAAGGGGGATGGAGTATTGTGATGAAACTGGTCCTGGAGCATTGTGATACCAAAAGCCATTGAGCATTGTGATGACAGTCATCATGGAGCATTGTGAAGAAAGGGGTCATGGGAAATTGTAATGACAATAGAGAAATGTGATGAAAATGGTCAGCAAGCAAAGTGATTAAAGTGGTTATTTACAATGGTCATGAAAAACTATATAGAGCATTGTGATGTCAAAGGTCATGGAGAACTGTGATGACCAGGGTCATGTTGCATTGTGATGACACGGTCATGGAACATTGTGATGACAAGAATTATGGAGCATTGTGATGACAAGGGCCATGGAGCATTGTGATGACACGGTCATGGAACAATGTGATGACAAGAATTCTTGCGCATTGTGATGACAAGGGCCATGGAGCATTGTGATGACATGGTCATCGATCATTGTGATGACAAGAATTAAGGAGCATTGTGATGACATGGTCATGGAACATTGTGATGACAAGAATTATGGAGCATTGTGATGACACGGTCATGGAACATTGTGATGAGAAGAATTCTGTAGCATTGTGATGACAAGGGCCATGGAGCATTGTGATGACACAGTCATGGAACATTGTGATGACAAATATTCTGGAGTATTGTGATGACAAGAATTCTGGAGCATTGTGATGACACGGTCATGGAACAATGTGATGACAAGAATTCTGGCGCATTGTGATGACAAGGGCCATGGAGCATTGTGATGACATGGTCATCGATCATTGTGATGACAAGAATTAAGGAGCATTGTGATGACACGGTCATGGAATATTGTGATGACAAGAATTATGGAGCATTGTGATGACACGGTCATGGAACATTGTGATGACAAGAATTCTGGAGCATTGTGATGACACGGTCATGTAACATTGTGATGACAAGAATTCTGGAGCATTGTGATGACAAGAATTCTGGAGCATTGTGATGACACGGTCATGGAACATTGTGATGACAAGAATTCTGGAGCATTGTGATGACAAGGGCCATGGAGCATTGTGATGACACGGTCATGGAACATTGTGATGACAAGAATTCTGGAGCATTGTGATGATAAGGGCCATGGAGAATTGTGATGACATGGTCATGGAACATTGTGATGACAAGAATTCTGGAGCATTGTGATGACATGTGTCATGGAGCATTGTAATGTAACTTTTCATTGTGCACCGTGATGACAAGGGGGATGGAGTATTGTGATGAAACTGGTCCTGGAGCATTGTGATAACAAAAGCCATTGAGCATTGTGATGACAGGCATCATGGAGCATTGTGAAGAAAGGGGTCATGGGGAATTGTAATGACAATAGAGAAATGTGATGAAAATGGTCAGCAAGCAAAGTGATTAAAGGGGTCATTTGGAATTGTCATGAAAAACTATATAGAGCATTGTGATTACAAAAGTCATGGAGAACTGTGATGACCAGGGTCATGTAGCATTGTGATGACACGGTCATGGAATATTGTGATGACAAGAATTCTGGAGAATTGTGATGACAAGTGCCATGGAGCATTGTGATGACACGGTCATGGAACATTGTGATGACAAGAATTCTGGAGCATGTGATGACAAGTGCCATGGAGCATTGTGATGACACAGTCATGGAACATTGTGATGACAAGAATTCTGGAGCATTGTGATGACCATGGCCATGGAGCATTGTGATGACACGGTCACGGATCTTTGTGATGACAAGCAATCTGGAGCATTGTGATGACAAGGGCCATGGAGCATTGTGATGACAAGTGTCATGGAGCATTGTAATGAGAGGTTTCATTGTGCACCGTGATCACAAGGGGGATGGAGTATTGTGATGAAAGTGGTCCTGGAGCATTGTGATAACAAAAGCCATTGAGCATTGTGCTGACAGGCATCATGGAGCATTGTG
The DNA here is from genome assembly GCF_949987535.1 of Balaenoptera acutorostrata. Taxonomy (NCBI): domain Eukaryota; kingdom Metazoa; phylum Chordata; class Mammalia; order Artiodactyla; family Balaenopteridae; genus Balaenoptera; species Balaenoptera acutorostrata. Next base: position 193,089 of record NW_026646471.1, read on the forward strand.
AGAAAGGGGTCATGGGAAATTGTAATGACAATAGAGAAAAGTGATGAAAATGGTCAGCAAGCAAAGTGATTAAAGTGGTCATTTAGAATTGTCATGAAAAACTACATAGAGCATTGTGATGACAAAGGTCATGGAGAACTGTGATGGCCAGGGTCATGTAGCATTGTGATGACACGGTCATGGAACATTGTGATGACAAGAATTATGGAGCATTGTGATGACACGGTCATAGAAGATTGTAATGACAAGAATTCTGGAGCATTGTGATCACAAGGGCCATGGAGCATTGTGATGACACGGTCATGGAACATTGTGATGACAAGAATTCTGGAGCATTGTGATGACACGCTCATGGAACATTGTGATGACAAGAATTATGGAGCATTGTGATGACACGGTCATGGAACATTGTGATGACAAGAATTCGGGAGCATTGTGATGACAAGGGCCATGGAGCATGGTGATGACACGGTCATGGAACATTGTGATGACAAGAATTCTGGAGCATTGTGATGACAAGGGCCATGGAGAATTGTGATGACATGGTCATGGAACATTGTGATGACAACAATTCTGGAGCATTGTGATGACATGTGTCATGTAGAATTGTAATGAAACTTTTCATTGTGCACCGTGATGACAAGGGGGATGGAGTATTGTGATGAAACTGGTCCTGGAGCATTGTGATAACAAAAGCCATTGAGCATTGTGATGACAGGCATCATGGAGCATTGTGAAGAAAAGGGTCATGGGGAATTGTAATGACAATAGAGAAATGTGATGAAAATGGTCAGCAAGCAAAGTGATTAAAGTGGTCATTTAGAATTGTCATGAAAAACTATATAGAGCATTGTGATGACAAAGGTCATGGAGAACTGTGATGACCAGGGTCATGTAGCATTGTGATGACACGGTCATGGAACATTGTGATGACAAGAATTATGGAGCATTTTGATGACACGGTCATGGAACATTGTGATGACAAGAATTATGGAGCATTGTGATAACACGGTCATGGAACATTGTGATGACAAGAATTCTGGAGAACTGTGATGACAAGGGCCATGGAGCATTGTGATGACAAGAATTATGGAGCATTGTGATAACACGGTCATGGAACATTGTGATGACAAGAATTCTGGAGCATTGTGATGACAAGGGCCATGGTGCATTGTGATGACACGGTCATGGAACATTGTGATGACAAGAATTCTGGAGCATTGTGATGACAAGGGCCATGGAGCATTGTGATGACACGGTCATGGAACATTGTGATGACAAGAATTCTGGAGCATTGTGAGGACAATGGCCATGGAGCATTGTGATGACATGGTCATGGAACATTGTGATGACAAGAATTCTGGAGCATTGTGATGACAAGGGCCATAGAGCTTTGTGATGTCACGGTCATGGTCATTGTGATGACAAGAATTCTGGAGCATTGTGATGACAAGGGACATGGAGCATTGTGATGACACGGTCATGGAACAAAGTGATGACAAGAATTCTGGAGCATTGTGATGACAAGGGCCATGGAGCATTGTGATGACATGGTCATCGAACATTGTGATGACAAGAATTCTGGAGCATTGTGATGACAAGGGCCATGGAGCATTGTGATGACACGGTCATGGAACATTGTGATGACAAGAATTCTAGAGCATTGTGATGACAAGGGCCATGGAGCATTGTGATGACACGGTCATGGAACATTGTGATGACAAGAATTCTGGAGCATTGTGATGATAAGGGCCATGGAGAATTTTGATGACATGCTCATGGAACATTGTGATGACAAGAATTCTGGAGCATTCTGATGACATGTGTCATGGAGCATTGTAATGTAACTTTTCATTGTGCACCGTGATGACAAGGGGGATGGAGTATTGTGATGAAACTGGTCCTGGAGCATTGTGATAACAAAAGCCATTGAGCATTGTGATGACAGGCATCATGGAGAATTGTGAAGAAATTGGTCATGGGGAATTGTAATGACAATAGAGAAATGTGATGAAAATGGTCAGCAAGCAAAGTGATTAAAGGGGTCATTTAGAATTGTCATGAAAAACTATATAGAGCATTGTGATGACAAAAGTCATGGAGAACTGTGATGACCAGGGTCATGTAGCATTGTGATGACACGGTCATGGAACATTGTGATGACAAGAATTATGGAGCATTGTGATGACACGGTCATGGAACTTTGTGATGACCAGAATTCTGGAGAATTGTGATGACAAGTGCCATGGAGCATTGTGATGACACGGTCATGGAACATTGTGATGACAAGAATTCTGGAGCATTGTGATGACAAGGGCCATGGAGCATTGTGATGACACGGTCATGGAACATTGTGATGACAAGAATTCTGGAGCATTGTGATTAATAGGGCCATGGTGCATTGTGATGACACGGTCATGGAACTTTGTGATGAAGAGCAATCTGGATCATTGTGATGACCATGGCCATGGAGCATTGTGATGACACGGTCATGGAACTTTGTGATGACAAGCAATCTGGAGCATTGTGATGACCAGGGCCATGGAGCATTGTGATGACACGGTCATGGAACATTGTGATGAAAGAATTCTGGAGCATTGTGATGACAAGGGCCATGGAGCATTGTGATGACATGTGTCATGGAGCATTGTAATGAAACTTTTCATTGTGCACCGTGATGACATGGGAGATGGAGTAATGTGATGAAACTGGTCCTGGAGCATTGTAATAACAAAAGCCATTGAGCATTGTGATGACAGGCATCATGGAGCATTCTGAAGAAAGGGGTCATGGGGAATGGTAATGACAGTAGAGAAATGTGATGAAAATGGTCAGCAAGCAAAGTGATTAAAATGGTCACTTAGAATTGTCATGAAAAACTATATAGAGCATTGTGATGACAAAGGTCATGGAGAACTGTGAAGACCAGGGTCATGTAGCATTGTGATGACACGGTCATGGAACATTGTGATGACAAGAATTATGGAGCATTGTGATGACACGGTCATGGAACATTGTGATGAAAAGAATTATGGAGCATTGTGATGACAAGGGCCATGGAGCATTGTGATGACACGGTCATGGAACAATGTGATGAAATGAATTCTGGCGCATTGTGATGACAAGGGCCACGGAGCATTGTGATGACATGGTCATCGATCATTGTGATGACAAGAATTAAGGAGCATTGTGATGACATGGTCATGGAACATTGTGATGACAAGAATTATGGAGCATTGTGATGACACGGTCATGGAACATTGTGATGAGAAGAATTCTGGGGCATTGTGATGACAAGGGACATGGAGCATTGTGATGATATGGTCATGGAACATTTTGATGACAAGAATTCTGGAGCATTGTGATGACACGGTCATGGAACATTGTGATGACAAGAATTCTGGAGCATTGTGATTACAAGAATTCTGGAGCATTGTGATGACACGGTCATGGAACATTGTGATGACAAGAATTCTGGAGCATTGTGATGACACGGTCATGGAACATTTTGATGACAAGAATTATGGAGCATTGTGATGACACGGTCATGGAACTTTGTGATAACAAGAATTCTGGAGCATTGTGATGACAAGGGCCATGGAGCATTGTGATGACACGGTCATGGAACAAAGTGATGACAAGAATTCTGGAGCATTGTGATGACAAGGGCCATGGAGCTTTGTGATGTCACGGTCATGGTCATTGTGATGACAAGAATTCTGGAGCATTGTGATGACAAGGGACATGGAGCATTGTGATGACACGGTCATGGAACAAAGTGATGACAAGAATTCTGGAGCATTGTGATGACAAGGGCCATGGAGCATTGTGATGACATGGTCATCGAACATTGTGATGACAAGAATTCTGGAGCATTGTGATGACAAGGGCCATGGAGCATTGTGATGACACGGTCATGGAACATTGTGATGACAAGAATTCTAGAGCATTGTGATGACAAGGGCCATGGAGCATTGTGATGACACGGTCATGGAACATTGTGATGACAAGAATTCTGGAGCATTGTGATGATAAGGGCCATGGAGAATTTTGATGACATGCTCATGGAACATTGTGATGACAAGAATTCTGGAGCATTCTGATGACATGTGTCATGGAGCATTGTAATGTAACTTTTCATTGTGCACCGTGATGACAAGGGGGATGGAGTATTGTGATGAAACTGGTCCTGGAGCTTTGTGATAACAAAAGCCATTGAGCATTGTGATGACAGGCATCATGGAGAATTGTGAAGAAATTGGTCATGGGGAATTGTAATGACAATAGAGAAATGTGATGAAAATGGTCAGCAAGCAAAGTGATTAAAGGGGTCATTTAGAATTGTCATGAAAAACTATATAGAGCATTGTGATGACAAAAGTCATGGAGAACTGTGATGACCAGGGTCATGTAGCATTGTGATGACACGGTCATGGAACATTGTGATGACAAGAATTATGGAGCATTGTGATGACACGGTCATGGAACTTTGTGATGACCAGAATTCTGGAGAATTGTGATGACAAGTGCCATGGAGCATTGTGATGACACGGTCATGGAACATTGTGATGACAAGAATTCTGGAGCATTGTGATGACAAGGGCCATGGAGCATTGTGATGACATGGTCATGGAACATTGTGATGACAACAATTCTGGAGCATTGTGATGACATGTGTCATGTAGAATTGTAATGAAACTTTTCATTGTGCACCGTGATGACAAGGGGGATGGAGTATTGTGATGAAACTGGTCCTTGAGCATTGTGATAACAAAAGCCATTGAGCATTGTGATGACAGGCATCATGGAGCATTGTGAAGAAAAGGGTCATGGGGAATTGTAATGACAATAGAGAAATGTGATGAAAATGGTCAGCAAGCAAAGTGATTAAAGTGGTCATTTAGAATTGTCATGAAAAACTATATAGAGCATTGTGATGACAAAGGTCATGGAGAACTGTGATGACCAGGGTCATGTAGCATTGTGATGACACGGTCATGGAACATTGTGATGACAAGTATTATGGAGCATTTTGATGACACGGTCATGGAACATTGTGATGACAAGAATTATGGAGCATTGTGATAACACGGTCATGGAACATTGTGATGACAAGAATTCTGGAGAATTGTGATGACAAGGGCCATGGAGCATTGTGATGACAAGAATTATGGAGCATTGTGATAACACGGTCATGGAACATGGTGATGACAAGAATTCTGGAGCATTGTGATGACAAGGGCCATGGTGCATTGTGATGACACGGTCATGGAACATTGTGATGACAAGAATTCTGGAGCATTGTGATGACAAGGGCCATGGAGCATTGTGATGACACGGTCATGGAACATTGTAATGACAAGAATTCTGGAGCATTGTGAGGACAATGGCCATGGAGCATTGTGATGACATGGTCATGGAACATTGTGATGACAAGAATTCTGGAGCATTGTGATGACAAGGGCCATAGAGCTTTGTGATGTCACGGTCATGGTCATTGTGATGACAAGAATTCTGGAGCATTGTGATGACAAGGGACATGGAGCATTGTGATGACACGGTCATGGAACAAAGTGATGACAAGAATTCTGGAGCATTGTGATGACAAGGGCCATGGAGCATTGTGATGACATGCTCATCGAACATTGTGATGACAAGAATTCTGGAGCATTGTGATGACAAGGGCCATGGAGCATTGTGATGACACGGTCATGGAACATTGTGATGACAAGAATTCTAGAGCATTGTGATGACAAGGGCCATGGAGCATTGTGATGACACGGTCATGGAACATTGTGATGACAAGAATTCTGGAGCATTGTGATGATAAGGGCCATGGAGAATTTTGATGACATGCTCATGGAACATTGTGATGACAAGAATTCTGGAGCATTCTGATGACATGTGTCATGGAGCATTGTAATGTAACTTTTCATTGTGCACCGTGATGACAAGGGGGATGGAGTATTGTGATGAAACTGGTCCTGGAGCATTGTGATAACAAAAGCCATTGAGCATTGTCATGACAGGCATCATGGAGAATTGTGAAGAAATTGGTCATGGGGAATTGTAATGACAATAGAGAAATGTGATGAAAATGGTCAGCAAGCAAAGTGATTAAAGGGGTCATTTAGAATTGTCATGAAAAACTATATAGAGCATTGTGATGACAAAAGTCATGGAGAACTGTGATGACCAGGGTCATGTAGCATTGTGATGACACGGTCATGGAACATTGTGATGACAAGAATTATGGAGCATTGTGATGACACGGTCATGGAACTTTGTGATGACCAGAATTCTGGAGAATTGTGATGACAAGTGCCATGGAGCATTGTGATGACACGGTCATGGAACATTGTGATGACAAGAATTCTGGAGCATTGTGATGACAAGGGCCATGGAGCATTGTGATGACACGGTCATGGAACATTGTGATGACAAGAATTCTGGAGCATTGTGATTAATAGGGCCATGGTGCATTGTGATGACACGGTCATGGAACTTTGTGATGAAGAGCAATCTGGAGCATTGTGATGACCATGGCCATGGAGCATTGTGATGACACGGTCATGGAACTTTGTGATGACAAGCAATCTGGAGCATTGTGATGACCAGGGCCATGGAGCATTGTGATGACACGGTCATGGAACATTGTGATGAAAGAATTCTGGAGCATTGTGATGACAAGGGCCATGGAGCATTGTGATGACATGTGTCATGGAGCATTGTAATGAAACTTTTCATTGTGCACCGTGATGACATGGGAGATGGAGTAATGTGATGAAACTGGTCCTGGAGCATTGTAATAACAAAAGCCATTGAGCATTGTGATGACAGGCATCATGGAGCATTCTGAAGAAAGGGGTCATGGGGAATGGTAATGACAGTAGAGAAATGTGATGAAAATGGTCAGCAAGCAAAGTGATTAAAATGGTCACTTAGAATTGTCATGAAAAACTATATAGAGCATTGTGATGACAAAGGTCATGGAGAACTGTGAAGACCAGGGTCATGTAGCATTGTGATGACACGGTCATGGAACATTGTGATGACAAGAATTATGGAGCATTGTGATGACACGGTCATGGAACATTGTGATGAAAAGAATTATGGAGCATTGTGATGACAAGGGCCATGGAGCATTGTGATGACACGGTCATGGAACAATGTGATGAAATGAATTCTGGCGCATTGTGATGACAAGGGCCACGGAGCATTGTGATGACATGGTCATCGATCATTGTGATGACAAGAATTAAGGAGCATTGTGATGACATGGTCATGGAACATTGTGATGACAAGAATTATGGAGCATTGTGATGACACGGTCATGGAACATTGTGATGAGAAGAATTCTGGGGCATTGTGATGACAAGGGACATGGAGCATTGTGATGATATGGTCATGGAACATTTTGATGACAAGAATTCTGGAGCATTGTGATGACACGGTCATGGAACATTGTGATGACAAGAATTCTGGAGCATTGTGATTACAAGAATTCTGGAGCATTGTGATGACACGGTCATGGAACATTGTGATGACAAGAATTCTGGAGCATTGTGATGACACGGTCATGGAACATTTTGATGACAAGAATTATGGAGCATTGTGATGACACGGTCATGGAACTTTGTGATAACAAGAATTCTGGAGCATTGTGATGACAAGGGCCATGGAGCATTGTGATGACACGGTCATGGAACAAAGTGATGACAAGAATTCTGGAGCATTGTGATGACAAGGGCCATGGAGCTTTGTGATGTCACGGTCATGGTCATTGTGATGACAAGAATTCTGGAGCATTGTGATGACAAGGGACATGGAGCATTGTGATGACACGGTCATGGAACAAAGTGATGACAAGAATTCTGGAGCATTGTGATGACAAGGGCCATGGAGCATTGTGATGACATGGTCATCGAACATTGTGATGACAAGAATTCTGGAGCATTGTGATGACAAGGGCCATGGAGCATTGTGATGACACGGTCATGGAACATTGTGATGACAAGAATTCTAGAGCATTGTGATGACAAGGGCCATGGAGCATTGTGATGACACGGTCATGGAACATTGTGATGACAAGAATTCTGGAGCATTGTGATGATAAGGGCCATGGAGAATTTTGATGACATGCTCATGGAACATTGTGATGACAAGAATTCTGGAGCATTCTGATGACATGTGTCATGGAGCATTGTAATGTAACTTTTCATTGTGCACCGTGATGACAAGGGGGATGGAGTATTGTGATGAAACTGGTCCTGGAGCTTTGTGATAACAAAAGCCATTGAGCATTGTGATGACAGGCATCATGGAGAATTGTGAAGAAATTGGTCATGGGGAATTGTAATGACAATAGAGAAATGTGATGAAAATGGTCAGCAAGCAAAGTGATTAAAGGGGTCATTTAGAATTGTCATGAAAAACTATATAGAGCATTGTGATGACAAAAGTCATGGAGAACTGTGATGACCAGGGTCATGTAGCATTGTGATGACACGGTCATGGAACATTGTGATGACAAGAATTATGGAGCATTGTGATGACACGGTCATGGAACTTTGTGATGACCAGAATTCTGGAGAATTGTGATGACAAGTGCCATGGAGCATTGTGATGACACGGTCATGGAACATTGTGATGACAAGAATTCTGGAGCATTGTGATGACAAGGGCCATGGAGCATTGTGATGACACGGTCATGGAACATTGTGATGACAAGAATTCTGGAGCATTGTGATGAATAGGGCCATGGTGCATTGTGATGACACGGTCATGGAACTTTGTGATGAAGAGCAATCTGGAGCATTGTGATGACCATGGCCATGGAGCATTGTGATGACACGGTCATGGAACTTTGTGATGACAAGCAATCTGGAGCATTGTGATGACCAGGGCCATGGAGCATTGTGATGACACGGTCATGGAACATTGTGATGAAAGAATTCTGGAGCATTGTGATGACAAGGGCCATGGAGCATTGTGATGACATGTGTCATGGAGCATTGTAATGAAACTTTTCATTGTGCACCGTGATGACATGGGAGATGGAGTAATGTGATGAAACTGGTCCTGGAGCATTGTAATAACAAAAGCCATTGAGCATTGTGATGACAGGCATCATGGAGCATTGTGAAGAAAGGGGTCATGGGGAATGGTAATGACAGTAGAGAAATGTGATGAAAATGGTCAGCAAGCAAAGTGATTAAAATGGTCACTTAGAATTGTCATGAAAAACTATATAGAGCATTGTGATGACAAAGGTCATGGAGAACTGTGAAGACCAGGGTCATGTAGCATTGTGATGACACGGTCATGGAACATTGTGATGACAAGAATTATGGAGCATTGTGATGACACGGTCATGGAACATTGTGATGAAAAGAATTATGGAGCATTGTGATGACAAGGGCCATGGAGCATTGTGATGACACGGTCATGGAACAATGTGATGAAATGAATTCTGGCGCATTGTGATGACAAGGGCCACGGAGCATTGTGATGACATGGTCATCGATCATTGTGATGACAAGAATTAAGGAGCATTGTGATGACATGGTCATGGAACCTTGTGATGACAAGAATTATGGAGCATTGTGATGACACGGTCATGGAACATTGTGATGAGAAGAATTCTGGGGCATTGTGATGACAAGGGACATGGAGCATTGTGATGATATGGTCATGGAACATTTTGATGACAAGAATTCTGGAGCATTGTGATGACACGGTCATGGAACATTGTGATGACAAGAATTCTGGAGCATTGTGATTACAAGAATTCTGGAGCATTGTGATGACACGGTCATGGAACATTGTGATGACAAGAATTCTGGAGCATTGTGATGACACGGTCATGGAACATTTTGATGACAAGAATTATGGAGCATTGTGATGACACGGTCATGGAACTTTGTGATAACAAGAATTCTGGAGCATTGTGATGACAAGGGCCATGGAGCATTGTGATGACACGGTCATGGAACAAAGTGATGACAAGAATTCTGGAGCATTGTGATGACAAGGGCCATGGAGCATTGTGATGACATGATCATTGAACATTGTGATGACAAGAATTCTGGAGCATTGTGATGACAAGGGCCATGGAGCATTGTGATGACACGGTCATGGAACATTGTGATGACAAGAATTCTGGAGCATTGTGATGACAAGGGGCATGGAGCATTGTGATGACACGGTCATGGAACATTTTGATGACCAGAATTCTGGAGAATTGTGATGACAAGTGCCATGGAGCATTGTGATGAAACGGTCATGGAACATTGTGATGACAAGAATTCTGGAGCATTATGATGACAAGGGTCATGGAGCATTGTGATGACACGGTCATGGAACATTGTGATGAAAAGAATTCTGGGGCATTGTGATGACAAGGGCCATGGAGCATTGTGATGACACGGTCATGGAACATTGTGATGACAAGAATTCTGGAGCATTGTGATGAAAAGTGCCATGGAGCATTGTGATGACACGGTCATGGAACATTGTGATGACAAGAATTCTGGAGTATTGTGATGACAAGGGCCATGGTGCATTGTGATGACACGGTCATGGAACTTTGTGATGACAAGCAATCTGGAGCATTGTGATGACCAGGGCCATGGAGCATTGTGATGACATGGTCACGGAACTTTGTGATGACAAGCAATCTGGAGCATTGTGATGACAAGGGCCATGGAGCATTGTGATGACAAGTGTCATGGAGCATTGTAATGAGAGGTTTCATTGTGCACCGTGAGGAGAAGGGGGATGGAGTATTGTGATGAAAGTGGTCCTGGAGCATTGTGATAACAAAAGCCATTGAGCATTGTGCTGACAGGCATCATGGAGCATTGTGAAGAAAGGGTCATGGGAAATTGTAATGACCATAGAGAAATGTGATGAAAATGGTCAGCAAGCAAAGTGATTAAAGTGGTCATTTAGAATTGTCATGAAAAACTACATAGAGCATTGTGATGACAAAGGTCATGGAGAACTGTGATGGCCAGGGTCATGTAGCATTGTGATGACACGGTCATGGAACATTGTGATGACAAGAATTATGGAGCATTGTGATGACATGGTCATAGAGCATTGTGATGACAAGAATTCTGGAGCATTGTGATGACAAGGGCCATGGAGCATTGTGATGACACGGTCATGGAACATTGTGATGACAAGAATTCTGGAGCATTGTGATGACACGCTCATGGAACACTGTATTGACAAGAATTATGGAGCATTGTGATGACACGGTCATGGATCATTGTGATGACAAGAATTCTGGAGCATTATGATGACAAGGGCCATGGAGCATTGTGATGACACGGTCATGGAACATTGTGATGAAAAGAATTCTGGAGCATTGTGATGACACGGTCATGGAACATTGTGATGACAAGAATTATGGAGCATTGTGATAACACGGTCATGGAACATTGTGATGACAAGATTTCTGGAGCATTGTGATGACAAGGGCCATGGAGCATTGTGATGACACGGTCATCGAACATTGTGATGAAAAGAATTCTGGAGCATTGTGATGACAAGGGCCATGGAGCATTGTGATGACACGGTGATGGAACATTGTGATGACAAGAATTCTGGAGAATTGTGATGACAAGGGCCATGGAGCATTGTGATGACACGGTCATGGAACATTGTGATGACAAGAATTCTGGAGCATTGTGATGACAAGGGCCATGGAGCATTGTGATGACACGGTCATGGAACATGGTGATGACAAGAATTCTGGAGCATTGTGAAGACAAGGGCCATGGAGCATTGTGATGACAAGTGTCATGGAGAATTGTAATGAGAGGTTTCATTGTGCACCGTGATGACAAGGGGGATGGAGTATTGTGATGAAACTGGTCCTGGAGCATTGTGATACCAAAAGCCATTGAGCATTGTGATGACAGTCATCATGGAGCATTGTGAAGAAAGGGGTCATGGGAAATTGTAATGACAATAGAGAAATGTGATGAAAATGGTCAGCAAGCAAAGTGATTAAAGTGGTCATTTACAATGGTCATGAAAAACTATATAGAGCATTGTGATGGCAAAGGTCATGGAGAACTGTGATGACCAGGGTCATGTAGCATTGTGATGACACGGTCATGGAACATTGTGATGACAAGAATTATGGAGCATTGTGATGACAAGGGCCATGGAGCATTGTAATGACACGGTCATGGAACAATGTAATGACAAGAATTCTTGCGCATTGTGATGACAAGGGCCATGGAGCATTGTGATGACATGGTCATTGATCATTGTGATGACAAGAATTAAGGAGCATTGTGATGACATGGTCATGGAACATTGTGATGACAAGAATTATGGAGCATTGTGATGACACGGTCATGGAACATTGTGATGAGAAGAATTCTGTAGCATTGTGATGACAAGGGCCATGGAGCATTGTGATGACACAGTCATGGAACATTGTGATGACAAATATTCTGGAGTATTGTGATGACAAGAATTCTGGAGCATTGTGATGACACGGTCATGGAACATTGTGATGACAAGAATTCCGGAGCATTGTGATGACACGGTCATGGAACATTTTGATGACAAGAGTTATGGAGCATTGTGATGACACGGTCATGGAACATTGTGATGACAAGAATTCTGGAACATTGTGATGACAAGGGCCATGGAGCATTGTGATGACACGGTCATGGAACAAAGTGATGACAAGAATTCTGGAGCATTGTGATGACAAGAATTCTGGAGCATTGTGATGACAAGAATTCTGGAGCATTGTGATGACAAGGACCATGGAGCATTGTGATGACACGTTCATTGAACATTGTAATGACAAGAATTCTGAAGAATTGTGATGACAAGGGCCATGGAGCATTGTGATGACATGGTCATGTAACATTGTGATGACAAGAATTCTGGAGCATTGTGATGACAAGGGCCATGGAGCATTGTGATGACACGGTCATGGAACATTGTGATTACAAGAATTCTGGAGCATTGTGATGACAAGGGACATGGAGCATTGTGATGACACGGTCATGGAACATTTTGATGAAAGAATTCTGGAGGATTGTGATGACAAGGGCCATGGAGCATTGTGATGACAAGTGTCATGGAGCATTGTGATGACAAGAATTCTGGAGCATTGTGATGACACGGTCATGGAACATTGTAATGACAAGTATTCTGGAGCATTGTGATGAAAAGGGCCATGGAGCATTGTGATGACACAGTCATGGAACATTCTGATGACAAATATTCTGGAGTATTGTGATGACAAGAATTCTGGAGCATTGTGATGACACGGTCATGGAACATTGTGATGACAAGAATTCCGGAGCATTGTGATGACACGGTCATGGAACATTTTGATGACAAGAGTTATGGAGCATTGTGATGACACGGTCATGGAACATTGTGATGACAAGAATTCTGGAGCATTGTGATGACAAGGGCCATGGAGTATGGTGATGACACGGTCATGGAACATTGTGATGACAAGAATTCTGGAGCATTGTGATGACAAGGGCCATGGAGAATTGTGATGACATGGTCATGGAACATTGTGATGACAACAATTCTGGAGCATTGTGATGACATGTGTCATGTAGAATTGTAATGAAACTTTTCATTGTGCACCGTGATGACAAGGGGGATGGAGTATTGTGATGAAACTGGTCCTGGAGCATTGTGATAACAAAAGCCATTGAGCATTGTGATGACAGGCATCATGGAGCATTGTGAAGAAAGGGGTCATGGGAAATTGTAATGACAATAGAGAAATGTGATGAAAATGGTCAGCAAGCAAAGTGATTAAAGTGGTCATTTAGAATTGTCATGAAAAAATATATAGAGCATTGTGATGACAAAGGTCATGGAGAACTGTGATGACCAGGGTCATGTAGCATTGTGATGACACGGTCATGGAACATTGTGATGACAAGAATTATGGAGCATTGTGATGACACGGTCATGGAACATTGTGATGACAAGAATTATGGAGCATTGTGATAACACGGTCATGGAACATTGTGATGACAAGAATTCTGGAGAATTGTGATGACAAGGGCCATGGAGCATTGTGATGACAAGAATTATGGAGCATTGTGATAACACGGTCATGGAACATTGTGATGACAAGAATTATGCAGCATTGTGATAACACGGTCATGGAACATTGTGATGACAAGAATTCTGGAGCATTGTGATGACAAGGGCCATGGAGCATTGTGATGACACGGTCATGGAACATTGTGATGACAAGAATTCTGGAGCATTGTGATGACAAGGGCCATGGAGCATTGTGATGACACGGTCATGGAACATTGTGATGACAAGAATTCTGGAGCATTGTGAGGACAATGGCCATGGAGCATTGTGATGACATGGTCATGGAACATTGTGATGACAAGAATTCTGGAGCATTGTGATGACAAGGGCCATGGAGCATTGTGATGACATGGTCATCGAACATTGTGATGACAAGAATTCTGGAGCATTGTGATGACAAGGGCCATGGAGCATTGTGATGACATGGTCATGGAACATTGTGATGACAAGAATTCTGGAGCATTCTGATGACATGTGTCATGGAGCATTGTAATGTAACTTTTCATTGTGCACCGTGATGACAAGGGGGATGGAGTATTGTGATGAAACTGGTCCTGGAGCATTGTGATAACAAAAGCCATTGAGCATTGTGATGACAGGCATCATGGAGCATTGTGAAGAAATTGGTCATGGGGAATTGTAATGACAATAGAGAAATGTGATGAAAATGGTCAGCAAGCAAAGTGATTAAAGGGGTCATTTAGAATTGTCATGAAAAACTATATAGAGCATTGTGATGACAAAAGTCATGGAGAACTGTGATGACCAGGGTCATGTAGCATTGTGATGACACGGTCATGGAACATTGTGATGACAAGAATTATGGAGCATTGTGATGACACGGTCATGGAACTTTGTGATGACCAGAATTCTGCAGAATTGTGATGACAAGTGCCATGGAGCATTGTGATGACACGGTCATGGAACATTGTGATGACAAGAATTCTGGAGCATTGTGATTACAAGGGCCATGGAGCATTGTGATGACACGGTCATGGAACATTGTGATGAAAAGAATTCTGGAGCATTGTGATGAATAGGGCCATGGTGCATTGTGATGACACGGTCATGGAACTTTGTGATGAAGAGCAATCTGGAGCATTGTGATGACCAGGGTCATGGAGCATTGTGATGACACGGTCATCGAACATTGTGATGACAAGCAATCTGGAGCATTGTGATGACAAGTGCCATGGAGCATTGTGATGACAAGTGTCATGGAGCATTGTAATGAGAGGTTTCATTGTGCACCGTGATGACAAGGGGGATGGAGTATTGTGATGAAAGTGGTCCTGGGGCATTGTGATAACAAAAGCCATTGAGCATTGTGCTGACAGGCATCATGGACCATTGTGAAGAAAGGGGTCATGGGAAATTGTAATGACAATAGAGAAATGTGATGAAAATGGTCAGCAAGCAAAGTGATTAAAGTGGTCATTTAGAATTGTCATGAAAAACTACATAGAGCATTGTGATGACAAAGGTCATGGAGAACTGTGATGGCCAGGGTCATGTAGCATTGTGATGACACGGTCATGGAACATTGTGATGACAAGAATTATGGAGCATTTTGATGACACGGTCATAGAACATTGAGATGACAAGAATTCTGGAGCATTGTGATGACAAGGACCATGGAGCATTGTGATGACACGGTCATGGAACATTGTGATGACAAGAATTCTGGAGCATTGTGATGACACGCTCATGGAACATTGTGATGACAAGAATTATGGAGCATTGTGATGACACGGTCATGGAACAAAGTGATGACAAGAATTCTGGAGCATTGTGATGACAAGAATTCTGGAGCATTGTGATGACAAGGGCCATGGAGCATTGTGATGACACGTTCATTGAACATTGTAATGACAAGAATTCTGAAGAATTGTGATGACAAGGGCCATGGAGCATTGTGATGACATGGTCATGGAACATTTTGATGACAAGAATTGTGGAGCATTGTGATGACAAGGGCCATGGAGCATTGTGATGACACGGTCATGGAACATTGTGATGACAAGAATTCTGGAGCATTGTGATGATAAGGGCCATGGAGAATTGTGATGACATGGTCATGGAACATTGTGATGACAAGAAATCTGGAGCATTGTGATGACATATGTCATGGAGCATTGTAATGAAACTTTTCATTGTGCACCGTGATGACAAGGGGGATGGAGTATTGTGATGAAACTGGTCCTGGAGCATTGTGATAACAAAAGCCATTGAGCATTGTGATGACAGGCAAAATGGAGCATTGTGAAGAAAGGGGTCATGGGAAATTGTATTGACAATAGAGAAATGTGATGAAAATGGTCAGCAAGCAAAGTGATTAAAGTGGTCATTTAGAATTGTCATGAAAAACTATATAGAGCATTGTGATGACACAGGTCATGTAGAACTGTGATGACCAGGGTCATGTAGCATTGTGATGACACGGTCATGGAACATTGTGATGACAAGAATTATGGAGCATTGTGATGACACGGTCATGGAACATTGTGATGACCAGAATTCTGGAGAATTGTGATGACAAGTGCCATGGAGCATTGTGATGACACGGTCATGGAACATTGTGATGACAAGAATTCTGGAGCATTGTGATGAATAGGGCCATGGTGCATTGTGATGACACGGTCATGGAACTTTGTGATGAACAGCAATCTGGAGCATTGTGATGACCATGTCCATGGAGCATTGTGATGACACTGTCACGGATCTTTGTGATGACAAGCAATCTGGAGCATTGTGATGACAAGGGCCATGGAGCATTGTGATGACAAGTGTCATGGAGCATTGTAATGAGAGGTTTCATTGTGCACTGTGATGACAAGGGGGATGGAGTATTGTGATGAAAGTGGTCCTGGAGCATTGTGATAACAAAAGCCATTGAGCATTGTGCTGACAGACATCATGGAGCATTGTGAGAAAGGGGTCATGGAAAATTGTAATGAAAATAGAGAAAAGTGATGAAAATGGTCAGCAAGCAAAGTGATTAAAGTGGTCATTTAGAATTGTCATGAAAAACTACATAGAGCATTGTGATGACAAAGGTCATGGAGAACTGTGATGGCCAGGGTCATGTAGCATTCTGATGACACGGTCATGGAACATTGTGATGACAAGAATTATGGAGCATTGTGATGACACGGTCATAGAACATTGTAATGACAAGAATTCTGGAGCATTGTGATCACAAGGGCCATGGAGCATTGTGATGACACGCTCATGGAACATTGTGATGACAAGAATTATGGAGCATTGTGATGACACGGTCATGGAACATTGTGATGACAAGAATTCTGGAGCATTATGATGACAAGGGCCATGGAGCATTGTGATGACACGGTCATGGAACATTGTGATGACAAGAATTCTGGAGCATTGTGATGACAAGGGCCATGGAGCATGGTGATGACACGGTCATGGAACATTGTGATGACAAGAATTCTGGAGCATTGTGATGACAAGGGCCATGGAGAATTGTGATGACATGGTCATGGAACATTGTGATGACAACAATTCTGGAGCATTGTGATGACATGTGTCATGTAGAATTGTAATGAAACTTTTCATTGTGCACCGTGATGACAAGGGGGATGGAGTACTGTGATGAAACTGGTCCTGGAGCATTGTGATAACAAAAGCCATTGAGCATTGTGATGACAGGCATCATGGAGCATTGTGAAGAAAAGGGTCATGGGGAATTGTAATGACAATAGAGAAATGTGATGAAAATGGTCAGCAAGCAAAGTGATTAAAGTGGTCATTTAGAATTGTCATGAAAAACTATATAGAGCATTGTGATGACAAAGGTCATGGAGAACTGTGATGACCAGGGTCATGTAGCATTGTGATGACACGGTCATTGAACATTGTGATGACAAGAATTATGAAGCATTGTGATGACACGGTCATGGAACATTGTGATGACAAGAATTATGGAGCATTGTGATAACACGGTCATGGAACATTGTGATGACAAGAATTCTGGAGAATTGTGATGACAAGGGCCATGGAGCATTGTGATGACAAGAATTATGGAGCATTGTGATAACACGGTCATGGAACATTGTGATGACAAGAATTCTGGAGCATTGTGATGACAAGGGCCATGGAGCATTGTGATGACACGGTCATGGAACATTGTGATGACAAGAATTCTGGAGCATTGTGATGACAAGGGCCATGGAGCATTGTGATGACACGGTCATGGATCATTGTGATGACAAGAATTCTGGAGCATTGTGAGGACAATGGCCATGGAGCATTGTGATGACATGGTCATGGAACATTGTGATGACAAGAATTCTGGAGCATTGTGATGACAAGGGCCATGGAGCTTTGTGATGTCACGGTCATGGAACATTGTGATGACAAGAATTCTGGAGCATTGTGATGACAAGGGACATGGAGCATTGTGATGACACGGTCATGGAACAAAGTGATGACAAGAATTCTGGAGCATTGTGATGACAAGGGCCATGGAGCATTGTGATGACATGGTCATCGAACATTGTGATGACAAGAATTCTGGAGCATTGTGATGACAAGGGCCATGGAGCATTGTGATGAAACGGTCATGGAACATTGTGATGACAAGAATTCTGGAGCATTGTGGTGACAAGGGCCATGGTGCATTGTGATGACACGGTCATGGAACATTGTGATGACAAGAATTCTGGAGCATTGTGATGATAAGGGCCATGGAGAATTTTGATGACATGGTCATGGAACATTGTGATGACAAGAATTCTGGAGCATTCTGATGACATGTGTCATGGAGCATTGTAATGTAACTTTTCATTGTGCACCGTGATGACAAGGGGGATGGAATATTGTGATGAAACTCTTCCTGGAGCATTGTGATAACAAAAGCCATTGAGCATTGTGATGACAGGCATCATGGAGCATTGTGAAGAAAGGGGTCATGGGGAATTGTAATGACAATAGAGAAATGTGATGAAAATGGTCAGCAAGCAAAGTGATTAAAGGGGTCATTTAGAATTGTCATGAAAAACTATATAGAGCATTGTGATGACAAAAGTCATGGAGAACTGTGATGACCAGGGTCATGTAGCATTGTGATGACACGGTCATGGAACATTGTGATGACAAGAATTATGGAGCATTGTGATGACACGGTCATGGAACTTTGTGATGACCAGAATTCTGGAGAATTGTGATGACAAGTGCCATGGAGCATTGTGATGACACGGTCATGGAACATTGTGATGACAAGAATTCTGGAGCATTGTGATGACAAGGGCCATGGAGCATTGTGATGACACGGTCATGGAACATTGTGATGACAAGAATTCTGGAGCATTGTGATGAATAGGGCCATGGTGCATTGTGATGACACGGTCATGGAACTTTGTGATGAAGAGCAATCTGGAGCATTGTGATGACCATGGCCATGGAGCATTGTGATGACACGGTCACGGATCCTTGTGATGAGAAGCAATCTGGAGCATTGTGATGACAAGGGCCATGGAGCATTGTGATGACAAGTGTCATGGAGCATTGAAATGAGAGGTTTCATTGTGCACCGTGATCACAAGGGGGATTGAGTATTGTGATGAAAGTGGTCCTGGAGCATTGTGATAACAAAAGCCATTGAGCATTGTGCTGACAGGCATCATGGAGCATTGTGAGAAAGGGGTCATGGGAAATTGTAATGACAATAGAGAAAAGTGATGAAAATGGTCAGCAAGCAAAGTGATTAAAGTGGTCATTTAGAATTGTCATGAAAAACTACATAGAGCATTGTGATGACAAAGGTCATGGAGAACTGTGATGGCCAGGGTCATGTAGCATTGTGATGACACGGTCATGGAACATTGTGATGACAATAATTTTGGAGCATTGTGATGACAAGGGCCATGGTGCATTATGATGACACGGTCATGGAACTTTGTGATGACAAGCAATCTGGAGCATTGTGATGACAAGGGCCATGGAGCATTGTGATGACAAGTGTCATGGAGCATTGTAATGAGAGGTTTCATTGTGTACCGTGATGACAATGGGGATGGAGTATTGTGATGAAACTGGTCCTGGAGCATTGTGATAACAAAAGCCATTGAGCATTGTGATGACAGGCATCATGGAGCATTGTGAAGAAAGAGGTCATGGGAAATTGTAATGAAAATAGAGAAATGTGATGAAAATTGTCAGCAAGCAAAGTGATTAAAGTGGTCATTTACAATTGTCATGAAAAACTTTATAGTGCATTGTGATGACACGGTCATGGATCATTGTGATGACAAGAATTCTGGAGCATTGTGAGGACAATGGCCATGGAGCATTGTGATGACATGGTCATGGAACATTGTGATGACAAGAATTCTGGAGCATTGTGATGACAAGGGCCATGGAGCATTGTGATGACATGGTCATCGAACATTGTGATGACAAGAATTCTGGAGCATTGTGATGACAAGGGCCATGGAGCATTGTGATGACATGGTCATGGAACATTGTGATGACAAGAATTCTGGAGCATTCTGATGACATGTGTCATGGAGCATTGTAATGTAACTTTTCATTGTGCACCGTGATGACAAGGGGGATGGAGTATTGTGATGAAACTGGTCCTGGAGCATTGTGATAACAAAAGCCATTGAGCATTGTGATGACAGGCATCATGGAGCATTGTGAAGAAATTGGTCATGGGGAATTGTAATGACAATAGAGAAATGTGATGAAAATGGTCAGCAAGCAAAGTGATTAAAGGGGTCATTTAGAATTGTCATGAAAAACTATATAGAGCATTGTGATGACAAAAGTCATGGAGAACTGTGATGACCAGGGTCATGTAGCATTGTGATGACACGGTCATGGAACATTGTGATGACAAGAATTATGGAGCATTGTGATGACACGGTCATGGAACTTTGTGATGACCAGAATTCTGCAGAATTGTGATGACAAGTGCCATGGAGCATTGTGATGACACGGTCATGGAACATTGTGATGACAAGAATTCTGGAGCATTGTGATTACAAGGGCCATGGAGCATTGTGATGACACGGTCATGGAACATTGTGATGACAAGAATTCTGGAGCATTGTGATGAATAGGGCCATGGTGCATTGTGATGACACGGTCATGGAACTTTGTGATGAAGAGCAATCTGGAGCATTGTGATGACCAGGGTCATGGAGCATTGTGATGACACGGTCATCGAACATTGTGATGACAAGCAATCTGGAGCATTGTGATGACAAGTGCCATGGAGCATTGTGATGACAAGTGTCATGGAGCATTGTAATGAGAGGTTTCATTGTGCACCGTGATGACAAGGGGGATGGAGTATTGTGATGAAAGTGGTCCTGGGGCATTGTGATAACAAAAGCCATTGAGCATTGTGCTGACAGGCATCATGGACCATTGTGAAGAAAGGGGTCATGGGAAATTGTAATGACAATAGAGAAATGTGATGAAAATGGTCAGCAAGCAAAGTGATTAAAGTGGTCATTTAGAATTGTCATGAAAAACTACATAGAGCATTGTGATGACAAAGGTCATGGAGAACTGTGATGGCCAGGGTCATGTAGCATTGTGATGACACGGTCATGGAACATTGTGATGACAAGAATTATGGAGCATTTTGATGACACGGTCATAGAACATTGAGATGACAAGAATTCTGGAGCATTGTGATGACAAGGACCATGGAGCATTGTGATGACACGGTCATGGAACATTGTGATGACAAGAATTCTGGAGCATTGTGATCACACGCTCATGGAACATTGTGATGACAAGAATTATGGAGCATTGTGATGACACGGTCATGGAACAAAGTGATGACAAGAATTCTGGAGCATTGTGATGACAAGAATTCTGGAGCATTGTGATGACAAGGGCCATGGAGCATTGTGATGACACGGTCATGGAACATTGTGATGACAAGAATTCTGGAGCATTGTGATGATAAGGGCCATGGAGAATTGTGATGACATGGTCATGGAACATTGTGATGACAAGAAATCTGGAGCATTGTGATGACATATGTCATGGAGCATTGTAATGAAACTTTTCATTGTGCACCGTGATGACAAGGGGGATGGAGTATTGTGATGAAACTGGTCCTGGAGCATTGTGATAACAAAAGCCATTGAGCATTGTGATGACAGGCAAAATGGAGCATTGTGAAGAAAGGGGTCATGGGGAATTGTATTGACAATAGAGAAATGTGATGAAAATGGTCAGCAAGCAAAGTGATTAAAGTGGTCATTTAGAATTGTCATGAAAAACTATATAGAGCATTGTGATGACACAGGTCATGTAGAACTGTGATGACCAGGGTCATGTAGCATTGTGATGACACGGTCATGGAACATTGTGATGACAAGAATTATGGAGCATTGTGATGACACGGTCATGGAACATTGTGATGACCAGAATTCTGGAGAATTGTGATGACAAGTGCCATGGAGCATTGTGATGACACGGTCATGGAACATTGTGATGACAAGAATTCTGGAGCATTGTGATGAATAGGGCCATGGTGCATTGTGATGACACGGTCATGGAACTTTGTGATGAACAGCAATCTGGAGCATTGTGATGACCATGTCCATGGAGCATTGTGATGACACTGTCACGGATCTTTGTGATGACAAGCAATCTGGAGCATTGTGATGACAAGGGCCATGGAGCATTGTGATGACAAGTGTCATGGAGCATTGTAATGAGAGGTTTCATTGTGCACTGTGATGACAAGGGGGATGGAGTATTGTGATGAAAGTGGTCCTGGAGCATTGTGATAACAAAAGCCATTGAGCATTGTGCTGACAGACATCATGGAGCATTGTGAGAAAGGGGTCATGGGAAATTGTAATGAAAATAGAGAAAAGTGATGAAAATGGTCAGCAAGCAAAGTGATTAAAGTGGTCATTTAGAATTGTCATGAAAAACTACATAGAGCATTGTGATGACAAAGGTCATGGAGAACTGTGATGGCCAGGGTCATGTAGCATTCTGATGACACGGTCATGGAACATTGTGATGACAAGAATTATGGAGCATTGTGATGACACGGTCATAGAACATTGTAATGACAAGAATTCTGGAGCATTGTGATCACAAGGGCCATGGAGCATTGTGATGACACGCTCATGGAACATTGTGATGACAAGAATTATGGAGCATTGTGATGACACGGTCATGGAACATTGTGATGACAAGAATTCTGGAGCATTATGATGACAAGGGCCATGGAGCATTGTGATGACACGGTCATGGAACATTGTGATGACAAGAATTCTGGAGCATTGTGATGACAAGGGCCATGGAGCATGGTGATGACACGGTCATGGAACATTGTGATGACAAGAATTCTGGAGCATTGTGATGACAAGGGCCATGGAGAATTGTGATGACATGGTCATGGAACATTGTGATGACAACAATTCTGGAGCATTGTGATGACATGTGTCATGTAGAATTGTAATGAAACTTTTCATTGTGCACCGTGATGACAAGGGGGATGGAGTACTGTGATGAAACTGGTCCTGGAGCATTGTGATAACAAAAGCCATTGAGCATTGTGATGACAGGCATCATGGAGCATTGTGAAGAAAAGGGTCATGGGGAATTGTAATGACAATAGAGAAATGTGATGAAAATGGTCAGCAAGCAAAGTGATTAAAGTGGTCATTTAGAATTGTCATGAAAAACTATATAGAGCATTGTGATGACAAAGGTCATGGAGAACTGTGATGACCAGGGTCATGTAGCATTGTGATGACACGGTCATTGAACATTGTGATGACAAGAATTATGAAGCATTGTGATGACACGGTCATGGAACATTGTGATGACAAGAATTATGGAGCATTGTGATAACACGGTCATGGAACATTGTGATGACAAGAATTCTGGAGAATTGTGATGACAAGGGCCATGGAGCATTGTGATGACAAGAATTATGGAGCATTGTGATAACACGGTCATGGAACATTGTGATGACAAGAATTCTGGAGCATTGTGATGACAAGGGCCATGGAGCATTGTGATGACACGGTCATGGAACATTGTGATGACAAGAATTCTGGAGCATTGTGATGACAAGGGCCATGGAGCATTGTGATGACACGGTCATGGATCATTGTGATGACAAGAATTCTGGAGCATTGTGAGGACAATGGCCATGGAGCATTGTGATGACATGGTCATGGAACATTGTGATGACAAGAATTCTGGAGCATTGTGATGACAAGGGCCATGGAGCTTTGTGATGTCACGGTCATGGAACATTGTGATGACAAGAATTCTGGAGCATTGTGATGACAAGGGACATGGAGCATTGTGATGACACGGTCATGGAACAAAGTGATGACAAGAATTCTGGAGCATTGTGATGACAAGGGCCATGGAGCATTGTGATGACATGGTCATCGAACATTGTGATGACAAGAATTCTGGAGCATTGTGATGACAAGGGCCATGGAGCATTGTGATGAAACGGTCATGGAACATTGTGATGACAAGAATTCTGGAGCATTGTGATGACAAGGGCCATGGTGCATTGTGATGACACGGTCATGGAACATTGTGATGACAAGAATTCTGGAGCATTGTGATGATAAGGGCCATGGAGAATTTTGATGACATGGTCATGGAACATTGTGATGACAAGAATTCTGGAGCATTCTGATGACATGTGTCATGGAGCATTGTAATGTAACTTTTCATTGTGCACCGTGATGACAAGGGGGATGGAATATTGTGATGAAACTCTTCCTGGAGCATTGTGATAACAAAAGCCATTGAGCATTGTGATGACAGGCATCATGGAGCATTGTGA
The DNA here is from genome assembly GCF_949987535.1 of Balaenoptera acutorostrata. Classification (NCBI taxonomy): domain Eukaryota; kingdom Metazoa; phylum Chordata; class Mammalia; order Artiodactyla; family Balaenopteridae; genus Balaenoptera; species Balaenoptera acutorostrata. The sequence goes on from NW_026646471.1 coordinate 218,023, forward strand.
AGAAAGGGGTCATGGGGAATTGTAATGACAATAGAGAAATGTGATGAAAATGGTCAGCAAGCAAAGTGATTAAAGGGGTCATTTAGAATTGTCATGAAAAACTATATAGAGCATTGTGATGACAAAAGTCATGGAGAACTGTGATGACCAGGGTCATGTAGCATTGTGATGACACGGTCATGGAACATTGTGATGACAAGAATTATGGAGCATTGTGATGACACGGTCATGGAACTTTGTGATGACCAGAATTCTGGAGAATTGTGATGACAAGTGCCATGGAGCATTGTGATGACACGGTCATGGAACATTGTGATGACAAGAATTCTGGAGCATTGTGATGACAAGGGCCATGGAGCATTGTGATGACACGGTCATGGAACATTGTGATGACAAGAATTCTGGAGCATTGTGATGAATAGGGCCATGGTGCATTGTGATGACACGGTCATGGAACTTTGTGATGAAGAGCAATCTGGAGCATTGTGATGACCATGGCCATGGAGCATTGTGATGACACGGTCACGGATCCTTGTGATGAGAAGCAATCTGGAGCATTGTGATGACAAGGGCCATGGAGCATTGTGATGACAAGTGTCATGGAGCATTGAAATGAGAGGTTTCATTGTGCACCGTGATCACAAGGGGGATTGAGTATTGTGATGAAAGTGGTCCTGGAGCATTGTGATAACAAAAGCCATTGAGCATTGTGCTGACAGGCATCATGGAGCATTGTGAGAAAGGGGTCATGGGAAATTGTAATGACAATAGAGAAAAGTGATGAAAATGGTCAGCAAGCAAAGTGATTAAAGTGGTCATTTAGAATTGTCATGAAAAACTACATAGAGCATTGTGATGACAAAGGTCATGGAGAACTGTGATGGCCAGGGTCATGTAGCATTGTGATGACACGGTCATGGAACATTGTGATGACAATAATTTTGGAGCATTGTGATGACAAGGGCCATGGTGCATTATGATGACACGGTCATGGAACTTTGTGATGACAAGCAATCTGGAGCATTGTGATGACAAGGGCCATGGAGCATTGTGATGACAAGTGTCATGGAGCATTGTAATGAGAGGTTTCATTGTGTACCGTGATGACAATGGGGATGGAGTATTGTGATGAAACTGGTCCTGGAGCATTGTGATAACAAAAGCCATTGAGCATTGTGATGACAGGCATCATGGAGCATTGTGAAGAAAGAGGTCATGGGAAATTGTAATGAAAATAGAGAAATGTGATGAAAATTGTCAGCAAGCAAAGTGATTAAAGTGGTCATTTACAATTGTCATGAAAAACTTTATAGTGCATTGTGATGACAAAGGTCATGGAGAACTGTGATGACCAGGGTCATGTAGCATTGTGATGACACGGTCATCGAACATTGTGATGACAAGAATTCTGGAGCATTGTGATGACAAGGGCCATGGAGCATTGTGATGACACGGTCATGGAACATTGTAATGAGAGGTTTCATTGTGCACCGTGATGACAAGGGGGATGGAGTATTGTGATGAAAGTGGTCCTGGAGCATTGTGATAACAAAAGCCATTGAGCATTGTGCTGACAGGCATCATGGAGCATTGTGAAGAAAGGGGTCATGGGAAATTGTAATGACAATAGAGAAATGTGATGAAAATGGTCAGCAAGCAAAGTGATTAAAGTGGTCATTTAGAATTGTCATGAAAAACTACATAGAGCATTGTGATGACAAAGGTCATGGAGAACTGTGATGGCCAGGGTCATGTAGCATTGTGATGACACGGTCATGGAACATTGTGATGACAAGAATTATGGAGCATTGTGATGACACGGTCATAGAACATTGTGATGACAAGAATTCTGGAGCATTGTGATGACAAGGGCCATGGAGCATTGTGATGACACGGTCATGGAACATTGTGATGACAAGAATTCTGGAGCAATGTGATGACACGCTCATGGAACATTGTGATGACAAGAATTATGGAGCATTGTGATGACACGGTCATGGAACATTGTGATGACAAGAATTCTGGAGCATTGTGATGATAAGGGCCATGGAGAATTTTGATGACATGGTCATGGAACATTGTGATGACAAGAATTCTGGAGCATTCTGATGACATGTGTCATGGAGCATTGTAATGTAACTTTTCATTGTGCACCGTGATGACAAGGGGGATGGAATATTGTGATGAAACTCTTCCTGGAGCATTGTGATAACAAAAGCCATTGAGCATTGTGATGACAGGCATCATGGAGCATTGTGAAGAAAGGGGTCATGGGGAATTGTAATGACAATAGAGAAATGTGATGAAAATGGTCAGCAAGCAAAGTGATTAAAGGGGTCATTTAGAATTGTCATGAAAAACTATATAGAGCATTGTGATGACAAAAGTCATGGAGAACTGTGATGACCAGGGTCATGTAGCATTGTGATGACACGGTCATGGAATATTGTGATGACAAGAATTATGGAGCATTGTGATGACACGGTCATGGAACTTTGTGATGACCAGAATTCTGGAGAATTGTGATGACAAGTGCCATGGAGCATTGTGATGACACGGTCATGGAACATTGTGATGACAAGAATTCTGGAGCATTGTGATGACAAGGGCCATGGAGCATTGTGATGACACGGTCATGGAACATTGTGATGACAAGAATTCTGGAGCATTGTGATGAATAGGGCCATGGTGCATTGTGATGACACGGTCATGGAACTTTTTGATGAAGAGCAATCTGGAGCATTGTGATGACCATGGCCATGGAGCATTGTGATGACACGGTCACGGATCTTTGTGATGAGAAGCAATCTGGAGCATTGTGATGACAAGGGCCATGGAGCATTGTGATGACAAGTGTCATGGAGCATTGAAATGAGAGGTTTCATTGTGCACCGTGATCACAAGGGGGATTGAGTATTGTGATGAAAGTGGTCCTGGAGCATTGTGATAACAAAAGCCATTGAGCATTGTGCTGACAGGCATCATGGAGCATTGTGAGAAAGGGGTCATGGGAAATTGTAATGACAATAGAGAAAAGTGATGAAAATGGTCAGCAAGCAAAGTGATTAAAGTGGTCATTTAGAATTGTCATGAAAAACTACATAGAGCATTGTGATGACAAAGGTCATGGAGAACTGTGATGGCCAGGGTCATGTAGCATTGTGATGACACGGTCATGGAACATTGTGATGACCATAATTTTGGAGCATTGTGATGACAAGGGCCATGGTGCATTATGATGACACGGTCATGGAACTTTGTGATGACAAGCAATCTGGAGCATTGTGATGACAAGGGCCATGGAGCATTGTGATGACAAGTGTCATGGAGCATTGTAATGAGAGATTTCATTGTGTACCGTGATGACAATGGGGATGGAGTATTGTGATGAAACTGGTCCTGGAGCATTGTGATAACAAAAGCCATTGAGCATTGTGATGACAGGCATCATGGAGCATTGTGAAGAAAGAGGTCATGGGAAATTGTAATGAAAATAGAGAAATGTGATGAAAATTGTCAGCAAGCAAAGTGATTAAAGTGGTCATTTACAATTGTCATGAAAAACTTTATAGTGCATTGTGATGACAAAGGTCATGGAGAACTGTGATGACCAGGGTCATGTAGCATTGTGATGACACGGTCATCGAACATTGTGATGACAAGAATTCTGGAGCATTGTGATGACAAGGGCCATGGAGCATTGTGATGACACGGTCATGGAACATTGTAATGAGAGGTTTCATTGTGCACCGTGATGACAAGGGGGATGGAGTATTGTGATGAAAGTGGTCCTGGAGCATTGTGATAACAAAAGCCATTGAGCATTGTGCTGACAGGCATCATGGAGCATTGTGAAGAAAGGGGTCATGGGAAATTGTAATGACAATAGAGAAATGTGATGAAAATGGTCAGCAAGCAAAGTGATTAAAGTGGTCATTTAGAATTGTCATGAAAAACTACATAGAGCATTGTGATGACAAAGGTCATGGAGAACTGTGATGGCCAGGGTCATGTAGCATTGTGATGACACGGTCATGGAACATTGTGATGACAAGAATTATGGAGCATTGTGATGACACGGTCATAGAACATTGTGATGACAAGAATTCTGGAGCACTGTGATGACAAGGGCCATGGAGCATTGTGATGACACGGTCATGGAACATTGTGATGACAAGAATTCTGGAGCAATGTGATGACACGCTCATGGAACATTGTGATGACAAGAATTATGGAGCATTGTGATGACACGGTCATGGAACATTGTGATGACAAGAATTCTGGAGCATTATGATGACAAGGGCCATGGTGCATTGTGATGACACGGTCATGGAACTTTGTGATGAAAAGAATTCTGGAGCATTGTGATGACAAGGGCCATGGAGCATTGTGATGACACGGTCATGGAACATTGTGGTGACAAGAATTCTGGAGCATTGTGATGACAAGGGCCATGGAGAATTGTGATGACATGGTCATGGAACATTGTGATGACAAGAATTCTGGAGCATTGTGATGACATGTGTCATGGAGAATTGTAATGAAACTTTTCATTGTGCACCGTGATGACAAGGGAGATGGAGTAATGTGATGAAACTGGTCCTGGAGCATTGTGATAACAAAAGCCATTGAGCATTGTGATGACAGGCATCATGGAGCATTGTGAAGAAAGGGGTCATGGGGAATTGTAATGACAATAGAGAAATGTGATGAAAATGGTCAGCAAGCAAAGTGATTAAAGTGGTCATTTAGAATTGTCATGAAAAACTATATAGAGCATTGTGATGACAAAGGTCATGGAGAACTGTGATGACCAGGGTCATGTAGCATTGTGATGACACGGTCATGGAACATTGTGATGACAAAACTTATGGAGCATTGTGATGACACGGTCATGGAACATTGTGATGACAAGAATTATGGAGCATTGTGATGACAAGGGCCATGGAGCATTGTGATGACACGGTCATGGAACAATGTGATGACAAGAATTCTGGGGCATTGTGATGACAAGGGCCATGGAGCATTGTGATGACATGGTCATCGATCATTGTGATAACAAGAATTAAGGAGCATTGTGATGACATGGTCATGGAATATTGTGATGACAAGAATTATGGAGCATTGTGATGACACGATCATGGAACATTGTGATGACAAGAATTCTGGAGCATTGTGATGACACGGTCATAGAATATTGTGATGACAAGAATTATGGAGCATTGTGATGTCACGGTCATGGAACATTGTGATGACAAGAATTCTGGAGCATTGTGATGACAAGGGCCATGGAGCATTGTGATGACACGGTCATGGGACATTGTGATGACAAGAATTCTGTAGAATTGTGATGACAAGTGCCATGGAGCATTGTGATGAAACGGTCATGGAGCATTGTAATGAGAGGTTTCACTGTGCACCGTGATGACAATGGGGATGGAGTATTGTGATGAAACTGGTCCTGGAGCATTGTGATAACAAAAGCCATTGAGCATTGTGATGACAGGCATCATGGAGCATTGTGAAGAAAGAGGTCATCGGAAATTGTAATGACAATAGAGAAATGTGATGAAAATGGTCAGCAAGCAAAGTGATTAAAGTGGTCATTTACAATTGTCATGAAAAACTGTATAGAGCATTGTGATGGCAAAGGTCATTGAGAACTGTGATGACCAGGGTCATGTAGCATTGTGATGACACGGTCATGGAACATTGTGATGACAAGAATTATGGAGCATTGTGATGACAAGGGCCATAGAGCATTGTGATGACACGGTCATGGAACAATGTGATGACAAGAATTCTGGCGCATTGTGATGACAATGGCCATGGAGCATTGTGATGACATGGTCATCGATCATTGTGATGACAAGAATTAAGGAGCATTGTGATGACATGTTCATGGAATATTGTGATGACAAGAATTATGGAGCATTGTGATGACACGGTCATGGAACATTGTGATGACAAGAATTCTGGAGCATTGTGATGACACGGTCATGGAACATTGTGATGACAAGCATTATGGAGCATTGTGATGACAAGGGCCATGGAGCATTGTGATGACACGGTCATGGAACAATGTGATGACAAGAATTCTGGCGCATTGTGATGACAACGGCCATGGAGCATTGTGATGACATGGTCATCGATCATTGTGATGACAAGAATTAAGGAGCATTGTGATGACATGGTCATGGAATATTGTGATGACAAGAATTATGGAGCATTGTGATGACACGGTCATGGAACATTGTGATGACAAGAATTCTGGAGCATGGTAATGACACGGTCATGGAATATTGTGATGACAAGAATTATGGAGCATTGTGATGACACGGTCATGGAACATTGTGATGACAAGAATTCTGGAGCATTGTGATGACAAGGGCCATGGAGCATTGTGATGACACGGTCATGGAAAATTGTGATGACAAGAATTCTGCAGCATTGTGATGATAAGGGCCATGGAGAATTGTGATGACATGGTCATGGAACATTGTGATGACAAGAATTCTGGAGCATTGTGATGACATGTGTCATGGAGCATTGTAATGTAACTTTTCACTGTGCACCGTGATGACAAGGGGGATGGAGTATTGTGATGAAACAGGTCCTGGAGCATTGTGATAACAAAAGCCATTGAGCATTGTGATGACAGGCATCATGGAGCATTGTGAAGAAAGGGGTCATGGGGAATTGTAATGACAATAGAGAAATGTGATGAAAATGGTCAGCAAGCAAAGTGATTAAAGGGGTCATTTAGAATTGTCATGAAGTACTATATAGAGCATTGTGATGACAAAGGTCATGGAGAACTGTGATGACCAGGGTCATGTAGCATTGGAATGACACGGTCATGGAACATTGTGATGACAAGAATTATGGAGCATTGTGATGACAAGGGCCATGGAGCATTGTGATGACACGGTCATGGAACATTGTGATGACAAGAATTCTGGAGCATTGTGATGACACGCTCATGGAACATTGTGATGACAAGAATTATGGAGCATTGTGATGACACGGTCATGGAACATTGTGATGACAAGAATTCTGGAGCATTATGATGACAAGGGCCATGGAGCATTGTGATGACATGGTCATGGAACATTGTGATGAAAAGAATTCTGGAGCATTGTGATGACAAGGGCCATGGAGCATTGTGATGACACGGTCATGGAACATTGTGATGACAAGAATTCTGGAGCATTGTGATGACAAGGGCCATGGAGAATTGTGATGACATGGTCATGGAACATTGTGATGACAAGAATTCTGGAGCATTGTGATGACATGTGTCATGGAGAATTGTAATGAAACTTTTCATTGTGCACCGTGATGACAAGGGAGATGGAGTAATGTGATGAAACTGGTCCTGGAGCATTGTGATAACAAAAGCCATTGAGCATTGTGATGACAGGCATCATGGAGCATTGTGAAGAAAAGGGTCATGGGGAATTGTAATGACAATAGAGAAATGTGATGAAAATGGTCAGCAAGCAAAGTGATTAAAGTGGTCATTTAGAATTGTCATGAAAAACTATATAGAGCATTGTGATGACAAAGGTCATGGAGAACTGTGATGACCAGGGTCATGTAGCATTGTGATGACACGGTCATGGAACATTGTGATGACAAGAATTATGGAGCATTGTGATGACACGGTCATGGAACATTGTGATGACAAGAATTCTGGAGCATTGTGATGACACGGTCATGGAACATTGTGATGACAAGAATTATGGAGCATTGTGATGACAAGAATTCTGGAGCATTATGATGACAAGGGCCATGGAGCATTGTGATGACACGGTCATGGAACATTGTGATGAAAAGAATTCTGGAGCATTATGATGACAAGGGCCATGGAGCATTGTGATGACACGGTCATGGAACATTGTGATGACAAGAATTCTGGAGCATTGTGATGACAAGGGCCATGGAGCATTGTGATGACACGGTCATGGAACATTGTGATGACAAGAATTCTGGAGCATTGTGATGACACGGTCATGGAACATTGTGATGAAAAGAATTATGGAGCATTGTGATGACAAGGGCCATGGAAAATTGTGATGACACGTTCATGGAACATTGTGATGACAAGAATTCTCGAGCATTGTGATGACAAGGGCCATGGAGCATTGTGATGACACAGTCATGGAACATTGTGAAGACAATTATTCTGGAGCATTGTGATGACAAGGGCCATGGAGAATTGTGATGACACGGTCATGGAACATTTTGAGGACAAGAATTATGGAGCATTGTGATGACACGGTCATGGAACATTGTGATGACAAGAATTCTGGAGCATTGTGATGACAAGGGCCATGGAGCATTGTGATGACATAGTCATGGAACATTGTGATGACAAGAATTCTGGAGCATTGTGATGACAAGGGCCATGGGGCATTGTGATGACACGCTCATGGAACATTGTGATGACAAGAATTCTGGAGCATTGTGATGACAAGGGCCATGGTGCATTGTGATGACACGGTCATGGAACTTTGTGATGACAAGCAATCTGGAGCATTGTGATGACCAGGGCCATGGAGCATTGTGATGACACGGTCATGGAACATTGTGATGACAAGAATTCTGGAGTATTGTGATGACAAGGACCATGGAGCATTGTGATGACACGGTCATGGAACATTGTGATAAAAGAATTCTGGAGCATTGTGATGACAAGGGCCATGGAGCATTGTGATGACATGTGTCATGGAGCATTGTAATGAAACTTTTCATTGTGCACCGTGATGACAAGGGAGATGGAGTAATGTGATGAAACTGGTCCTGGAGCATTGTAATAACAAAAGCCATTGAGCATTGTGATGACAGGCATCATGGAGCATTGTGAAGAAAGGGGTCATGGGGAATTGTAATGACAATAGAGAAATGTGATGAAAATGGTCAGCAAGCAAAGTGATTAAAGTGGTCACTTAGAATTGTCATGAAAAACTATATAGAGCATTGTGATGACAAAGGTCATGGAGAACTGTGAAGACCAGGGTCATGTAGCATTGTGATGAAACGGTCATGGAACATTGTGATGACAAGAATTATGGAGCATTGTGATGACACGGTCATGGAACATTGTGATGACAAGAATTCTGGAGCATTGTGATGACAAGGTCCATGGAGCATTGTGATGACATGGTCATGGAACATTGTGATGACAAGAATTCTGGAGCATTGTGATGACATGTGTCATGGAGCATTGTAATGAAACTTTTCATTGTGCACCGTGATGACAAGGGAGATGGAGTAATGTGATGAAACTGGTCCTGGAGCATTGTAATAACAAAAGCCATTGAGCATTGTGATGACAGGCATCATGGAGCATTGTGAAGAAAGGGGTCCTGGGGAAATGTAATGACAGTAGAGAAATGTGATGAAAATGGTCAGCAAGCAAAGTGATTAAAATGGTCACTTAGAATTGTCATGAAAAACTATATAGAGCATTGTGATGACAAAGGTCATGGAGAACTGTGAAGACCAGGGTCATGTAGCATTGTGATGACACGGTCATGGAACATTGTGATGACAAGAATTATGGAGCATTGTGATGACACGGTCATGGAACATTGTGATTACAAGAATTCTGGAGCATTGTGATGAGAAGGGCCTTAGAGCATTGTGATGACACGGTCATGGAACATTGTGATGACAAGAATTCTGGAGCATTGTGATGACAAGGGCCATGGAGCATTGTGATGACATAGTCATGGAACATTGTGATGACAAGAATTCTGGAGCATTGTGATGACAAGGGCCATGGAGCATTGTGATGACACGGTCATGGAACATTGTGATGACAAGAATTCTGGAACATTGTGATGACAAGGGCCATGGTGCATTGTGATGACACGGTCAGGAAACATTGTGATGACAAGAATTCTGGAGCATTGTGATGACAAGGGCCATGGAGAATTGTGATGACACTGTCATGGAACATTGTGATGACAAGAATTCTGGAGCATTGTAATGACACGGTCATGGAACATTGTGATGACAAGAATTATGGAGCATTGTGATGACAAGGGCCATGGAGCATCGTGATGACACGGTCATGGAACATTGTGATGACAAGAATTCTGGAGCATTGTGATGACACGGGCCATGGAGCATTGTGATGACACGGTCATGGAACTTTGTGATGACAAGCAATCTGGAGCATTGTGATGACCAGGGCCATGGAGCATTGTGATGACACGGTCATGGAACATTGTGATGACAAGAATTCTGGAGCATTGTGATGACAAGGGCCATGGAGCATTGTGATGACACGGTCATGGAACATTGTGATGAAAGAATTCTGGAGCATTGTGATTACATGGGCCATGGAGCATTGTGATGACAAGTGTCATGGAGCATTGTAATGAGAGGTTTCATTGTGCACCTTGATGACAAGGGGGATGGAGTAATGTGATGAAACTGGTCCTGGAGCATTGTAATAACAAAAGCCATTGAGCATTGTGATGACAGGCATCATGGAGCATTGTGAAGAAAGGGGTCATGGGGAATTGTAATGACAATAGGGAAATGTGATGAAAATGGTCAGCAAGCAAAGTGATTAAAGTGGTCACTTAGAATTGTCATGAAAAACTATATAGAGCATTGTGAAGACAAAGATCATGGAGAACTGTGAAGACCAGGGTCATGTAGCATTGTGATGACACGGTCATGGAACATTGTGATGACAAGAATTCTGGAGCATTGTTATGAGAAGGGCCTTAGAGCATTGTGATGACACGGACATGGAACATTGTGATGACTAGAATTATGGAGCATTGTGATGACACGGTCATGGAACATTGTGATGACAAGAATTCTGGAGCATTATGATGACAAGGGCCATGGAGCATTGTGATGACACGGTCATGGAACATTGTGATGAAAAGAATTCTGGAGCATTGTGATGACAAGGGCCATGGAGCATTGTGATGACACGGTCATGGAACATTGTGATGACAAGAATTCTGGAGCATTGTGATGACAAGGGCCATGGAGCATTGTGATGACACGGTCATGGAACAAAGTGATGACAAGAATTCTGGAGCATTGTGATGACAAGAATTCTGGAGCATTGTGATGACAAGGGCCATGGAGCATTGTGATGACACGTTCATTGAACATTGTAATGACAAGAATTCTGAAGAATTGTGATGACAAGGGCCATGGAGCATTGTGATGACATGGTCATGGAACATTTTGATGACAAGAATTGTGGAGCATTGTGATGACAAGGGCCATGGAGCATTGTGATGACACGGTCATGGAACATTGTGATGACAAGAATTCTGGAGCATTGTGATGATAAGGGCCATGGAGAATTGTGATGACATGGTCATGGAACATTGTGATGACAAGAAATCTGGAGCATTGTGATGACATATGTCATGGAGCATTGTAATGAAACTTTTCATTGTGCACCGTGATGACAAGGGGGATGGAGTATTGTGATGAAACTGGTCCTGGAGCATTGTGATAACAAAAGCCATTGAGCATTGTGATGACAGGCAAAATGGAGCATTGTGAAGAAAGGGGTCATGGGGAATTGTATTGACAATAGAGAAATGTGATGAAAATGGTCAGCAAGCAAAGTGATTAAAGTGGTCATTTAGAATTGTCATGAAAAACTATATAGAGCATTGTGATGACACAGGTCATGTAGAACTGTGATGACCAGGGTCATGTAGCATTGTGATGACACGGTCATGGAACATTGTGATGACAAGAATTATGGAGCATTGTGATGACACGGTCATGGAACATTGTGATGACCAGAATTCTGGAGAATTGTGATGACAAGTGCCATGGAGCATTGTGATGACACGGTCATGGAACATTGTGATGACAAGAATTATGGAGCATTGTGATGACACGGTCATGGAACTTTGTGATGACCAGAATTCTGGAGAATTGTGATGACAAGTGCCATGGAGCATTGTGATGACACGGTCATGGAACATTGTGATGACAAGAATTCTGGAGCATTGTGATGACAAGGGCCATGGAGCATTGTGATGACACGGTCATGGAACATTGTGATGACAAGAATTCTGGAGCATTGTGATGAATAGGGCCATGGTGCATTGTGATGACACGGTCATGGAACTTTGTGATGAAGAGCAATCTGGAGCATTGTGATGACCATGTCCATGGAGCATTGTGATGACACTGTCACGGATCTTTGTGATGACAAGCAATCTGGAGCATTGTGATGACAAGGGCCATGGAGCATTGTGATGACAAGTGTCATGGAGCATTGTAATGAGAGGTTTCATTGTGCACTGTGATGACAAGGGGGATGGAGTATTGTGATGAAAGTGGTCCTGGAGCATTGTGATAAGAAAAGCCATTGAGCATTGTGCTGACAGACATCATGGAGCATTGTGAGAAAGGGGTCATGGGAAATTGTAATGAAAATAGAGAAAAGTGATGAAAATGGTCAGCAAGCAAAGTGATTAAAGTGGTCATTTAGAATTGTCATGAAAAACTACATAGAGCATTGTGATGACAAAGGTCATGGAGAACTGTGATGGCCATGGTCATGTAGCATTCTGATGACACGGTCATGGAACATTGTGATGACAAGAATTATGGAGCATTGTGATGACACGGTCATGGAACATTGTGATGACAAGAATTCTGGAGCATTATGATGACAAGGGCCATGGAGCATTGTGATGACACGGTCATGGAACATTGTGATGAAAAGAATTCTGGAGCATTGTGATGACAAGGGCCATGGAGCATTGTGATGACACGGTCATGGAACATTGTGATGACAAGAATTCTGGAGCATTGTGATGACAAGGGCCATGGAGCATTGTGATGACACGGTCATGGAACAAAGTGATGACAAGAATTCTGGAGCATTGTGATGACAAGAATTCTGGAGCATTGTGATGACAAGGGCCATGGAGCATTGTGATGACACGTTCATTGAACATTGTAATGACAAGAATTCTGAAGAATTGTGATGACAAGGGCCATGGAGCATTGTGATGACATGGTCATGGAACATTTTGATGACAAGAATTGTGGAGCATTGTGATGACAAGGGCCATGGAGCATTGTGAAGAAAGAGGTCATCGGAAATTGTAATGACAATAGAGAAATGTGATGAAAATGGTCAGCAAGCAAAGTGATTAAAGTGGTCATTTACAATTGTCATGAAAAACTGTATAGAGCATTGTGATGGCAAAGGTCATTGAGAACTGTGATGACCAGGGTCATGTAGCATTGTGATGACACGGTCATGGAACATTGTGATGACAAGAATTATGGAGCATTGTGATGACAAGGGCCATAGAGCATTGTGATGACACGGTCATGGAACAATGTGATGACAAGAATTCTGGCGCATTGTGATGACAATGGCCATGGAGCATTGTGATGACATGGTCATCGATCATTGTGATGACAAGAATTAAGGAGCATTGTGATGACATGTTCATGGAATATTGTGATGACAAGAATTATGGAGCATTGTGATGACACGGTCATGGAACATTGTGATGACAAGAATTCTGGAGCATTGTGATGACACGGTCATGGAACATTGTGATGACAAGAATTATGGAGCATTGTGATGACAAGGGCCATGGAGCATTGTGATGACACGGTCATGGAACAATGTGATGACAAGAATTCTGGCGCATTGTGATGACAACGGCCATGGAGCATTGTGATGACATGGTCATCGATCATTGTGATGACAAGAATTAAGGAGCATTGTGATGACATGGTCATGGAATATTGTGATGACAAGAATTATGGAGCATTGTGATGACACGGTCATGGAACATTGTGATGACAAGAATTCTGGAGCATGGTAATGACACGGTCATGGAATATTGTGATGACAAGAATTATGGAGCATTGTGATGACACGGTCATGGAACATTGTGATGACAAGAATTCTGGAGCATTGTGATGACAAGGGCCATGGAGCATTGTGATGACACGGTCATGGAAAATTGTGATGACAAGAATTCTGCAGCATTGTGATGATAAGGGCCATGGAGAATTGTGATGACATGGTCATGGAACATTGTGATGACAAGAATTCTGGAGCATTGTGATGACATGTGTCATGGAGCATTGTAATGTAACTTTTCACTGTGCACCGTGATGACAAGGGGGATGGAGTATTGTGATGAAACAGGTCCTGGAGCATTGTGATAACAAAAGCCATTGAGCATTGTGATGACAGGCATCATGGAGCATTGTGAAGAAAGGGGTCATGGGGAATTGTAATGACAATAGAGAAATGTGATGAAAATGGTCAGCAAGCAAAGTGATTAAAGGGGTCATTTAGAATTGTCATGAAATACTATATAGAGCATTGTGATGACAAAGGTCATGGAGAACTGTGATGACCAGGGTCATGTAGCATTGGAATGACACGGTCATGGAACATTGTGATGACAAGAATTATGGAGCATTGTGATGACAAGGGCCATGGAGCATTGTGATGACACGGTCATGGAACATTGTGATGACAAGAATTCTGGAGCATTGTGATGACAAGGGCCATGGAGCATTGTGATGACACGGTCATGGAACATTGTGATGACAAGAATTCTGGAGCATTGTGATGACACGGTCATGGAACATTGTGATGAAAAGAATTATGGAGCATTGTGATGACAAGGGCCATGGAAAATTGTGATGACACGTTCATGGAACATTGTGATGACAAGAATTCTCGAGCATTGTGATGACAAGGGCCATGGAGCATTGTGATGACACAGTCATGGAACATTGTGAAGACAATTATTCTGGAGCATTGTGATGACAAGGGCCATGGAGAATTGTGATGACACGGTCATGGAACATTTTGAGGACAAGAATTATGGAGCATTGTGATGACACGGTCATGGAACATTGTGATGACAAGAATTCTGGAGCATTGTGATGACAAGGGCCATGGAGCATTGTGATGACATAGTCATGGAACATTGTGATGACAAGAATTCTGGAGCATTGTGATGACAAGGGCCATGGGGCATTGTGATGACACGCTCATGGAACATTGTGATGACAAGAATTCTGGAGCATTGTGATGACAAGGGCCATGGTGCATTGTGATGACACGGTCATGGAACTTTGTGATGACAAGCAATCTGGAGCATTGTGATGACCAGGGCCATGGAGCATTGTGATGACACGGTCATGGAACATTGTGATGACAAGAATTCTGGAGTATTGTGATGACAAGGGCCATGGAGCATTGTGATGACACGGTCATGGAACATTGTGATAAAAGAATTCTGGAGCATTGTGATGACAAGGGCCATGGAGCATTGTGATGACATGTGTCATGGAGCATTGTAATGAAACTTTTCATTGTGCACCGTGATGACAAGGGAGATGGAGTAATGTGATGAAACTGGTCCTGGAGCATTGTAATAACAAAAGCCATTGAGCATTGTGATGACAGGCATCATGGAGCATTGTGAAGAAAGGGGTCATGGGGAATTGTAATGACAATAGAGAAATGTGATGAAAATGGTCAGCAAGCAAAGTGATTAAAGTGGTCACTTAGAATTGTCATGAAAAACTATATAGAGCATTGTGATGACAAAGGTCATGGAGAACTGTGAAGACCAGGGTCATGTAGCATTGTGATGAAACGGTCATGGAACATTGTGATGACAAGAATTATGGAGCATTGTGATGACACGGTCATGGAACATTGTGATGACAAGAATTCTGGAGCATTGTGATGACAAGGTCCATGGAGCATTGTGATGACATGGTCATGGAACATTGTGATGACAAGAATTCTGGAGCATTGTGATGACATGTGTCATGGAGCATTGTAATGAAACTTTTCATTGTGCACCGTGATGACAAGGGAGATGGAGTAATGTGATGAAACTGGTCCTGGAGCATTGTAATAACAAAAGCCATTGAGCATTGTGATGACAGGCATCATGGAGCATTGTGAAGAAAGGGGTCCTGGGGAAATGTAATGACAGTAGAGAAATGTGATGAAAATGGTCAGCAAGCAAAGTGATTAAAATGGTCACTTAGAATTGTCATGAAAAACTATATAGAGCATTGTGATGACAAAGGTCATGGAGAACTGTGAAGACCAGGGTCATGTAGCATTGTGATGACACGGTCATGGAACATTGTGATGACAAGAATTATGGAGCATTGTGATGACACGGTCATGGAACATTGTGATTACAAGAATTCTGGAGCATTGTGATGAGAAGGGCCTTAGAGCATTGTGATGACACGGTCATGGAACATTGTGATGACAAGAATTCTGGAGCATTGTGATGACAAGGGCCATGGAGCATTGTGATGACATAGTCATGGAACATTGTGATGACAAGAATTCTGGAGCATTGTGATGACAAGGGCCATGGAGCATTGTGATGACACGGTCATGGAACATTGTGATGACAAGAATTCTGGAACATTGTGATGACAAGGGCCATGGTGCATTGTGATGACACGGTCAGGAAACATTGTGATGACAAGAATTCTGGAGCATTGTGATGACAAGGGCCATGGAGAATTGTGATGACACTGTCATGGAACATTGTGATGACAAGAATTCTGGAGCATTGTAATGACACGGTCATGGAACATTGTGATGACAAGAATTATGGAGCATTGTGATGACAAGGGCCATGGAGCATCGTGATGACACGGTCATGGAACATTGTGATGACAAGAATTCTGGAGCATTGTGATGACACGGGCCATGGAGCATTGTGATGACACGGTCATGGAACTTTGTGATGACAAGCAATCTGGAGCATTGTGATGACCAGGGCCATGGAGCATTGTGATGACACGGTCATGGAACATTGTGATGACAAGAATTCTGGAGCATTGTGATGACAAGGGCCATGGAGCATTGTGATGACACGGTCATGGAACATTGTGATGAAAGAATTCTGGAGCATTGTGATTACATGGGCCATGGAGCATTGTGATGACAAGTGTCATGGAGCATTGTAATGAGAGGTTTCATTGTGCACCGTGATGACAAGGGGGATGGAGTAATGTGATGAAACTGGTCCTGGAGCATTGTAATAACAAAAGCCATTGAGCATTGTGATGACAGGCATCATGGAGCATTGTGAAGAAAGGGGTCATGGGGAATTGTAATGACAATAGGGAAATGTGATGAAAATGGTCAGCAAGCAAAGTGATTAAAGTGGTCACTTAGAATTGTCATGAAAAACTATATAGAGCATTGTGAAGACAAAGATCATGGAGAACTGTGAAGACCAGGGTCATGTAGCATTGTGATGACACGGTCATGGAACATTGTGATGACAAGAATTCTGGAGCATTGTTATGAGAAGGGCCTTAGAGCATTGTGATGACACGGACATGGAACATTGTGATGACTAGAATTATGGAGCATTGTGATGACACGGTCATGGAACATTGTGATGACAAGAATTCTGGAGCATTATGATGACAAGGGCCATGGAGCATTGTGATGACACGGTCATGGAACATTGTGATGAAAAGAATTCTGGAGCATTGTGATGACAAGGGCCATGGAGCATTGTGATGACACGGTCATGGAACATTGTGATGACAAGAATTCTGGAGCATTGTGATGACAAGGGCCATGGAGCATTGTGATGACACGGTCATGGAACAAAGTGATGACAAGAATTCTGGAGCATTGTGATGACAAGAATTCTGGAGCATTGTGATGACAAGGGCCATGGAGCATTGTGATGACACGTTCATTGAACATTGTAATGACAAGAATTCTGAAGAATTGTGATGACAAGGGCCATGGAGCATTGTGATGACATGGTCATGGAACATTTTGATGACAAGAATTGTGGAGCATTGTGATGACAAGGGCCATGGAGCATTGTGATGACACGGTCATGGAACATTGTGATGACAAGAATTCTGGAGCATTGTGATGATAAGGGCCATGGAGAATTGTGATGACATGGTCATGGAACATTGTGATGACAAGAAATCTGGAGCATTGTGATGACATATGTCATGGAGCATTGTAATGAAACTTTTCATTGTGCACCGTGATGACAAGGGGGATGGAGTATTGTGATGAAACTGGTCCTGGAGCATTGTGATAACAAAAGCCATTGAGCATTGTGATGACAGGCAAAATGGAGCATTGTGAAGAAAGGGGTCATGGGGAATTGTATTGACAATAGAGAAATGTGATGAAAATGGTCAGCAAGCAAAGTGATTAAAGTGGTCATTTAGAATTGTCATGAAAAACTATATAGAGCATTGTGATGACACAGGTCATGTAGAACTGTGATGACCAGGGTCATGTAGCATTGTGATGACACGGTCATGGAACATTGTGATGACAAGAATTATGGAGCATTGTGATGACACGGTCATGGAACATTGTGATGACCAGAATTCTGGAGAATTGTGATGACAAGTGCCATGGAGCATTGTGATGACACGGTCATGGAACATTGTGATGACAAGAATTATGGAGCATTGTGATGACACGGTCATGGAACTTTGTGATGACCAGAATTCTGGAGAATTGTGATGACAAGTGCCATGGAGCATTGTGATGACACGGTCATGGAACATTGTGATGACAAGAATTCTGGAGCATTGTGATGACAAGGGCCATGGAGCATTGTGATGACACGGTCATGGAACATTGTGATGACAAGAATTCTGGAGCATTGTGATGAATAGGGCCATGGTGCATTGTGATGACACGGTCATGGAACTTTGTGATGAAGAGCAATCTGGAGCATTGTGATGACCATGTCCATGGAGCATTGTGATGACACTGTCACGGATCTTTGTGATGACAAGCAATCTGGAGCATTGTGATGACAAGGGCCATGGAGCATTGTGATGACAAGTGTCATGGAGCATTGTAATGAGAGGTTTCATTGTGCACTGTGATGACAAGGGGGATGGAGTATTGTGATGAAAGTGGTCCTGGAGCATTGTGATAAGAAAAGCCATTGAGCATTGTGCTGACAGACATCATGGAGCATTGTGAGAAAGGGGTCATGGGAAATTGTAATGAAAATAGAGAAAAGTGATGAAAATGGTCAGCAAGCAAAGTGATTAAAGTGGTCATTTAGAATTGTCATGAAAAACTACATAGAGCATTGTGATGACAAAGGTCATGGAGAACTGTGATGGCCAGGGTCATGTAGCATTCTGATGACACGGTCATGGAACATTGTGATGACAAGAATTATGGAGCATTGTGATGACACGGTCATAGAACATTGTAATGACAAGAATTCTGGAGCATTGTGATCACAAGGGCCATGGAGCATTGTGATGACACGGTCATGGAACATTGTGATGACAAGAATTCTGGAGCATTGTGATGACACGCTCATGGAACATTGTGATGACAAGAATTATGGAGCATTGTGATGACACGGTCATGGAACATTGTGATGACAAGAATTCTGGAGCATTATGATGACAAGGGCCATGGAGCATTGTGATGACACGGTCATGGAACATTGTGATGAAAAGAATTCTGGAGCATTGTGATGACAAGGGCCATGGAGCATGGTGATGACACGGTCATGGAACATTGTGATGACAAGAATTCTGGAGCATTGTGATGACAAGGGCCATGGAGAATTGTGATGACATGGTCATGGAACATTGTGATGACAACAATTCTGGAGCATTGTGATGACATGTGTCATGTAGAATTGTAATGAAACTTTTCATTGTGCACCGTGATGACAAGGGGGATGGAGTACTGTGATGAAACTGGTCCTGGAGCATTGTGATAACAAAAGCCATTGAGCATTGTGATGACAGGCATCATGGAGCATTGTGAAGAAAAGGGTCATGGGGAATTGTAATGACAATAGAGAAATGTGATGAAAATGGTCAGCAAGCAAAGTGATTAAAGTGGTCATTTAGAATTGTCATGAAAAACTATATAGAGCATTGTGATGACAAAGGTCATGGAGAACTGTGATGACCAGGGTCATGTAGCATTGTGATGACACGGTCATTGAACATTGTGATGACAAGAATTATGAAGCATTGTGATGACACGGTCATGGAACATTGTGATGACAAGAATTATGGAGCATTGTGATAACACGGTCATGGAACATTGTGATGACAAGAATTCTGGAGAATTGTGATGACAAGGGCCATGGAGCATTGTGATGACAAGAATTATGGAGCATTGTGATAACACGGTCATGGAACATTGTGATGACAAGAATTCTGGAGCATTGTGATGACAAGGGCCATGGAGCATTGTGATGACACGGTCATGGAACATTGTGATGACAAGAATTCTGGAGCATTGTGATGACAAGGGCCATGGAGCATTGTGATGACACGGTCATGGATCATTGTGATGACAAGAATTCTGGAGCATTGTGAGGACAATGGCCATGGAGCATTGTGATGACATGGTCATGGAACATTGTGATGACAAGAATTCTGGAGCATTGTGATGACAAGGGCCATGGAGCTTTGTGATGTCACGGTCATGGAACATTGTGATGACAAGAATTCTGGAGTATTGTGATGACAAGGGCCATGGAGCATTGTGATGACACGGTCATGGAACATTGTGATGAAAAGAATTCTGGGGCATTGTGATGACAAGGGCCATGGAGCATTGTGATGACACGGTCATGGAACATTGTGATGACAAGAATTCTGGAGCATTGTGATGACAAGAGCCATGGAGCATTGTGATGACACGGTCATGGAACATTGTGATGACAAGAATTCTGGAGTATTGTGATGACAAGGGCCATGGTGCATTGTGATGACACGGTCATGGAACATTGTAATGAGAGGTTTCATTGTGCACCGTGATGACAAGGGGGATGGAGTATTGTGATGAAAGTGGTCCTGGAGCATTGTGATAACAAAAGCCATTGAGCATTGTGCTGACAGGCATCATGGAGCATTGTGAAGAAAGGGGTCATGGGGAATTGTAATGACAATAGAGAAATGTGATGAAAATGGTCAGCAAGCAAAGTGATTAAAGGGGTCATTTAGAATTGTCATGAAAAACTATATAGAGCATTGTGATGACAAAGGTCATGGAGAACTGTGATGACCAGGGTCATGTAGCATTTGATGACACGGTCATGGAACATTGTGATGACAAGAATTCTGGAGCATTATGATGACAAGGGCCATGGAGCATTGTGATGACACGGTCATGGAACATTGTGATGAAAAGAATTCTGGAGCATTGTGATGACAAGGGCCATGGAGCATTGTGATGACACGGTCATGGAACATTGTGATGACAAGAATTCTGGAGCATTGTGATGACAAGGGCCATGGAGCATTGTGATGACACGGTCATGGAACAAAGTGATGACAAGAATTCTGGAGCATTGTGATGACAAGAATTCTGGAGCATTGTGATGACAAGGGCCATGGAGCATTGTGATGACACGTTCATTGAACATTGTAATGACAAGAATTCTGAAGAATTGTGATGACAAGGGCCATGGAGCATTGTGATGACATGGTCATGGAACATTTTGATGACAAGAATTGTGGAGCATTGTGATGACAAGGGCCATGGAGCATTGTGAAGAAAGAGGTCATCGGAAATTGTAATGACAATAGAGAAATGTGATGAAAATGGTCAGCAAGCAAAGTGATTAAAGTGGTCATTTACAATTGTCATGAAAAACTGTATAGAGCATTGTGATGGCAAAGGTCATTGAGAACTGTGATGACCAGGGTCATGTAGCATTGTGATGACACGGTCATGGAACATTGTGATGACAAGAATTATGGAGCATTGTGATGACAAGGGCCATAGAGCATTGTGATGACACGGTCATGGAACAATGTGATGACAAGAATTCTGGCGCATTGTGATGACAATGGCCATGGAGCATTGTGATGACATGGTCATCGATCATTGTGATGACAAGAATTAAGGAGCATTGTGATGACATGTTCATGGAATATTGTGATGACAAGAATTCTGGAGCATTGTGATGACACGGTCATGGAACATTGTGATGACAAGAATTCTGGAGCATTGTGATGACACGGTCATGGAACATTGTGATGACAAGAATTATGGAGCATTGTGATGACAAGGGCCATGGAGCATTGTGATGACACGGTCATGGAACAATGTGATGACAAGAATTCTGGCGCATTGTGATGACAACGGCCATGGAGCATTGTGATGACATGGTCATCGATCATTGTGATGACAAGAATTAAGGAGCATTGTGATGACATGGTCATGGAATATTGTGATGACAAGAATTATGGAGCATTGTGATGACACGGTCATGGAACATTGTGATGACAAGAATTCTGGAGCATGGTAATGACACGGTCATGGAATATTGTGATGACAAGAATTATGGAGCATTGTGATGACACGGTCATGGAACATTGTGATGACAAGAATTCTGGAGCATTGTGATGACAAGGGCCATGGAGCATTGTGATGACACGGTCATGGAAAATTGTGATGACAAGAATTCTGCAGCATTGTGATGATAAGGGCCATGGAGAATTGTGATGACATGGTCATGGAACATTGTGATGACAAGAATTCTGGAGCATTGTGATGACATGTGTCATGGAGCATTGTAATGTAACTTTTCACTGTGCACCGTGATGACAAGGGGGATGGAGTATTGTGATGAAACAGGTCCTGGAGCATTGTGATAACAAAAGCCATTGAGCATTGTGATGACAGGCATCATGGAGCATTGTGAAGAAAGGGGTCATGGGGAATTGTAATGACAATAGAGAAATGTGATGAAAATGGTCAGCAAGCAAAGTGATTAAAGGGGTCATTTAGAATTGTCATGAAATACTATATAGAGCATTGTGATGACAAAGGTCATGGAGAACTGTGATGACCAGGGTCATGTAGCATTGGAATGACACGGTCATGGAACATTGTGATGACAAGAATTATGGAGCATTGTGATGACAAGGGCCATGGAGCATTGTGATGACACGGTCATGGAACATTGTGATGACAAGAATTCTGGAGCATTGTGATGACACGCTCATGGAACATTGTGATGACAAGAATTATGGAGCATTGTGATGACACGGTCATGGAACATTGTGATGACAAGAATTCTGGAGCATTATGATGACAAGGGCCATGGAGCATTGTGATGACATGGTCATGGAACATTGTGATGAAAAGAATTCTGGAGCATTGTGATGACAAGGGCCATGGAGCATTGTGATGACACGGTCATGGAACATTGTGATGACAAGAATTCTGGAGCATTGTGATGACAAGGGCCATGGAGAATTGTGATGACATGGTCATGGAACATTGTGATGACAAGAATTCTGGAGCATTGTGATGACATGTGTCATGGAGAATTGTAATGAAACTTTTCATTGTGCACCGTGATGACAAGGGAGATGGAGTAATGTGATGAAACTGGTCCTGGAGCATTGTGATAACAAAAGCCATTGAGCATTGTGATGACAGGCATCATGGAGCATTGTGAAGAAAAGGGTCATGGGGAATTGTAATGACAATAGAGAAATGTGATGAAAATGGTCAGCAAGCAAAGTGATTAAAGTGGTCATTTAGAATTGTCATGAAAAACTATATAGAGCATTGTGATGACAAAGGTCATGGAGAACTGTGATGACCAGGGTCATGTAGCATTGTGATGACACGGTCATGGAACATTGTGATGACAAGAATTATGGAGCATTTGATGACACGGTCATGGAACATTGTGATGACAAGAATTCTGGAGCATTGTGATGACACGGTCATGGAACATTGTGATGACAAGAATTATGGAGCATTGTGATGACAAGAATTCTGGAGCATTATGATGACAAGGGCCATGGAGCATTGTGATGACACGGTCATGGAACATTGTGATGAAAAGAATTCTGGAGCATTATGATGACAAGGGCCATGGAGCATTGTGATGACACGGTCATGGAACATTGTGATGACAAGAATTCTGGAGCATTGTGATGACAAGGGCCATGGAGCATTGTGATGACACGGTCATGGAACATTGTGATGACAAGAATTCTGGAGCATTGTGATGACACGGTCATGGAACATTGTGATGAAAAGAATTATGGAGCATTGTGATGACAAGGGCCATGGAAAATTGTGATGACACGTTCATGGAACATTGTGATGACAAGAATTCTCGAGCATTGTGATGACAAGGGCCATGGAGCATTGTGATGACACAGTCATGGAACATTGTGAAGACAATTATTCTGGAGCATTGTGATGACAAGGGCCATGGAGAATTGTGATGACACGGTCATGGAACATTTTGAGGACAAGAATTATGGAGCATTGTGATGACACGGTCATGGAACATTGTGATGACAAGAATTCTGGAGCATTGTGATGACAAGGGCCATGGAGCATTGTGATGACATAGTCATGGAACATTGTGATGACAAGAATTCTGGAGCATTGTGATGACAAGGGCCATGGGGCATTGTGATGACACGCTCATGGAACATTGTGATGACAAGAATTCTGGAGCATTGTGATGACAAGGGCCATGGTGCATTGTGATGACACGGTCATGGAACTTTGTGATGACAAGCAATCTGGAGCATTGTGATGACCAGGGCCATGGAGCATTGTGATGACACGGTCATGGAACATTGTGATGACAAGAATTCTGGAGTATTGTGATGACAAGGGCCATGGAGCATTGTGATGACACGGTCATGGAACATTGTGATAAAAGAATTCTGGAGCATTGTGATGACAAGGGCCATGGAGCATTGTGATGACATGTGTCATGGAGCATTGTAATGAAACTTTTCATTGTGCACCGTGATGACAAGGGAGATGGAGTAATGTGATGAAACTGGTCCTGGAGCATTGTAATAACAAAAGCCATTGAGCATTGTGATGACAGGCATCATGGAGCATTGTGAAGAAAGGGGTCATGGGGAATTGTAATGACAATAGAGAAATGTGATGAAAATGGTCAGCAAGCAAAGTGATTAAAGTGGTCACTTAGAATTGTCATGAAAAACTATATAAAGCATTGTGATGACAAAGGTCATGGAGAACTGTGAAGACCAGGGTCATGTAGCATTGTGATGAAACGGTCATGGAACATTGTGATGACAAGAATTATGGAGCATTGTGATGACACGGTCATGGAACATTGTGATGACAAGAATTCTGGAGCATTGTGATGAGAAGGGCCTTAGAGCATTGTGATGACACGGTCATGGAACATTGTGATGACAAGAATTCTGGAGCATTGTGATGACAAGGTCCATGGAGCATTGTGATGACATGGTCATGGAACATTGTGATGACAAGAATTCTGGAGCATTGTGATGACATGTGTCATGGAGCATTGTAATGAAACTTTTCATTGTGCACCGTGATGACAAGGGAGATGGAGTAATGTGATGAAACTGGTCCTGGAGCATTGTAATAACAAAAGCCATTGAGCATTGTGATGACAGGCATCATGGAGCATTGTGAAGAAAGGGGTCCTGGGGAAATGTAATGACAGTAGAGAAATGTGATGAAAATGGTCAGCAAGCAAAGTGATTAAAATGGTCACTTAGAATTGTCATGAAAAACTATATAGAGCATTGTGATGACAAAGGTCATGGAGAACTGTGAAGACCAGGGTCATGTAGCATTGTGATGACACGGTCATGGAACATTGTGATGACAAGAATTATGGAGCATTGTGATGACACGGTCATGGAACATTGTGATTACAAGAATTCTGGAGCATTGTTATGAGAAGGGCCTTAGAGCATTGTGATGACACGGTCATGGAACATTGTGATGACAAGAATTCTGGAGCATTGTGATGACAAGGGCCATGGAGCATTGTGATGACATAGTCATGGAACATTGTGATGACAAGAATTCTGGAGCATTGTGATGACAAGGGCCATGGAGCATTGTGATGACACGGTCATGGAACATTGTGATGACAAGAATTCTGGAACATTGTGATGACAAGGGCCATGGTGCATTGTGATGACACGGTCAGGAAACATTGTGATGACAAGAATTCTGGAGCATTGTGATGACAAGGGCCATGGAGAATTGTGATGACACTGTCATGGAACATTGTGATGACAAGAATTCTGGAGCATTGTAATGACACGGTCATGGAACATTGTGATGACAAGAATTATGGAGCATTGTGATGACAAGGGCCATGGAGCATCGTGATGACACGGTCATGGAACATTGTGATGACAAGAATTCTGGAGCATTGTGATGACACGGGCCATGGAGCATTGTGATGACACGGTCATGGAACTTTGTGATGACAAGCAATCTGGAGCATTGTGATGACCAGGGCCATGGAGCATTGTGATGACACGGTCATGGAACATTGTGATGACAAGAATTCTGGAGCATTGTGATGACAAGGGCCATGGAGCATTGTGATGACACGGTCATGGAACATTGTGATGAAAGAATTCTGGAGCATTGTGATTACATGGGCCATGGAGCATTGTGATGACAAGTGTCATGGAGCATTGTAATGAGAGGTTTCATTGTGCACCGTGATGACAAGGGGGATGGAGTAATGTGATGAAACTGGTCCTGGAGCATTGTAATAACAAAAGCCATTGAGCATTGTGATGACAGGCATCATGGAGCATTGTGAAGAAAGGGGTCATGGGGAATTGTAATGACAATAGGGAAATGTGATGAAAATGGTCAGCAAGCAAAGTGATTAAAGTGGTCACTTAGAATTGTCATGAAAAACTATATAGAGCATTGTGAAGACAAAGATCATGGAGAACTGTGAAGACCAGGGTCATGTAGCATTGTGATGACACGGTCATGGAACATTGTGATGACAAGAATTCTGGAGCATTGTTATGAGAAGGGCCTTAGAGCATTGTGATGACACGGACATGGAACATTGTGATGACTAGAATTATGGAGCATTGTGATGACACGGTCATGGAACATTGTGATGACAAGAATTCTGGAGCATTATGATGACAAGGGCCATGGAGCATTGTGATGACACGGTCATGGAACATTGTGATGAAAAGAATTCTGGAGCATTGTGATGACAAGGGCCATGGAGCATTGTGATGACACGGTCATGGAACATTGTGATGACAAGAATTCTGGAGCATTGTGATGACAAGGGCCATGGAGCATTGTGATGACACGGTCATGGAACAAATTGATGACAAGAATTCTGGAGCATTGTGATGACAAGAATTCTGGAGCATTGTGATGACAAGGGCCATGGAGCATTGTGATGACACGTTCATTGAACATTGTAATGACAAGAATTCTGAAGAATTGTGATGACAAGGGCCATGGAGCATTGTGATGACATGGTCATGGAACATTTTGATGACAAGAATTGTGGAGCATTGTGATGACAAGGGCCATGGAGCATTGTGATGACACGGTCATGGAACATTGTGATGACAAGAATTCTGGAGCATTGTGATGATAAGGGCCATGGAGAATTGTGATGACATGGTCATGGAACATTGTGATGACAAGAAATCTGGAGCATTGTGATGACATATGTCATGGAGCATTGTAATGAAACTTTTCATTGTGCACCGTGATGACAAGGGGGATGGAGTATTGTGATGAAACTGGTCCTGGAGCATTGTGATAACAAAAGCCATTGAGCATTGTGATGACAGGCAAAATGGAGCATTGTGAAGAAAGGGGTCATGGGGAATTGTATTGACAATAGAGAAATGTGATGAAAATGGTCAGCAAGCAAAGTGATTAAAGTGGTCATTTAGAATTGTCATGAAAAACTATATAGAGCATTGTGATGACACAGGTCATGTAGAACTGTGATGACCAGGGTCATGTAGCATTGTGATGACACGGTCATGGAACATTGTGATGACAAGAATTATGGAGCATTGTGATGACACGGTCATGGAACATTGTGATGACCAGAATTCTGGAGAATTGTGATGACAAGTGCCATGGAGCATTGTGATGACACGGTCATGGAACATTGTGATGACAAGAATTATGGAGCATTGTGATGACACGGTCATGGAACTTTGTGATGACCAGAATTCTGGAGAATTGTGATGACAAGTGCCATGGAGCATTGTGATGACACGGTCATGGAACATTGTGATGACAAGAATTCTGGAGCATTGTGATGACAAGGGCCATGGAGCATTGTGATGACACGGTCATGGAACATTGTGATGACAAGAATTCTGGAGCATTGTGATGAATAGGGCCATGGTGCATTGTGATGACACGGTCATGGAACTTTGTGATGAAGAGCAATCTGGAGCATTGTGATGACCATGTCCATGGAGCATTGTGATGACACTGTCACGGATCTTTGTGATGACAAGCAATCTGGAGCATTGTGATGACAAGGGCCATGGAGCATTGTGATGACAAGTGTCATGGAGCATTGTAATGAGAGGTTTCATTGTGCACTGTGATGACAAGGGGGATGGAGTATTGTGATGAAAGTGGTCCTGGAGCATTGTGATAAGAAAAGCCATTGAGCATTGTGCTGACAGACATCATGGAGCATTGTGAGAAAGGGGTCATGGGAAATTGTAATGAAAATAGAGAAAAGTGATGAAAATGGTCAGCAAGCAAAGTGATTAAAGTGGTCATTTAGAATTGTCATGAAAAACTACATAGAGCATTGTGATGACAAAGGTCATGGAGAACTGTGATGGCCAGGGTCATGTAGCATTCTGATGACACGGTCATGGAACATTGTGATGACAAGAATTATGGAGCATTGTGATGACACGGTCATAGAACATTGTAATGACAAGAATTCTGGAGCATTGTGATCACAAGGGCCATGGAGCATTGTGATGACACGGTCATGGAACATTGTGATGACAAGAATTCTGGAGCATTGTGATGACACGCTCATGGAACATTGTGATGACAAGAATTATGGAGCATTGTGATGACACGGTCATGGAACATTGTGATGACAAGAATTCTGGAGCATTATGATGACAAGGGCCATGGAGCATTGTGATGACACGGTCATGGAACATTGTGATGAAAAGAATTCTGGAGCATTGTGATGACAAGGGCCATGGAGCATGGTGATGACACGGTCATGGAACATTGTGATGACAAGAATTCTGGAGCATTGTGATGACAAGGGCCATGGAGAATTGTGATGACATGGTCATGGAACATTGTGATGACAACAATTCTGGAGCATTGTGATGACATGTGTCATGTAGAATTGTAATGAAACTTTTCATTGTGCACCGTGATGACAAGGGGGATGGAGTACTGTGATGAAACTGGTCCTGGAGCATTGTGATAACAAAAGCCATTGAGCATTGTGATGACAGGCATCATGGAGCATTGTGAAGAAAAGGGTCATGGGGAATTGTAATGACAATAGAGAAATGTGATGAAAATGGTCAGCAAGCAAAGTGATTAAAGTGGTCATTTAGAATTGTCATGAAAAACTATATAGAGCATTGTGATGACAAAGGTCATGGAGAACTGTGATGACCAGGGTCATGTAGCATTGTGATGACACGGTCATTGAACATTGTGATGACAAGAATTATGAAGCATTGTGATGACACGGTCATGGAACATTGTGATGACAAGAATTATGGAGCATTGTGATAACACGGTCATGGAACATTGTGATGACAAGAATTCTGGAGAATTGTGATGACAAGGGCCATGGAGCATTGTGATGACAAGAATTATGGAGCATTGTGATAACACGGTCATGGAACATTGTGATGACAAGAATTCTGGAGCATTGTGATGACAAGGGCCATGGAGCATTGTGATGACACGGTCATGGAACATTGTGATGACAAGAATTCTGGAGCATTGTGATGAAAAGGGCCATGGAGCATTGTGATGACACGGTCATGGATCATTGTGATGACAAGAATTCTGGAGCATTGTGAGGACAATGGCCATGGAGCATTGTGATGACATGGTCATGGAACATTGTGATGACAAGAATTCTGGAGCATTGTGATGACAAGGGCCATGGAGCTTTGTGATGTCACGGTCATGGAACATTGTGATGACAAGAATTCTGGAGTATTGTGATGACAAGGGACATGGAGCATTGTGATGACACGGTCATGGAACAAAGTGATGACAAGAATTCTGGAGCATTGTGATGACAAGGGCCATGGAGCATTGTGATGACATGGTCATCGAACATTGTGATGACAAGAATTCTGGAGCATTGTGATGACAAGGGCCATGGAGCATTGTGATGAAACGGTCATGGAACATTGTGATGACAAGAATTCTGGAGCATTGTGATGACAAGGGCCATGGTGCATTGTGATGACACGGTCATGGAACATTGTGATGACAAGAATTCTGGAGCATTGTGATGATAAGGGCCATGGAGAATTTTGATGACATGGTCATGGAACATTGTGATGACAAGAATTCTGGAGCATTCTGATGACATGTGTCATGGAGCATTGTAATGTAACTTTTCATTGTGCACCGTGATGACAAGGGGGATGGAATATTGTGATGAAACTCTTCCTGGAGCATTGTGATAACAAAAGCCATTGAGCATTGTGATGACAGGCATCATGGAGCATTGTGAAGAAAGGGGTCATGGGGAATTGTAATGACAATAGAGAAATGTGATGAAAATGGTCAGCAAGCAAAGTGATTAAAGGGGTCATTTAGAATTGTCATGAAAAACTATATAGAGCATTGTGATGACAAAAGTCATGGAGAACTGTGATGACCAGGGTCATGTAGCATTGTGATGACACGGTCATGGAACATTGTGATGACAAGAATTATGGAGCATTGTGATGACACGGTCATGGAACTTTGTGATGACCAGAATTCTGGAGAATTGTGATGACAAGTGCCATGGAGCATTGTGATGACACGGTCATGGAACATTGTGATGACAAGAATTCTGGAGCATTGTGATGACAAGGGCCATGGAGCATTGTGATGACACGGTCATGGAACATTGTGATGACAAGAATTCTGGAGCATTGTGATGAATAGGGCCATGGTGCATTGTGATGACACGGTCATGGAACTTTGTGATGAAGAGCAATCTGGAGCATTGTGATGACCATGGCCATGGAGCATTGTGATGACACGGTCACGGATCCTTGTGATGAGAAGCAATCTGGAGCATTGTGATGACAAGGGCCATGGAGCATTGTGATGACAAGTGTCATGGAGCATTGAAATGAGAGGTTTCATTGTGCACCGTGATCACAAGGGGGATTGAGTATTGTGATGAAAGTGGTCCTGGAGCATTGTGATAACAAAAGCCATTGAGCATTGTGCTGACAGGCATCATGGAGCATTGTGAGAAAGGGGTCATGGGAAATTGTAATGACAATAGAGAAAAGTGATGAAAATGGTCAGCAAGCAAAGTGATTAAAGTGGTCATTTAGAATTGTCATGAAAAACTACATACAGCATTGTGATGACAAAGGTCATGGAGAACTGTGATGGCCAGGGTCATGTAGCATTGTGATGACACGGTCATGGAACATTGTGATGACAATAATTTTGGAGCATTGTGATGACAAGGGCCATGGTGCATTATGATGACACGGTCATGGAACTTTGTGATGACAAGCAATCTGGAGCATTGTGATGACAAGGGCCATGGAGCATTGTGATGACAAGTGTCATGGAGCATTGTAATGAGAGGTTTCATTGTGTACCGTGATGACAATGGGGATGGAGTATTGTGATGAAACTGGTCCTGGAGCATTGTGATAACAAAAGCCATTGAGCATTGTGATGACAGGCATCATGGAGCATTGTGAAGAAAGAGGTCATGGGAAATAGTAATGAAAACAGAGAAATGTGATGAAAATTGTCAGCAAGCAAAGTGATTAAAGGGGTCATTTACAATTGTCATGAAAAACTTTATAGTGCATTGTGATGACAAAGGTCATGGAGAACTGTGATGACCAGGGTCATGTAGCATTGTGATGACACGGTCATCGAACATTGTGATGACAAGAATTCTGGAGCATTGTGATGACAAGGGCCATGGAGCATTGTGATGACACGGTCATGGAACATTGTAATGAGAGGTTTCATTGTGCAGGTGATGACAAGGGGGATGGAGTATTGTGATGAAAGTGGTCCTGGAGCATTGTGATAACAAAAGCCATTGAGCATTGTGCTGACAGGCATCATGGAGCATTGTGAAGAAAGGGGTCGTGGGAAATTGTAATGACAATAGAGAAATGTGATGAAAATGGTCAGCAAGCAAAGTGATTAAAGTGGTCATTTAGAATTGTCATGAAAAACTACATAGAGCATTGTGATGACAAAGGTCATGGAGAACTGTGATGGCCAGGGTCATGTAGCATTGTGATGACACGGTCATGGAACATTGTGATGACAAGAATTATGGAGCATTGTGATGACACGGTCATAGAACATTGTGATGACAAGAATTCTGGAGCACTGTGATGACAAGGGCCATGGAGCATTGTGATGACACGGTCATGGAACATTGTGATGACAAGAATTCTGGAGCATTGTGATGACACGGTCATAGAATATTGTGATGACAAGAATTATGGAGCATTGTGATGTCACGGTCATGGAACATTGTGATGACAAGAATTCTGGAGCATTGTGATGACAAGGGCCATGGAGCATTGTGATGACACGGTCATGGGACATTGTGATGACAAGAATTCTGTAGAATTGTGATGACAAGTGCCATGGAGCATTGTGATGACACGGTCATGGAGCATTGTAATGAGAGGTTTCACTGTGCACCGTGATGACAATGGGGATGGAGTATTGTGATGAAACTGGTCCTGGAGCATTGTGATAACAAAAGCCATTGAGCATTGTGATGACAGGCATCATGGAGCATTGTGAAGAAAGAGGTCATCGGAAATTTTAATGACAATAGAGAAATGTGATGAAAATGGTCAGCAAGCAAAGTGATTAAAGTGGTCATTTACAATTGTCATGAAAAACTGTATAGAGCATTGTGATGGCAAAGGTCATTGAGAACTGTGATGAGCAGGGTCAAGTAACATTGTGATGACACGGTCATGGAACATTGTGATGACAAGAATTATGGAGCATTGTGATGACAAGGGCCATGGAGCATTGTGATGACACGGTCATGGAACAATGTGATGACAAGAATTCTGGCGCATTGTGATGACAACGGCCATGGAGCATTGTGATGACATGGTCATCGATCATTGTGATGACAAGAATTAAGGAGCATTGTGATGACATGGTCATGGAATATTGTGATGACAAGAATTATGGAGCATTGTGATGACACGGTCATGGAACATTGTGATGACAAGAATTCTGGAGCATGGTAATGACACGGTCATGGAATATTGTGATGACAAGAATTATGGAGCATTGTGATGACACGGTCATGGAACATTGTGATGACAAGAATTCTGGAGCATTGTGATGACAAGGGCCATGGAGCATTGTGATGACACGGTCATGGAAAATTGTGATGACAAGAATTCTGCAGCATTGTGATGATAAGGGCCATGGAGAATTGTGATGACATGGTCATGGAACATTGTGATGACAAGAATTCTGGAGCATTGTGATGACATGTGTCATGGAGCATTGTAATGTAACTTTTCACTGTGCACCGTGATGACAAGGGGGATGGAGTATTGTGATGAAACAGGTCCTGGAGCATTGTGATAACAAAAGCCATTGAGCACTGTGATGACAGGCATCATGGAGCATTGTGAAGAAAGGGGTCATGGGGAATTGTAATGACAATAGAGAAATGTGATGAAAATGGTCAGCAAGCAAAGTGATTAAAGGGGTCATTTAGAATTGTCATGAAATACTATATAGAGCATTGTGATGACAAAGGTCATGGAGAACTGTGATGACCAGGGTCATGTAGCATTGGAATGACACGGTCATGGAACATTGTGATGACAAGAATTATGGAGCATTGTGATGACAAGGGCCATGGAGCATTGTGATGACACGGTCATGGAACATTGTGATGACAAGAATTCTGGAGCATTGTGATGACACGCTCATGGAACATTGTGATGACAAGAATTATGGAGCATTGTGATGACACGGTCATGGAACATTGTGATGACAAGAATTCTG
Organism: Balaenoptera acutorostrata; assembly: GCF_949987535.1. NCBI lineage: Eukaryota > Metazoa > Chordata > Mammalia > Artiodactyla > Balaenopteridae > Balaenoptera > Balaenoptera acutorostrata. The sequence goes on from NW_026646471.1 coordinate 252,122, forward strand.
GAGCATTATGATGACAAGGGCCATGGAGCATTGTGATGACATGGTCATGGAACATTGTGATGAAAAGAATTCTGGAGCATTGTGATGACAAGGGCCATGGAGCATTGTGATGACACGGTCATGGAACATTGTGATGACAAGAATTCTGGAGCATTGTGATGACAAGGGCCATGGAGAATTGTGATGACATGGTCATGGAACATTGTGATGACAAGAATTCTGGAGCATTGTGATGACACGGTCATGGAACATTGTGATGAAAAGAATTATGGAGCATTGTGATGACAAGGGCCATGGAAAATTGTGATGACACGTTCATGGAACATTGTGATGACAAGAATTCTCGAGCATTGTGATGACAAGGGCCATGGAGCATTGTGATGACACAGTCATGGAACATTGTGAAGACAATTATTCTGGAGCATTGTGATGACAAGGGCCATGGAGAATTGTGATGACACGGTCATGGAACATTTTGAGGACAAGAATTATGGAGCATTGTGATGACACGGTCATGGAACATTGTGATGACAAGAATTCTGGAGCATTGTGATGACAAGGGCCATGGAGCATTGTGATGACACGGTTATGGAACATTGTGATGACAAGAATTCTGGAGCATTGTGATGACAAGGGCCATGGGGCATTGTGATGACACGCTCATGGAACATTGTGATGACAAGAATTCTGGAGCATTGTGATGACAAGGGCCATGGTGCATTGTGATGACACGGTCATGGAACTTTGTGATGACAAGCAATCTGGAGCATTGTGATGACCAGGGCCATGGAGCATTGTGATGACACGGTCATGGAACATTGTGATGACAAGAATTCTGGAGCATTGTGATGACAAGGGCCATGGAGCATTGTGATGACACGGTCATGGAACATTGTGATAAAAGAATTCTGGAGCATTGTGATGACAAGGGCCATGGAGCATTGTGATGACATGTGTCATGGAGCATTGTAATGAAACTTTTCATTGTGCACCGTGATGACAAGGGAGATGGAGTAATGTGATGAAACTGGTCCTGGAGCATTGTAATAACAAAAGCCATTGAGCATTGTGATGACAGGCATCATGGAGCATTGTGAAGAAAGGGGTCATGGGGAATTGTAATGACAATAGAGAAATGTGATGAAAATGGTCAGCAAGCAAAGTGATTAAAGTGGTCACTTAGAATTGTCATGAAAAACTATATAGAGCATTGTGATGACAAAGGTCATGGAGAACTGTGAAGACCAGGGTCATGTAGCATTGTGATGAAACGGTCATGGAACATTGTGATGACAAGAATTATGGAGCATTGTGATGACACGGTCATGGAACATTGTGATGAAAAGAATTCTGGAGCATTGTGATGATAAGGGCCATGGAGCATTGTGATGACACGGTCATGGAACCTTGTGATGACAAGAATTCTAGAGCATTGTGATGACAAGGGCCATGGAGCATTGTGATGACACGGTCATGGAACATTGTGATGACAAGAATTCTGGAGCATTGTGATGACAAGGTCCATGGAGCATTGTGATGACATGGTCATGGAACATTGTGATGACAAGAATTCTGGAGCATTGTGATGACATGTGTCATGGAGCATTGTAATGAAACTTTTCATTGTGCACCGTGATGACAAGGGAGATGGAGTAATGTGATGAAACTGGTCCTGGAGCATTGTAATAACAAAAGCCATTGAGCATTGTGATGACAGGCATCATGGAGCATTGTGAAGAAAGGGGTCCTGGGGAAATGTAATGACAGTAGAGAAATGTGATGAAAATGGTCAGCAAGCAAAGTGATTAAAATGGTCACTTAGAATTGTCATGAAAAACTATATAGAGCATTGTGATGACAAAGGTCATGGAGAACTGTGAAGACCAGGGTCATGTAGCATTGTGATGACACGGTCATGGAACATTGTGATGACAAGAATTATGGAGCATTGTGATGACACGGTCATGGAACATTGTGATTACAAGAATTCTGGAGCATTGTGATGAGAAGGGCCTTAGAGCATTGTGATGACACGGTCATGGAACATTGTGATGACAAGAATTCTGGAGCATTGTGATGACAAGGGCCATGGAGCATTGTGATGACATAGTCATGGAACATTGTGATGACAAGAATTCTGGAGCATTGTGATGACAAGGGCCATGGAGCATTGTGATGACACGGTCATGGAACATTGTGATGACAAGAATTCTGGAGCATTGTGATGACAAGGGCCATGGTGCATTGTGATGACACGGTCAGGAAACATTGTGATGACAAGAATTCTGGAGCATTGTGATGACAAGGGCCATGGAGAATTGTGATGACACTGTCATGGAACATTGTGATGACAAGAATTCTGGAGCATTGTGATGACACGGTCATGGAACATTGTGATGACAAGAATTATGGAGCATTGTGATGACAAGGGCCATGGAGCATCGTGATGACACGGTCATGGAACATTGTGATGACAAGAATTCTGGAGCATTGTGATGACACGGGCCATGGAGCATTGTGATGACACGGTCATGGAACTTTGTGATGACAAGCAATCTGGAGCATTGTGATGACCAGGGCCATGGAGCATTGTGATGACACGGTCATGGAACATTGTGATGACAAGAATTCTGGAGCATTGTGATGACAAGGGCCATGGAGCATTGTGATGACACGGTCATGGAACATTGTGATGAAAGAATTCTGGAGCATTGTGATTACAAGGGCCATGGAGCATTGTGATGACAAGTGTCATGGAGCATTGTAATGAGAGGTTTCATTGTGCACCGTGATGACAAGGGGGATGGAGTAATGTGATGAAACTGGTCCTGGAGCATTGTAATAACAAAAGCCATTGAGCATTGTGATGACAGGCATCATGGAGCATTGTGAAGAAAGGGGTCATGGGGAATTGTAATGACAATAGGGAAATGTGATGAAAATGGTCAGCAAGCAAAGTGATTAAAGTGGTCACTTAGAATTGTCATGAAAAACTATATAGAGCATTGTGAAGACAAAGATCATGGAGAACTGTGAAGACCAGGGTCATGTAGCATTGTGATGACACGGTCATGGAACATTGTGATGACAAGAATTCTGGAGCATTGTTATGAGAAGGGCCTTAGAGCATTGTGATGACACGGACATGGAACATTGTGATGACTAGAATTATGGAGCATTGTGATGACACGGTCATGGAACATTGTGATGACAAGAATTCTGGAGCATTATGATGACAAGGGCCATGGAGCATTGTGATGACACGGTCATGGAACATTGTGATGAAAAGAATTCTGGAGCATTGTGATGACAAGGGCCATGGAGCATTGTGATGACACGGTCATGGAACATTGTGATGACAAGAATTCTGGAGCATTGTGATGACAAGGGCCATGGAGCATTGTGATGACACGGTCATGGAACATTGTGATGACAAGAATTCTGGAGCATTGTGATGACACGTTCATGGAACATTGTGATGACAAGAATTATGGAGCAATGTGATGACACGGTCATGGAACATTGTGATGACAAGAATTCTGGAGCATTATGATGACAAGGGCCATGGAGCATTGTGATGACACGGTCATGGAACATTGTGATGAAAAGAATTCTGGAGCATTGTGATGACAAGGGCCATGGAGCATTGTGATGACACGGTCATGGAACATTGTGATGACAAGAATTCTGGAGCATTGTGATGACAAGGACCATGGAGCATTGTGATGACACGGTCATGGAACATTGTGATGACAAGAATTCTGGAGCATTGTGATGACAAGGGCCATGGGGCATTGTGATGACACGGTCATGGAACCTTGTGATGACAAGAATTCTGGAGCATTGTGATGACAAGGGCCATGGAGCATTCTGATGACACAGTCATGGAACCTTGTGATGACAAGAATTCTGGAGCATTGTGATGACAAGGGCCATGGAGCATTGTGATGACACGGTCATTGAACATTGTGATGACAAGAATTCTGGAGCATTGTGATGACAAGGGCCATGGAGCATTGTGATGACATGGTCATGGAACATTGTGATGACAAGAATTCTGGAGCATTGTGATGACATGTGTCATGGAGCATTGTAAAGAAACTTTTCATTGTGCACCATGATGACAAGGGAGATGGAGTAATGTGATGAAACTGGTCCTGGAGCATTGTAATAACAAAAGCCATTGAGCATTGTGATGACAGGCATCTTGGAGCATTGTGAAGAAAGGGGTCATGGGGAATTGTAATGACAATAGAGAAATGTGATGAAAATGGTCAGCAAGCAAATTGATTAAAGTGGTCACTTAGAATTGTCATGAAAAACTATATAGAGCATTGTGATGACAAAGTCATGGAGAACTGTGAAGACCAGGGTCATGTAGCATTGTGATGACACGGTCATGGAACATTGTGATGACAAGAATTCTGGAGCATTGTGATGACACGGTCATGGAACATTGTGATGACAAGAATTATGGAGCATTGTGATGACACGGTCATGGAACATTGTGATGACAAGAATTCTGGAGCATTATGATGACAAGGGCCATGGAGCATTGTGATGACACGGTCATGGAACATTGTGATGAAAAGAATTCTGGAGCATTGTGATGACAAGGGCCATGGAGCATTGTGATGACACGGTCATGGAACATTGTGATGACAAGAATTCTGGAGCATTGTGATGACACGGTCATGGAACATTGTGATGAAAAGAATTATGGAGCATTGTTATGACACGGTCATGGAACATTGTGATGACAAGAATTCTGGAGCATTGTGATGACACGGTCATGGAACATTGTGATGACAAGTGTCATGGAGCACTGTAATGATAAGTTTCATTGTGCACCGTGATGACAAGGGGGATGGAGTACTGTGATGAAACTGGTCCTGGAGCATTGTGATAACAAAAGCCATTGAGCATTGTGATGACAGGCATCATGGAGCATTCTGAAGAAAGGGGTCATGGGAAATTGTAATGACAATAGAGAAATGTGATGAAAATGGTCAGCAAGCAAAGTGATTAAAGTGGTCATTTAGAATTGTCATGAAAATCTATATAGAGCATTGTGATGGCAAAGGTCATGGAGAACTGTGATGACCAGGGTCATGTAGCATTGTGATGACACGGTCATGGAACATTGTGATGACAAGAATTATGGAGCATTGTGATGACACGGTCATGGAACATTGTGATGACAAGAATTCTGGAACATTGTGATGACAAGGGCCATGGAGCATTTTGATGACACGGTCATGGAACATTGCGATGACAAGTAATCTGGAGCATTGTGATGACAAGGGCCATAGGGCATTGTGATGACATGGTCATGGAACATTGTGATGACAAGAATTCTGGAGCATTGTGATGACAAGGGCCATGGAGAATTGTGATGACATGGTCATGGAACATTGTGATGACAAGAATTCTGGAGCATTGTGATGACAAGGGCCATGGAGAAATGTAATGAAAGATTTCATTGTGCACTGTGGTGACAAGGGGGATGGAGTATTGTGATGAAACTGGTCCTGGAGCATTGTGATAACAAAAGCCATGGAGCATGGTGATAACAGGCATCATGGAGCATTGTGAAAAAAGGGGAATGGGGAATTGTAATGACAATAGAGAAATGTGATGAAAATGGTCAGCGAGCCTAGTGATTAAAGTGGTCATTGAGAATTGTGATAACATGGTCATGGAACACTGGGATGACAAGAGTTCTGGAGCATTGTGATGACAAGGGTCATGGAGCTTTTTGATGACACGGTCATGGAACATTGTGAAGACAAGAAATCTGGAGCATTGTGCTGACAAGGGCCATGGAGCATTGTGATGACACGGTCATGGAACATTGTGATGACAAGAAATCTGGAGCATTGTGATGACAACGGTCATGGAGCATTGCGATGACACGGTCATGGAACATTGTGATGACAAGAATTCTGGAGCATTGTGATGACAAGGGCCATGGAGAATTGTGATGACATGGTCATGGAACATTGTGATGACAAGAATTCTGGAGCATTGTGATGACAAGTTTCATGGAGCATTGTAATGAACGGTTTCATTGTGCACCGTGATGACAAACGGGATGGAGTATTGTGATGAAACTGGTCCTGGAGCATTGTGATAACAAAAGCCATGGAGCATGGTGATAACAGGCATCATGGAGCATTGTGAAAAAAGGGGAATGGGGAATTGTAATGACAATAGAGAAATGTGATCAAAATGGTCAGCGAGTATAATGATTAAAGTGGTCATTTAGAATTGTGATGAAAAGCGACATAGAGCATTCTGATGACAAAGGTCATGGAGAACTCTGATGACCAGGGTCATGTAGCATTGTGATGACACGGTCATGGAACATTGTGATGAGAAGAATTATGGATCATTGTGATGATACGGTCATGGAACATTTTGATGACAAGAATTCTGGAGCATTGTGATGACAAAGGCCATGGAGCATTGTGATGACGCGGTCATGGAACATTGTGATGAAAAGAAATCTGGAGCAGTGTGATGACAAGGGCCATGGAGCTTTGTGATGACAAGTGTCAAGGAGCATTGTAATGAAAGGTTTCATTGTGCACCGTGATGACATGTGGGATGGAGTATTGTGATGAAACTGGGCCTGGAGCATTGTGATAACAAAAGCCATGGAGCATTGTGATGACAGGCATCATGGAGCATTGTAAAGTAAGGGGCAATGGGGAATTGTAATGACAATAGAGAAATGTGAGGAAAATGGTCAGCGAGCATAGTGATTAAAGTGGTCTTTGAGAATTGTGATGAAAAGCGACATAGAGCATTGTGATGACAAAGGTCATGGAGAACTGTGATAACCAGGGTCATGTAGCATTGTGAAGACACGGTAATGGAACTTTGTGATGACAGGAATTCTGGAGCATTGTGATGATACGGTCATGGAACATTGTGATGACAAGAATTCTGGAGCATTGTGATGACAAAGGCCATGGAGCATTGTGATGACACGGTCATGGAACATTGTGATGAAAAGTAATCTGGAGCATTGCTATGACAAGGGCCATGGAGCATTGTGATGACAAATGTAATGGAGCATTGTAATGAAAGGTTTCATTGTGCACCGTGATGACATGTGGGATGGAGTAATGTGATGAAACTGGTCCTGGAGCATTCTGATAACAAAAGCCATGGAGCATTGTGATGACAGGCATCATGGAGCATTGTAAAGAAAGGGGCAATGGGGAATTGTAATGACAATAGAGAAATGTGAGGAAAATGGTCAGCGAGCATAGTGATTAAACTGGTCTTTGAGAATTGTGATGAAAAGCGACATAGAGCATTGTGATGACAAAGGTCATTGAGAACTGTGATAACCAGGGTCATGTAGAATTGCGATCACACGGTCTTGGAACATTGTGATGACAAGAATTCTGGAGCATTGTGATGACACGGGCCATGGAGAATTGTGATGACATGGACATGGAACATTGTGATGACAAGAATTCTGGAGCATTGTGATGACACGGTCATGGAACATTGTGTTGACAAGAAATCTGGAGCATTGTGATGACAATGGCCATGGAGCATTGTGATGACACGGTCATGGAACATTGTGATGACAAGAATTCTGGAGCATTGTGATGACAAGGGCCATGGAGGATTGTGATGATAAGTGTCATGGAGCATTGTAATGAGAGGTTTCATTGTGCACCGTGATGACAAGGGGGATAGAGTATTGTGATGAAACTGGTCCTGGAGCATTGTGATAACAAAAGCTATGGAGCATTGTGATGACAGGCATCATGGAGCATTGTGAAGAAAGGGGAATGGGGAATTGTAATGACAATAGAGAAATGTGATGAAAATGGTCAGCGAGCATAGTGATTAAAGTGGTCTTTGAGAATTGTGATGAAAAGCGACATAGAGCATTGTGATGACAAAGGTCATGGAGAACTGTGATGACCAGGGTCATGTAGCATTGTGATGACACGGTCATGGAACATTTTGATGACAAGAATTCTGGAGCATCGTGATGACAAAGGCCATGGAGCATTGTGATGACACGGTCATGGAACATTGTTATGACAACAATTCTGGAGCATTGTTATGACAAGGGCCATGGAGCATTGTGATGACAAGTATCATGGAGCATTGTAATGAAAGATTTCATTGTGCAAGGTGATGACATAGGGGATGGAGTATTGTGATGAAACTGGTCCTGGAGCCTTGAGATAACAAAAGCCATGGAGCATTGTGATGACAGGCATCATGGAGCATTGTGAAGAAAGGGGCCATGGGGAATTTTAATGACAATAGAGAAATCTGATGAAAATGGTCAGCGAGCATAGTGATTAAAGTGGTCATTGAAAATTGTGATGAAAAGCGACATAGAACTTTGTATTGACAAAGGTCATGGAGAACTGTGATGACCAGGGTCATGTAGCATTGTGATGACACGGTCACGGAACATTGTGATGAAAAGAATTCTGGAGCATTGTGATGACAAGGGCCATTGGGCATTGTGATTACACGGTCATGGAACATTGTGATGACAAGAAATCTGGTGCATTGTGATGACAAGGGCCATGGAGAATTGTGATGACATGGTCATGGAACATTGTGATGACAAGAATTCTGGAGCATTGTGATGACAAGGGCCATGGAGAATTGTAAAGAAAGGTTTAATTGTGCACTGCGGTGACAAGGGGGATGGAGTATTGTGATGAAACTGGTCCTGGAGCATTGTGATAACAAAAGGCATGGAGCATTGTGATGACAGTCATCATGGAGCATTAAGAAGACAGGGGCCATGTGGAATTGTAATGACAATAGAGAAATGTGATGAAAATGGTCAGGGAGCCTAGTGATTAAAGTGGTCATTGAGAATTGTGATAACATGGTCATGGAACATTGGGATGACGAGAATTCTGGAGCATTGTGATGAGAAGGGCCATGGAGCATTGTGATGACACGGTCATGGAACATTGTGATGACAAGAAATCTGGAGCATTGTGATGACAACGGCCATGGAGCACTATGATGACACGGTCATGGAACATTGCTATGACAAGAATTCTGGAGCATTGTGATGACAAGGGCCATGGAGAATTGTGATGACATGGTCATGGAACATTGTGATGACAAGAATTCTGGAGCATTGTGATGACCAGTGTCATGGAGCATTGTAATGAACGGTTTCATTGTGCACCGTGAAGCCAAACGGGATGGAGTATTGTGATGAAACTGGTCCTGGAGCATTGTGATAACAAAAGCCATGGAGCATGGTGATAACAGGCATCATGGAGCATTGTGAAAAAAGGGGAATGGGGAATTGTAATGACAATAGAGAAATGTGATGAAAATGGTCAGAGAGTATAATGATTAAAGTGGTCATTTAGAATTCTGATGAAAAGCGACATAGAGCATTCTGATGACACAGATCATGGAGAACTGTGATGAACAGGGTCATGTAGCATTGTGATGACACGGTCATGGAACATTGTGATGAGAAGAATTATGGATCATTGTGATGATACGGTCATGGAACATTTTGATGACAAGAATTCTGGAGCATTGTGATGACAAAGGCCATGGAGCATTGTGATGACACGGTCATGGAACATTGTGATGAAAGAATTCTGGAGCATTGTGATGAAAAGGGCCATGGAGCATGGTGATGACATGTGTCATGGAGCATTGTAATGAAACTTTTCATTGTGCACCGTGATGACAGGGGAGATGGAGTAATGTGATGAAACTGGTACTGGAGCATTGTAATAACAAAAGGCATTGAGCATTGTGATGACAGGCATCATGGAGCATTGTGAAGACAGGGGTCATGGGGAATTGTAATGACAATAGAGAAATGTGATGAAAATGGTCAGCAAGCAAAGTGATTAAAGTGGTCATTTAGAATTGTCATGAAAATCTATATAGAGCATTGTGATGACAAAGGTCATGGAGAACTGTGAAGACCAGGGTCATGTAGCATTGTGATGACACGGTCATGGAACATTGTGATGACAAGAATTATGGAGCATTGTGATGACACGGTCATGGAACATTGTGATGACCAGAATTCTGGAGCATTATGATGACAAGGGCCATGGAGCATTGTGATGACACGGTCATGGAACATTGTGATGAAAAGAATTCTGGAGCATTGTGATGACAAGGGCTATGGAGCATTGTGATGACACGGTCATGGAACATTGTGATGAAAAGAATTATGGAGCATTGTGATGACACGGTCATGGAACATAGTGATGACAAGAATTCTGGAGCATTGTGATGACACGGTCATGGAACATTGTGATGACAAGTGTCATGGAGCATTGTAATGACAAGTTTCATTGTGCACCGTGATGACAAGGGGGATGGAGTACTGTGATGAAACTGGTCCTGGAGCATTGTGATAACAAAAGCCATTGAGCATTGTGATGACAGGCATCATGGAGCATTGTGAAGAAAGGGGTCATGGGAAATTGTAATGACAATAGAGAAATGTGATGAAAATGGTCAGCAAGCAAAGTGATTAAAGTGGTCATTTAGAATTGTCATGAAAATCTATATAGAGCATTGTGATGGCAAAGGTCATGGAGAACTGTGATGACCAGGGTCATGTAGCATTGTGATGACACGGTCATGGAACATTGTGATGACAAGAATTATGGAGCATTGTGATGACACGCTCATGGAACATTGTGATGACAAGAATTCTGGAGCATTGTGATGACACGGTCATGGAACATTGTGATGAAAAGAATTATGGAGCATTGTGATGACACGGTCATGGAACATTGTGATGACAAGAATTCTGGAGCATTGTGATGACACGGTCATGGAACATTGTGATGACAATTGTCATGGAGCATTGTAATGACAAGTTTCATTGTGCACCGTGATGACAAGGGGGATGGAGTACTGTGATGAAACTGGTCCTGGAGCATTGTGATAACAAAAGCCATTGAGCATTGTGATGACAGGCATCATGGAGCATTGTGAAGAAAGGGGTCATGGGAAATTGTAATGACAATAGAGAAATGTGATGAAAATGGTCAGCAAGCAAAGTGATTAAAGTGGTCATTTAGAATTGTCATGAAAATCTATATAGAGCATTGTGATGGCAAAGGTCATGGAGAACTGTGATGACCAGGGTCATGTAGCATTGTGATGACACGGTCATGGAACATTGTGATGACAAGAATTCTGGAACATTGTGATGACAAGGGCCATGGAGCATTGTGATGACACGGTCATGGAACATTGCGATGACAAGTAATCTGGAGCATTGTGATGACAAGGGCCATAGGGCATTGTGATGACACGGTCACGGAACATTGTGATGAAAAGAATTCTGGAGCATTGTGATGACAAGGGCCATGGAGAATTGTGATGACATGGTCATGGAACATTGTGATGACAAGAATTCTGGAGCATTGTGATGACAAGGGCCATGGAGAATTGTAATGAAAGGTTTCATTGTGCACTGTGGTGACAAGGGGGATGGAGTATTGTGATGAAACTGGTCCTGGAGCATTGTGATAACAAAAGCCATGGAGCATGGTGATAACAGGCATCATGGAGCATTGTGAAAAAAGGGGAATGGGGAAATGTAATGACAATAGAGAAATGTGATGAAAATGGTCAGCGAGCCTAGTGATTAAAGTGGTCATTGAGAATTGTGATAACATGGTCATGGAACATTGGGATGACAAGAATTCTGGAGCATTGTGATGACAAGGGCCATGGAGCATTGTGATGACACGGTCATGGAACATTGTGATGACAAGAAATCTGGAGCATTGTGATGACAATGGCCATGGAGCATTGTGATGACACGGTCATGGAACATTGTGATGACAAGAATTCTGGAGCATTGTGATGACAAGGGCCATGGAGGATTGTGATGATAAGTGTCATGGAGCATTGTAATGAGAGGTTTCATTGTGCACCGTGATGACAAGGGGGATAGAGTATTGTGATGAAACTGGTCCTGGAGCATTGTGATAACAAAAGCCATTGAGCATTGTGATGACAGGCATCATGGAGCATTGTAAAGAAAGGGGCAATGGGGAATTGTAATGACAATAGAGAAATGTGAGGAAAATGGTCAGCGAGCAAAGTGATTAAAGTGGTCACTTAGAATTGTGATGAAAAGCGACATAGAGCATTGTGATGACAAAGGTCATTGAGAACTGTGATAACCAGGGTCATGTAGAATTGCGATGACACGGTCTTGGAACATTGTGATGACAAGAATTATGGAGCATTTTGATGACAGGGGCCATGGAGAATTGTGATGACATGGACATGGAACATTGTTAATGACAAGAATTCTGGAGCATTGTGATGACAAGGGCCATGGAGCATTGTGATGACACGGTCATGGAACATTGTGATGACAAGAAACCTGGAGCATTGTGATGACAATGGACATGGAGCATTGTGATGACACGGTCATGGAACATTGTGATGACAAGAATTCTGGAGCATTGTGATGACAAGGGCCATGGAGGATTGTGATGATAAGTGTCATGGAGCATTGTAATGAAAGGTTTCATTGTGCACCATGATGACATGTGGGATGGAGTAATGTGATGAAACTGGTCCTGGAGCATTCTGATAACAAAAGCCATGGAGCATTGTGATGACAGGCATCATGGAGCATTGTAAAGAAAGGGGCAATGGGGAATTGTAATGACAATAGAGAAATGTGAGGAAAATGGTCATCGAGCAAAGTGATTAAAGTGGTCACTTAGAATTGTGATGAAAAGCGACATAGAGCATTGTGATGACAAAGGTCATTGAGAACTGTGATAACCAGGGTCATGTAGAATTGCGATGACACGGTCTTGGAACATTGTGATGACAAGAATTATGGAGCATTTTGATGACAGGGGCCATGGAGAATTGTGATGACATGGACATGGAACATTGTTAATGACAAGAATTCTGGAGCATTGTGATGACAAGGGCCATGGAGCATTGTGATGACATGGTCATGGAACATTGTGATGACAAGAAATCTGGAGCATTGTGATGACAAGTGTCATGGAGCATTGTAATGAAAGGTTTCATTGTGCACCGTGATGACAAACGGGATGGAGTATTGTGATGAAACTGGTCCTGGAGCATTCTGATATCAAAAGCCATGGAGCATTGTGATGACAGGCATCATGGAGCATTGTAAAGAAAGGGGCAATGGGGAATTGTAATGACAATAGAGAAATGTGAGGAAAATGGTCAGCGAGCATAGTGATTAAACTGGTCTTTGAGAATTGTGATAAAAAGCGACATAGAGCATTGTGATGACAAAGGTCATTGAGAGCTGTGATAACCAGGGTCATGTAGAATTGCGATCACACGGTCTTGGAACATTGTGATGACAAGAATTCTGGAGCATTGTGATGACACGGGCCATGGAGAATTGTGATGACATGGACATGGAACATTGTGATGACAAGAATTCTGGAGCATTGTGATGACAATGGCCATGGAGCATTGTGATGACACGGTCATGGAACATTGTGATGACAAGAATTCTGGAGCATTGTGATGACAAGGGCCATGGAGCTTTGTGATGACACGGTCATGGAACATTGTGAAGACAAGAAATCTGGAGCATTGTGATGAGAAGGGCCATGGAGCATTGTGATGAGAAGGGCCATGGAGCATTGTGATGACAAGAAATCTGGAGCATTGTGATGACAAGGGCCATGGAGGATTGTGATGATAAGTGTCATGGAGCATTGTAATGAGAGGTTTCATTGTGCACCGTGATGACAAGGGGGATAGAGTATTGTGATGAAACTGGTCCTGGAGCATTGTGATAACAAAAGCTATGGAGCATTGTGATGACAGGCATCATGGAGCATTGTGAAGAAAGGGGAATGGGGAATTGTAATGACAATAGAGAAATGTGATGAAAATGGTCAGCGAGCATAGTGATTAAAGTGGTCTTTGAGAATTGTGATGAAAAGCGACATAGAGCATTGTGATGACAAAGGTCATGGAGAACTGTGATGACCAGCGTCATGTAGCATTGTGATGACACGGTCATGGAACATTTTGATGACAAGAATTCTGGAGCATCGTGATGACAAAGGCCATGGAGCATTGTGATGACACGGTCATGGAACATTGTGATGACAACAATTCTGGAGCATTGTTATGACAAGGGCCATGGAGCATTGTGATGACAAGTATCATGGAGCATTGTAATGAAAGATTTCATTGTGCAAGGTGATGACATAGGGGATGGAGTATTGTGATGAAACTGGTCCTGGAGCCTTGAGATAACAAAAGCCATGGAGCATTGTGATGACAGGCATCATGGAGCATTGTGAAGAAAGGGGCCATGGGGAATTGTAATGACAATAGAGAAATCTGATGAAAATGGTCAGCGAGCATAGTGATTAAAGTGGTCATTGAAAATTGTGATGAAAAGCGACATAGAACATTGTATTGACAAAGGTCATGGAGAACTGTGATGACCAGGGTCATGTAGCATTGTGATGACACGTTCACGGAACATTGTGATGAAAAGAATTCTGGAGCATTGTGATGACAAGGGCCATGGAGAATTGTGATGACATGGTCATGGAACATTGTGATGACAAGAATTCTGGAGCATTGTGATGACAAGGGCCATGGAGAATTGTAATGAAAGGTTTCATTGTGCACTGTGGTGACAAGGGGGATGGAGTATTGTGATGAAACTGGTCCTGGAGCATTGTGATAACAAAAGGCATGGAGCATTGTGATGACAGTCATCATGGAGCATTAAGAAGAAAGGGGCCATGTGGAATTATAATGACAATACAGAAATGTGATGAAAATGGTCAGGGAGCCTAGTGATTAAAGTGGTCATTGAGAATTGTGATAACATGGTCATGGAACACTGGGATGACAAGAATTCTGGAGCATTGTGATGACAAGGGCCATGGAGAATTGTAATGAAAGGTTTCATTGTGCACTGTGGTGACAAGGGGGATGGAGTATTGTGATGAAACTGGTCCTGGAGCATTGTGATAACAAAAGCCATGGAGCATTGTGATGACAGGCATCATGGAGCATTGTGAAGAAAGGGGCCATGTGGAATTGTAATGACAATAGAGAAATGTGATGAAAATGGTCAGGGAGCCTAGTGATTAAAGTGGTCATTGAGAATTGTGATAACATGGTCAAGGAACATTGGGATGACAAGAATTCTGGAGCATTGTGATGACAAAGGCCATGGAGCATTGTGATGACACGGTCATGGAACATTGTGATGAAAAGTAATCTGGAGCATTTCTATGACAAGGGCCATGGAGCATTGTGATGACAAATGTCATGGAGCATTGTAATGAAAGGTTTCATTGTGCACCATGATGACATGTGGAATCGAGTAATGTGATGAAACTGGTCCTGGAGCATTCTGATAACAAAAGCCATGGAGCATTGTGATGACAGGCATCATGGAGCATTGTAAAGAAAGGGGCCATGTGGAATTGTAATGACAATAGAGAAATGTGAGGAAAATGGTCAGCGAGCATAGTGATTAAACTGGTCTTTGAGAATTGTGATGAAAAGCGACATAGAGCATTGTGATGACAAAGGTCATTGAGAACTGTGATAACCAGGGTCATGTAGAATTGCGATCACACGGTCTTGGAACATTGTGATGACAAGAATTCTGGAGCATTGTGATGACACGGGCCATGGAGAATTGTGATGAACATGGACATGGAACATTGTTAATGACAAGAATTCTGGAGCATTGTGATGACAAGGGCCATGGAGCATTGTGATGACACGGTCATGGAACATTGTGATGACAAGAAATCTGGAGCATTGTGATGACAATGGCCATGGAGCATTGTGATGACACGGTCATGGAACATTGTGATGACAAGAATTCTGGAGCATTGTAATGACAAGGGCCATGGAGGATTGTGATGATAAGTGTCATGGAGCATTGTAATGAGAGGTTTCATTGTGCACCGTGATGACAAGGGGGATAGAGTATTGTGATGAAACTGGTCCTGGAGCATTGTGATAACAAAAGCTATGGAGCATTGTGATGACAGGCATCATGGAGCATTGTGAAGAAAGGGGAATGGGGAATTGTAATGACAATAGAGAAATGTGATGAAAATGGTCAGCGAGCATAGTGATTAAAGTGGTCTTTGAGAATTGTGATGAAAAGCGACATAGAGCATTGTGATGACAAAGGTTATGGAGAACTGTGATGACCAGGGTCATGTAGCATTGTGATGACACGGTCATGGAACATTTTGATGACAAGAATTCTGGAGCATTGTGATGACAAAAGCCATGGAGCATTGTGATGACACGGTCATGTAACATTTTGATGACAACAATTCTGGAGCATTGTTATGACAAGGGCCATGGAGCATTGTGATGACAAGTTTCATGGAGCATTGTAATGAACGGTTTCATTGTGCACCGTGATGACAAACGGGATGGAGTATTGTGATGAAACTGGTCCTGGAGCATTGTGATAACAAAAGCCATGGAGCATGGTGATAACAGGCATCATGGAGCATTGTGAAAAAAGGGGAATGGGGAAATGTAATGACAATAGAGAAATGTGATGAAAATGGTCAGCGAGCCTAGTGATTAAAGTGGTCATTGAGAATTGTGATAACATGGTCATGGAACATTGGGATGACAAGAATTCTGGAGCATTGTGATGACAAGGGCCATGGAGCATTGTGATGACACCGTCATGGAACATTGTGATGACAAGAAATCTGGAGCATTGTGATGACAATGGCCATGGAGCATTGTGATGACACGGTCATGGAACATTGTGATGACAAGAATTCTGGAGCATTGTGATGACAAGGGCCATGGAGGATTGTGATGATAAGTGTCATGGAGCATTGTAATGAGAGGTTTCATTGTGCACCGTGATGACAAGGGGGATAGAGTATTGTGATGAAACTGGTCCTGGAGCATTGTGATAACAAAAGCTATGGAGCATTGTGATGACAGGCATCATGGAGCATTGTGAAGAAAGGGGAATGGGGAATTGTAATGACAATAGAGAAATGTGATGAAAATGGTCAGCGAGCATAGTGATTAAAGTGGTCTTTGAGAATTGTGATGAAAAGCGACATAGAGCATTGTGATGACAAAGGTCATGGAGAACTGTGATGACCAGCGTCATGTAGCATTGTGATGACACGGTCATGGAACATTTTGATGACAAGAATTCTGGAGCATCGTGATGACAAAGGCCATGGAGCATTGTGATGACACGGTCATGGAACATTGTGATGACAACAATTCTGGAGCATTGTTATGACAAGGGCCATGGAGCATTGTGATGACAAGTATCATGGAGCATTGTAATGAAAGATTTCATTGTGCAAGGTGATGACATAGGGGATGGAGTATTGTGATGAAACTGGTCCTGGAGCCTTGAGATAACAAAAGCCATGGAGCATTGTGATGACAGGCATCATGGAGCATTGTGAAGAAAGGGGCCATGGGGAATTGTAATGACAATAGAGAAATCTGATGAAAATGGTCAGCGAGCATAGTGATTAAAGTGGTCATTGAAAATTGTGATGAAAAGCGACATAGAACATTGTATTGACAAAGGTCATGGAGAACTGTGATGACCAGGGTCATGTAGCATTGTGATGACACGGTCACGGAACATTGTGATGAAAAGAATTCTGGAGCATTGTGATGACAAGGGCCATGGAGAATTGTGATGACATGGTCATGGAACATTGTGATGACAAGAATTCTGGAGCATTGTGATGACAAGGGCCATGGAGAATTGTAATGAAAGGTTTCATTGTGCACTGTGGTGACAAGGGGGATGGAGTATTGTGATGAAACTGGTCCTGGAGCATTGTGATAACAAAAGGCATGGAGCATTGTGATGACAGTCATCATGGAGCATTAAGAAGAAAGGGGCCATGTGGAATTGTAATGACAATACAGAAATGTGATGAAAATGGTCAGGGAGCCTAGTGATTAAAGTGGTCATTGAGAATTGTGATAACATGGTCATGGAACATTGGGATGACAAGAATTCTGGAGCATTGTGATGACAAGGGCCATGGAGAATTGTAATGAAAGGTTTCATTGTGCACTGTGGTGACAAGGGGGATGGAGTATTGTGATGAAACTGGTCCTGGAGCATTGTGATAACAAAAGCCATGGAGCATTGTGATGACAGGCATCATGGAGCATTGTGAAGAAAGGGGCCATGTGGAATTGTAATGACAATAGAGAAATGTGATGAAAATGGTCAGGGAGCCTAGTGATTAAAGTGGTCATTGAGAATTGTGATAACATGGTCAAGGAACATTGGGATGACAAGAATTCTGGAGCATTGTGATGACAAAGGCCATGGAGCATTGTGATGACACGGTCATGGAACATTGTGATGAAAAGTAATCTGGAGCATTTCTATGACAAGGGCCATGGAGCATTGTGATGACAAATGTCATGGAGCATTGTAATGAAAGGTTTCATTGTGCACCATGATGACATGTGGAATCGAGTAATGTGATGAAACTGGTCCTGGAGCATTCTGATAACAAAAGCCATGGAGCATTGTGATGACAGGCATCATGGAGCATTGTAAAGAAAGGGGCCATGTGGAATTGTAATGACAATAGAGAAATGTGAGGAAAATGGTCAGCGAGCATAGTGATTAAACTGGTCTTTGAGAATTGTGATGAAAAGCGACATAGAGCATTGTGATGACAAAGGTCATTGAGAACTGTGATAACCAGGGTCATGTAGAATTGCGATCACACGGTCTTGGAACATTGTGATGACAAGAATTCTGGAGCATTGTGATGACACGGGCCATGGAGAATTGTGATGAACATGGACATGGAACATTGTTAATGACAAGAATTCTGGAGCATTGTGATGACAAGGGCCATGGAGCATTGTGATGACACGGTCATGGAACATTGTGATGACAAGAAATCTGGAGCATTGTGATGACAATGGCCATGGAGCATTGTGATGACACGGTCATGGAACATTGTGATGACAAGAATTCTGGAGCATTGTAATGACAAGGGCCATGGAGGATTGTGATGATAAGTGTCATGGAGCATTGTAATGAGAGGTTTCATTGTGCACCGTGATGACAAGGGGGATAGAGTATTGTGATGAAACTGGTCCTGGAGCATTGTGATAACAAAAGATATGGAGCATTGTGATGACAGGCATCATGGAGCACTGTGAAGAAAGGGGAATGGGGAATTGTAATGACAATAGAGAAATGTGATGAAAATGGTCAGCGAGCATAGTGATTAAAGTGGTCTTTGAGAATTGTGATGAAAAGCGACATAGAGCATTGTGATGACAAAGGTTATGGAGAACTGTGATGACCAGGGTCATGTAGCATTGTGATGACACGGTCATGGAACATTTTGATGACAAGAATTCTGGAGCATTGTGATGACAAAAGCCATGGAGCATTGTGATGACACGGTCATGTAACATTTTGATGACAACAATTCTGGAGCATTGTTATGACAAGGGCCATGGAGCATTGTGATGACAAGTTTCATGGAGCATTGTAATGAACGGTTTCATTGTGCACCGTGATGACAAACGGGATGGAGTATTGTGATGAAACTGGTCCTGGAGCATTGTGATAACAAAAGCCATGGAGCATGGTGATAACAGGCATCATGGAGCATTGTGAAAAAAGGGGAATGGGGAAATGTAATGACAATAGAGAAATGTGATGAAAATGGTCAGCGAGCCTAGTGATTAAAGTGGTCATTGAGAATTGTGATAACATGGTCATGGAACATTGGGATGACAAGAATTCTGGAGCATTGTGATGACAAGGGCCATGGAGCATTGTGATGACACCGTCATGGAACATTGTGATGACAAGAAATCTGGAGCATTGTGATGACAATGGCCATGGAGCATTGTGATGACACGGTCATGGAACATTGTGATGACAAGAATTCTGGAGCATTGTGATGACAAGGGCCATGGAGGATTGTGATGATAAGTGTCATGGAGCATTGTAATGAGAGGTTTCATTGTGCACCGTGATGACAAGGGGGATAGAGTATTGTGATGAAACTGGTCCTGGAGCATTGTGATAACAAAAGCTATGGAGCATTGTGATGACAGGCATCATGGAGCATTGTGAAGAAAGGGGAATGGGGAATTGTAATGACAATAGAGAAATGTGATGAAAATGGTCAGCGAGCATAGTGATTAAAGTGGTCTTTGAGAATTGTGATGAAAAGCGACATAGAGCATTGTGATGACAAAGGTCATGGAGAACTGTGATGACCAGCGTCATGTAGCATTGTGATGACACGGTCATGGAACATTTTGATGACAAGAATTCTGGAGCATCGTGATGACAAAGGCCATGGAGCATTGTGATGACACGGTCATGGAACATTGTGATGACAACAATTCTGGAGCATTGTTATGACAAGGGCCATGGAGCATTGTGATGACAAGTATCATGGAGCATTGTAATGAAAGATTTCATTGTGCAAGGTGATGACATAGGGGATGGAGTATTGTGATGAAACTGGTCCTGGAGCCTTGAGATAACAAAAGCTATGGAGCATTGTGATGACAGGCATCATGGAGCATTGTGAAGAAAGGGGAATGGGGAATTGTAATGACAAAAGAGAAATGTGATGAAAATGGTCAGCGAGCATAGTGATTAAAGTGGTCATTGAAAATTGTGATGAAAAGCGACATAGAACATTGTATTGACAAAGGTCATGGAGAACTATCATGACCAGGGTCATGTAGCATTGTGATGACACGGTCACGGAATATTGTGATGAAAAGAATTCTGGAGCATTGTGATGACAAGGGCCATGGAGAATTGTGATGACATGGTCATGGAACATTGTGATGACAAGAATTCTGGAGCATTGTGATGACAAGGGCCATGGAGAATTGTAATGAAAGGTTTCATTGTGCACTGTGGTGACAAGGGGGATGGAGTATTGTGATGAAACTGGTCCTGGAGCATTGTGATAACAAAAGCCATGGAGCATTGTGATGACAGTCATCATGGAGCATTGTGAAGAAAGGGGCCATGTGGAATTGTAATGACAATAGAGAAATGTGATGAAAATGGTCAGCGAGCCTAGTGATTAAAGTGGTCATTGAGAATTGTGATAACATGGTCATGGAACATTGGGATGACAAGAGTTCTGGAGCATTGTGATGACAAGGGCCATGGAGCATTGTGATGACACGGTCATGGAACATTGTGATGACAAGAATTCTGGAGCATTGCGATGACAAGGGTCATGGAGCTTTGTGATGACACGGTCATGGAACATTGTGACGACAAGAAATCTGGAGCATTGTGATGACAAGGGCCATGGAGCATTGTGATGACACGGTCATGGAACATTGTGATGACAAGAAATCTGGAGTATTGTGATGACAACGGTCATGGAGCATTGCGATGACACGGTCATGGAACATTGTGATGACAAGAATTCTGGAGCATTGTGATGACAAGGGCCATGGAGTATTGTGATGACATGGTCATGGAACATTGTGATGACAAGAATTCTGGAGCATTGTGATGACAAGTTTCATGGAGCATTGTAATGAACGGTTTCATTGTGCACCGTGATGACAAACGGGATGGAGTATTGTGATGAAACTTGTCCTGGAGCATTGTGATAACAAAAGCCATGGAGCATGGTGATAACAGGCATCATGGAGCATTGTGAAAAAAGGGGAATGGGGAATTGTAATGACAATAGAGAAATGTGATGAAAATGGTCAGCGAGTATAATGATTAAAGCGGTCATTTAGAATTGTGATGAAAAGCGACATAGAGCATTCTGATGACAAAGGTCATGGAGAACTGTGATGACCAGGGTCATGTAGCATTGTGATGACACGGTCATGGAACATTGTGATGAGAAGAATTATGGATCATTGTGATGATACGGTCATGGAACATTTTGATGACAAGAATTCTGGAGCATTGTGATGACAAAGGCCATGGAGCATTGTGATGACGCGGTCATGGAACATTGTGATGAAAAGAAATCTGGAGCAGTGTGATGACAAGGGCCATGGAGCTTTGTGATGACAAGTGTCATGGAGCATTGTAATGAAAGGTTTCATTGTGCACCGTGATGACATGTGGGATGGAGTATTGTGATGAAACTGGGCCTGGAGCATTGTGATAACAAAAGCCATGGAGCATTGTGATGACAGGCATCATGGAGCATTGTAAAGTAAGGGGCAATGGGGAATTGTAATGACAATAGAGAAATGTGAGGAAAATGGTCAGCGAGCATAGTGATTAAAGTGGTCTTTGAGAATTGTGATGAAAAGCGACATAGAGCATTGTGATGACAAAGGTCATGGAGAACTGTGATAACCAGGGTCATGTAGCATTGTGAAGACACGGTAATGGAACATTGTGATGACAGGAATTCTGGAGCATTGTGATGACACGGGCCATGGAGAATTGTGATGACATGGTCATGGAACACTGTGATGACAAGAATTCTGGAGCATTGTTATGACAAGGGCCATGGAGCATTGTGATGACAAGTGTCATGGAACATTGTAGTGAAATATTTCATTGTGCTAGGTGATGACATAGGGGATGGAGTATTGTGATGAAACTGGTCCTGGAGCATTGTGATAACAAAAGCCATGGAGCATTGTGATGACAGGCATCATGGAGCATTGTGAAGAAAGGGGCCATGGGGAATTGTAATGACAATAGGTAAATGTGATGAAAATGATCAGCGAGCATAGTGATTAAAGTGGTCATTGAAAATTGTGATGAAAAGCGACATAGGACATTGTATTGACAAAGGTCATGGAGTATTGTCATGACCAGGGTCATGTAGCATTGTGATGACACGGTCACGCAACATTGTGATGAAAAGAATTCTGGAGCATTGTGATGACAAGGGCCATGGAGCATTGCGATGACACGGTCATGGAACATTGTGATGACAAGAAATCTGGAGCATTGTGATGACAAGGGCCATGGAGCATTGTGATGACATGGTCATGGAACATTGTGATGACAAGAATTCTGGAGCATTGTGATGACAAGTGTCATGGAGCATTGTAATGAAAGGTTTCATTGTGCACTGTGTTGACAAGGGGGATGGAGTATAGTGATGAAACTGGTCCTGGAGCATTGTGATAACAAATGCCATGGAGCATTGTGATGACAGGCGTCATGAGGCATGGTGATGACAGTGGTCATGGAGCAATATGATAACAGGGGCCATGGAGCATTGTGATGACAGGTGTATTGGAGCATTGTGATGAAAGTAGTCATGGATCATTGTGATGACATGTGTCCTGGATCACTGTGATGACACGGTTCATCGAGTATTTTGATGACAAGGGTCATAGCGAATTGTGATGACAGGTGTCATGGGGCATTGTGATGACATTGATCATCTAGGAATTGTGATGAAAGGTATCATGGAGCACTGTGAAGACTGGGGGCATGAAGCATTGTTATGAAAATTGTCCTGGATTATTGTGATGACAGCAGTCATGGAGAATTGTGATGACACGGATTATGCAGCATTGTGTTGACAAAAGTATGGACTATTGTGATGACAATGGTCAAGGAGAAATGTGATGAAAATTTTCATGGAACATCGTGATGAAAAGTGCCTGGGAGCATTGTGACGATAAAGGCCATGGAGCATTGCGATGACAAGTGTCATGGAGCATTGTAATGAAAGGTTTCATTGTGCACTGTGATGACAAGGGGGATGGAGTATTGTAATGAAACTGGTCCTGGAGCATTGTGATAACAAAAGCCATGGAGCATTGTGATGACAGGCATCATGGAGCATTGTGAAGAAAGGGGAATGGGGAATTGTAATGACAATAGAGAAATGTGATGAAAATGATCAGCGAGTATAATGATTAAAGTGGTCATTTAGAATTGTGATGAAAAGCGACATAGAGCATTGTGATGACAAAGATCATGGAGAACTGTGATGACCAGGGTCATGTAGCATTGTGATGACATGGTCATGGAACATTGTGATGACAATAATTCTGGAGCACTGTGTTGACAAGGGCCATGGAGCATTGTGATGACAGGTGTCATGGAGCATTGTAGTGAAAGGTTTCATTCTGCACCGTGATGACATGGGGGATGGAGTATTGTGATGAAACTTGTCCTGGAGCATTCTGATAACAAAAGCCATGGAGCATTGTGATGACAGGCATGATGGAGCACTGTAAAGAAAGGGGCAATGGGGAATTGTAATGACAATAGAGAAATGTGATGAAAATGGTCAGCGAGCATACTGATTAAAGTGGTCATTGAAAATTGTGATGAAAAGCGACATAGAACATTGTATTGACAAAGGTCATGGAGAACTGTGATGACCAGGGTCATGTAGCATTGTGATGACACGGTCATGGAACATTGCGATTAAAAGAATTCTGGAGCTTTGTGATGACAAGGGCCATGGAGAATTGTAATGACACGGTCATGGAACATTGTGATGACAAGAATTCTGGAGAATTGTGATGACAAGGGCCATGGAGAATAGTAATGAAAGGTTTCATTGTGCACTGTGGTGACAAGGGGGATGGAGTATTGTGATGAAACTGGTCCTGGAGCATTGTGATAACAAAAGCCATGGAGCATTGTGATGACAGGCATCATGGAGCATTGTGAAGAATGGGGCCATGTGGAATTGTAATGACAATAGAGAAATGTGAGGAAAATGGTCAGCGAGCATAGTGATTAAAGCGGTCATTGAGAATTGGGGTAACATGGTCATGGAACATTGTGATGACAAGAATTCTGGAGCATTGTGATGACAAGGGCCATGGAGAATTGTGATGACATGGTCATCGAACATTGTGATGACAAGAATTCTGGAGCATTGTGATGACAAGTGTCATGCAGCATTCTTTTTTTTTTTTTTTTTTTTTTTTTTTTTTGTAAATTTAATCTTTTATTCTCTATTCCTCACTTCCCTCCAATTTCTGAAAGGACATTCCTCCGAAAGAGCTAAAATCACCCTGGGCAGAAGTATGAGCTTGAGAAATATAGGAGAATCAAGCTGGATAATAAAGGTGGGAGGGAAAAAGGAGGAGCAAGTCATTAAGAGAAAGCTGAGGAGATGTAGTAACAACAAGTTGAACTGTGGGTGATTCAGTTTCTGAAATGAGTTTGCAGTCTCCACCAGCAACATCAATTTCCTTTCTACCCTCTCTTAATTTCTTTTTTTTTTTTTCACACACACACACTGTATTTTATTTTTACAAGAGATAGATAGACTGACACCAAGCATTGTACATGGATGACCACAACAAAAGCAACAATGATTGCAATTACCAAACATGAAACCCACTTATACTATGTCATAACATTGACATTCAGTCCAGTAATCCTCCACTGTAACAGCTCCTTTACTTTGCAGTGAAAATTGATTTGTATATTCTTTTCCTCTGAGTCCTTGTGGGATTTTTTTTTTTTAATTCAGACAGAAAGTCACAAAAATTATACTCATCCTCATCAGTTCACTCAGTCCCATGTAATTAATTTCTTTTTTTTCATCTTGATCTTTTGTTAGCACTTTTATGAGTTCATCAGTTTTTCATTAGAGTTCTGAAAATGCTTATTCATTCAGTTCAGCAGTACAGTCAGTTACCAGAAACCTGTACTTGTCAGAGTCTTTTCCATGAATTTCTTGAAGATGAAACTCTTTTATAGGAACATATTTGCAAAATCATCAGAGTACACCCAGAACTGTCTGTAAATGACAAAAGACTTAAAAATGACCATGGTTAAAGATTTGATGAAAGTTCATAATAATGCAGTTGACAAGAAAATTAGTTATTTCTGAGATATACATTTTAAAGTAATAACTAGGATTATTACTTATAACATTATACCAGAACATATAAGATTTTTAGACGTTTCCTGTAATGTCTGAAACATTTATATTAACATATTTCCATACATATTTCCATACAAATACAAATATAAGATTTTTAGAAATTTCATGTAATGTCTGAAACATTTATATTAACATATTTCCATACATATTTCCATACAAATACAAATATAAGATTTTTTGAAATTTCATGTAATGTCTGAAACATTTATATTAACATATTTCCATACATATTTCCATACAAATACAAATATAAGATTTTTAGAAATTTCATGTAATGTCTGAAACATTTATATTAACATATTTCCATACATATTTCCATACAAATACAAATATAAGATTTTTAGAAATTTCATGTACTGTCTGAAACATTTATATTAACATATTTCCATACATATTTCCATACAAATACAAATATAAGATTTTTAGAAATTTCATGTAATGTCTGAAACATTTATATTAACATATTTCCATACAAATAACCCAATGAAAGTTTAGTATTAGTTGTTTTGTTTGTTTTTTTATACTGCAGGTTCTTATTAGGCATCAGTTTTATACACATCAGTGTATACATGTCAATCCCAATCGCCCAATTCAGCACATCACCATCCCCACCTCATCGCAGTTTTCCCCCCTTGGTGTCCATATGTCCATTCTCTACATCTGTGTCTCAACTTCTGCCCTGCAAACTGGCTCATCTGTACCATTTTTCTACGTTCCACATACATGCATTAACATACGGTATTTGTTTTTCTCTTTCTGACTTACTTCACTCTGTATGACAGTCTCTAGATCCATCCACTTCTCAACAAATGACTCAATTTCGTTCCTTTTTATGGCTGAATAATATTCCATCGTATATATGTACCACAACTTCTTTATCCATTCGTCTGTTGATGGGCATTTAGGTTGCTTCCATGACCTGGCTATTGTAAATAGTGCTGCAATGAACATTCGGGTGCACGTGTCTTTTTGAATTACGGTTTTCTCTGGGTATATGCCCAGTAGTGGGATTGCTGGGTCATATGGTAATTCTATTTTTAGTTTTTTAAGGAACCTCCATATTGTTCTCCATAGTGGCTGTATCAATTTACATTCCCACCAACAGTGCAAGAGGGTTCCCTTTTCTCCACACCCTCTCCAGCATTTGTTGTTTGTAGATTTTCTGATGATGCCCATTCTAACAGGAGTGAGGTGATACCTCATTGTAGTTTTGATTTGCATTTCTCTAATAATTAGTGATGTTGAGCATCTTTTCATGTGCTTCGTGGCCGTCTGTATGTCTTCTTTGGAGAAATGTCTATTTAGGTCTTCTGCCCATTTTTGGATTGGGGTGTTTGTTTCTTTGATATTGAGCTGAATGAGCTGTTTATATATTTTGGAGATTAATCCTTTGTCCGTTGATTCATTTGCAAATATTTTCTCCCATTCTGAGGGTTGTCTTTTCGTCTTGTTTATGGTTTCCTTTGCTGTGCAAAAGCTTTGAAGTTTCATTAGGTCCCACTTGTTTATTTTTGTTTTTATTTCCATTACTCTAGGAGGTGGATCGAAAAAGATCTTGCTGTGATTTATGTCAAAGAGTGTTCTTCCTATGTTTTCCTCTAAGAGTTTTATAGTGTCCAGTCTTATATTTAGGTCTCTAATCCATTTTGAGTTTATTTTTGTGTATGGTGTTAGGGAGTATTCTAATTTCATTCTTTTACATGTGGCTGTCCAGTTTTCCCAGCACCACTTATTGAAGAGACTGTCTTTTCTCCATTGTATATCTTTGCCTCCTTTGTCATAGATTAGTTGACCATAGGTGCGTGGGTTAATCTCTGGGCTTTCTATCTTGTTCCATTGATCTATGTTTCTGTTTTTGTGCCAGTACCATATTGTCTTGATTACTGTAGCTTTGTAGTATAGTCTGAAGTCAGGGAGTCTGATTCCTCCAGCTCCATTTTTTTGCCTCAAGACTGCTTTGGCTATTCGGGGTCTTTTGTGTCTCCATACAAATTTTAAGATGATTTGTTCTAGCTCCGTAAAAAATGCCATTGGTAATTTGATAGGGATTGCATTGAATCTGTAGATTGCTTTGGGTAGTATACTCATTTTCACAATGTTGATTCTTCCAATCCAAGAACATGGTATATCTCTCCATCTGTTGGTATCATCTTTAATTTCTTTCATCAGTGTCTTATAGTTTTCTGCATACAGGTCTTTTGTCTCCCTAGGTAGGTTTATTCCTAGGTATTTTATT
The DNA here is from genome assembly GCF_949987535.1 of Balaenoptera acutorostrata. NCBI lineage: Eukaryota > Metazoa > Chordata > Mammalia > Artiodactyla > Balaenopteridae > Balaenoptera > Balaenoptera acutorostrata. The sequence continues at coordinate 280,268 of NW_026646471.1, forward strand.
CTTTTTGTTGCAATGGTAAATGGGAGTGTTTCCATAATTTCTCTTTCAGATTTTTCATCATTAGTGTATAGGAATGCAAGAGATTTCTGTGCATTAATTTTGTAACCTGCAACTTTACCATATTCATTAATTAGCTCTAGCAGTTTTCTGGTGGCAGTTTTAGGATTCTCTATGTATAGTATCATGTCATCCGCAAACAGTGACAGTTTTACTTCTTCTTTTCCAATTTGTATTCCTTTTATTTCTTTTTCTTCTCTGATTGCCGTGGCTAGGACTTCCAGAACTATGTTGAATAATAGTGGTGAGAGTGGACATCCTTGTCTCGTTCCTGATCTTAGAGGAAATGCTTTCAGTTTTTCACCATTGAGAATGATGTTTGCTGTGGGTTTGTCATATATGGCCTTTATTATGTTGAGGTAGGTTCCCTCTATGCCCACTTTCTGGAGAGTTTTTATCATAAATGGGTGTTGAATTTTGTCAAAAGCTTTTTCTGCATCTATTGAGATGATCATATGGTTTTTATTCTTCAATTTGTTAATATGGTGTATCACATTGATTGATTTGCGTATATTGAAGAATCCTTGCATCCCTGGGATAAATCCCACTTGATCGTGGTGTATGATCCTTTTAATGTGTTGTTGGATTCTGTTTGCTAGTATTTTGTTGAGGATTTTTGCATCTATATTCATCAGTGATATTGGTCTGTAATTTTCTTTTTTTGTAGTGTCTTTGTCTGGTTTTGGTATCAGGGTGATGGTGGCCTCATAGAATGAGTTTGGGAGAGTTCCTTCCTCTGCAATTTTTTGGAAGAGTTTGAGAAGGATGGGTGTTAGCTCTTCTCTAAATGTTTGATAGAATTCACCTGTGAAGCCATCTGGTCCTGGACTTTTGTTTGTTGGAAGATTTTTAATCACAGTTTCAATTTCATTACTTGTGATTGGTCTGTTCATATTTTCTGTTTCTTCCTGGTTCAGTCTTGGAAGGTTATACCTTTCTGAGAATTTGTCCATTTCTTCCAGGTTGTCCATTTTATTGGCATAGAGTTGCTTGTAGTAGTCTCTTAGGATGTTTTGTATTTCTGCGGTGTCTGTTGTAACTTCTCCTTTTTCATTTCTGATTTTATTGATTTGAGTCCTCTCCCTCTTTTTCTTGATGAGTCTGGCTAATGGCTTATCAATTTTGTTTATCTTCTCAAAGAACCAACTTTTAGTTTTATTGATCTTTGCTATTGTTTTCTTTGTTTCTATTTCATTTATTTCTGCTCTGATCTTTATGATTTCTTTCCTTCTGCTAACTTTGGGTTTTGTTTGTTCTTCTTTCTCTAGTTTCTTTAGGTGTAAAGTTAGATTGTTTACTTGAGATTTTTCTTGTTTCTTTAGGTAGGCTTGTATAGCTATAAACTTCCCTCTTAGAACCGCTTTTGCTGCATCCCATAGGTTTTGGGTCGTCGTGTTTTCATTGTCATTTGTCTCTAGGTATTTTTTTATTTCCTGTTTGATTTCTTCAGTGATCTCTTGGTTATTTAGTAACGTATTGTTTAGCCTCCATGTGTTTGTCTTTTTTACGTTTTTTTTCCCTGTAATTCATTTCTAATCTCATAGCGTTGTGGTCAGAAAAGATGCTTGATATGATTTCAATTTTCTTAAATTTACTGAGGCTTGATTTGTGACCCAAGATGTGATCTATCCTGGAGAATGTTCCGTGTGCACTTGAGAAGAACGTGTAATCTGCCGTTTTTGGATGGAATGTCCTATATATATCAATTAAATCTATCTGGTCTATTGTGTCATTTAAAGCTTCTGTTTCCTTATTTATTTTCATTTTGGATGATCTGTCCATTGGTGTAAGTGAGGTGTTAAAGTCCCCCACTATTATTGTGTTACTGTCGATTTCCTCTTTTATAGCTGTTAGCAGTTGCCTTATGTATTGAGGTGCTCCTATGTTGGGTGCATATATATTTATAATTGTTATATCTTCTTCTTGGATTGATCCCTGGATCATTATGTAGTGTCCTTCCTTGTCTCTTGTAACATTCTTTATTTTAAAGTCTATTTTATCTGATATGAGTATAGCTACTCCAGCTTTCTTTTGATTTCCATTTGCATGGAATATCTTTTTCCATCCCCTCACTTTCAGTCTGTATGTGTCCCTAGGTCTGAAGTGGGTCTCTTGTAGACAGCATATATATGGGTCTTGTTTTTGTATCCATTTAGCCAGTCTATGTCTTTTGGTTGGGGCATTTAATCCATTCACGTTTAAGGTAATTATCGATATGTATGTTCCTATGACCATTTTCTTAATTGTTTTGGGTTTGTTTTTGTAGGTCCTTTTCTTCTCTTGTGTTTCCCACTTAGAGAAGTTCCTTTAGCATTTGTTGTAGAGCTGGTTTGGTGGTGCTGAATTCTCTTAGCTTTTGCTTGTCTGTAAAGCTTTTGATTTCTCCATCAAATCTAAATGAGATCCTTGCTGGGTAGAGTAATCTTGGTTGTAGGTTCTTCCCTTTCATCACTTTAAGTATTTCATGCCACTCCCTTCTGGCTTGCAGCGTTTCTGCTGAGAAATCAGCTGTTAACCTTATGGGGGTTCCCTTGTATGTTATTTGTCGTTTTTCCCTTGCTGCTTTCAATAATTTTTCTTTGTCTTTAATTTTTGCCACTTTGATTACTATGTGTCTCGGCGTGTTTCTCCTTGGGTTTATTCTGTATGGGACTCTCTGCGCTTCCTGGACTTGGGTGGCTATTTCCTTTCCCATGTTAGGGAAGTTTTCGATTATAATCTCTTCAAATATTTTCTCTGGTCCTTTCTCTCTCTCTTCTCCTTCTGGGACCCCTATAATGCGAATGTTGTTGCGTTTAATGTTGTCCCAGAGGTCTCTTAGGCTGTCTTCATTTCTTTTTATTCTTTTTTCTTTAGTCTGTTCCGCAGCAGTGAATTCCACCATTCTGTCTTCCAGGTCACTTATCCGTTCTTCTGCCTCAGTTATTCTGCTATTGATTCCTTCTAGTGTAGTTTTCATTTCAGTTATTGTATTGGTCATCTCTGTTTGTTTGTTCTTTAATTCTTCTAGGTCTTTGTTAATCATTTCTTGCATCTTCTCAATCTTTGCCTCCATTCTTATTCCGAGGTCCTGGATCATCTTCACTATCATTATTCTGAATTCTTTTTCTGGAAGGTTGCCTATCTCCACTTCATTTAGTTGTTTTTCTGGGGTTTTTTCTTGTTCCTTCATCTGGTACATAGCCCTCTGCCTTTTCATCTTCTCTGTCTTTCTGTAACTGTGGTTTTTGGTCCACAGGCTGCAGGATTGTAGTTTTTCTTGCTTCTGTTGTCTGCCCTCTGGTGGTTGAGGCTATCTAAGAGGCTTGATGGGAGGCTCTGGTGGTGGGTAGAGCTGACTGTTGCTGTGGCGGTCAGAGCTCAGTAAAACCTTAATCCACTTGACTGTTGATGGGTGGGGCTGGGTTCCCTCCCTGTTGCTGTGGCGATCAGAGCCCAGTAAAACCTTAATCCACTTGACTGTTGATGGGTGGGGCTGGGTTCCCTCCCTGTTGGTTGTTTTGCCTGAGGCAACCCAACACTGGAGCCTACCCGTGCTCTTTGGTGGGGTTAATGGCAGACTCTGGGAGGGCTCACGCCAAGGAGAACTTCCCAGGACCTCTGCTGCCAGTGTCCTTATCCCCACGGTGAAACAGAGCCACCACTCGCCTCTGCAGGAGACCCCCCAACACCAGCAGGTACGTCTGGTTCAGTCTCCCCCAGGGTCACTGCTCCTTCCCCTGGGTCCCGATGCACACATTACTTTGTGTGTGCCCTCCAAGAGTGGGGTCTCTGTTTCCCCCAGTCCTGTCACAGTCCTGCAATCAATTCCCACTAGACTTCAAAGTCTGATTCTCTAGGAATTCCTCCTCCCTTTGCCGGACCCCCAGGTTGGGAAGCCTGAGGTGGGGCTCAGAACCTTCACTCCAGTGGGTGGACTTCTGTGGTATAAGTGTTCGCCAGTCTGTGAGTCACCCACCCAGCAGTTATGGGATTTGATTTTACTCTGATTGCGCCCCTCCTACCGTCTCACTGTGGCTTCTCCTCTGTCCTTGGACGTGGGGTGTCCTCCTTGGTGAAGTCCAGGGTCTTCCTGTCAATGATTGTCCAGCAGCCAGTTGTGATTCTGGTGCTCTCGCAAGAGGGAGTCATCTCCTGTATTTTATGCTGACTGAAACCCTAATGCTCTCTCTCACTAAGGCCCTGACTACTCCTAACTAAGGCCATGACAGTGTATCTAACAAAGGCCCAGAATCTGTCCCTAATATAGGCCCTGCTGCCAGCAATAACTAAAATCCTGACACTCTCCTGAGCTAATATCCTGACTCATTTCTAACCAAGGTCCTGCCACTGTCCCTAAGAAAGCCCTGTCGATGTCTTTAAATGAAGACGTGAGGCTGTCTGTAACTCAGGCCCTGAAGCTTTCCCTAACTGAGGCCTTGACGCTGTGACTAACTAGGGCTCTGTTCATGTCTTTATCTAAGAGCCTAAAGCTGATCCAACAAAGGCACTGATGCTGTTCCTAAGTCATGCCCTGACAGTGTCCCCAGCTAAGGGCTAGAAATTAGGCCTCACTCAGGCCCTGTCACTCTCCCTAAGTCAGGCCTTGTTGCTGTCCCTACCTGAAGCCCTAACACTGGTTCTGAATAAGGCCCTGATATTCTCAGTTACAAAGGTCTTCACACTATCCTTAGGTCATTTCCTGACACGATTCCTAATGTTTACCCTAAGCCTGTCGTGAGCTAATGTCCTACCTCGTATGCTAACTAAAGACCTTATGCTGTGCCTACCTCAGGCACTGAATTTAGTCCCAAGGCAGCTAGACTGTCCCTAACTAGGTTCCATGTCCTTATCGTCACAATGCTCTGTGACCACTGTCATCACAATGCTCCATGCCCTTATCATCACAATGCTCCATGACCTCATTCATCACAATGCTCCAAGGCCTTTGTCATCACAATGTCCCATGACCCCTTTCATCACAATGCTTCCTGACTCCTGTCATCACAATGCCCCATGACCTTTTCATCACAATGATCCATGACACTTGTCTCACAATGTTCCATGCCCCTGTCATCACAATGCTCCATGCGTCCTGTCATCACAATGCGCTATGACCCCTTTCCTCAATATGCACCATGACCCTGTCATTACAATGCTCCTTCGCCTTTGTCATTACCATGCTCCATGTCCCCCATAATCGCAGTGCTCCATGAACCCTTTCATCACAATTCTTTTTGACAATTGTCTCACAATGCTCCATGCCCTTTTCATCGCAATGCTCCATGCCCCCTGTCATCAAAATGCCCCAAGCCCCCCTCATCAAAATGCTCCATGACACTTGTCTCACAATGCTCCATGCCCTTGTCATCACAATGGTCCATGACCCCTTTCATCACAATGCTCCATGACCCCTTTCATCTCAATGCTCCATGGCACTTGTCATCACAATGCTCCATGGCGCTTGTCATCACAATCCTCCGTGAACACTGTAATCACAATGCCCCATGACCACTTTCATCACAATGCTACCAGACCCCTTTCATCACAATGCTCCATGACCACTTTCATTGCAATGCTCCACGCACTTATCATCACATTGCTCCATGACCCCTTTCATCACAATGCTCCATGGCCCTTGTCATCACAATGCTCCATGATCACTTTCATCATAATGCTCCATGACCATTGTCATCTTAATGCTCCATAACCCCTGTCATCACAATTCTCCATGACCCCTGTCATCATAATGCTCCATGACCCTTGTCATCAAAATGCTCCATGGCCCCTGTCATTCACAATGCCAAATGACCCCTGTCATCACAAAGATCCATGGCCCTTGTCATCACAATGCCCCATGACCACTGTCATCACAATGCTCCATGCGCCCTTTAATCACAATGCTCACAATTACCCCTGTAATCACAGTGCTCCATAATCGCTTTCATCACAATGCTCGATGCCCAATGTCATCACAATGAGCCATGACCCCTTTCATCACAATGCATCACAATTACTGCTGAAATCACAGTGCTCCATAACCCATTTTATCACATTGCTCCCTGCCCCCTGTCATCACAATGATCCATGACCCCTTTTATCACAAGACTCAATTAATCCTTTCATCGCAAAACTCTAAGCCCTTTGCCATCACAATGCTCCAGTACCCCTATCATCACAATGCTCCATGCCCCATGTCACCAAAATACTCGATACCCCTGTAATCAAAATGATCCATGACCACTTTCATTACAATGCTCCAGGCCCCCTGTCATCACAATGACCTATGACCCCTGTCATCACAATGCTCCAGGACATTTGTCATCATAATGCAACATGGCCCTTGTCATCACAATGCTCCATGCCTCCTGTCATCACAATGATCCATGACCCCTTTCATCTCAGTGCTGCATTAACCCTTTCAACACAAGGCTCCATGGCCCTTGTTATCAAAATTCTCCATGGCGCTTGTCATCACAATGCTCCATGCCCCTTGTCATCACAGTGCCCCATGACCACTTTCATCACAATGCTCCATTATCCCTTTCATCACAATGCTCCATTACTACATTCATCATAATTCTCCATGACCTCTTTCATCACAATGTTCCAGTGCCCCTATCATCACAAAGCTCCATGACCCTTGTCACCCCAATGCTCCATAACACCTCTCATCAAAATGCAACATGACCCCTTTCATCACAATGCTCCATGCCCCCGTCATCACAATGATCAATGAACCCTGTCACCTCAGTGATCCATGACCCCTTTCATCGCAGTGCTCCATGACACCTGTCATCACAATGCTCCATGGCCTTTGTCATCACAAAGCTACATGACCCTTGTCACCACAAGTGTGATGACTGGTGTGATGGAGCATTTTGATGAAAGGGGTCATGGATCACTGCGTTCACAGGGGTCATGGAACATTGTGATGATAGGGGCATGGAGCATTGTGATGACAATGTTCATGGAGCATTGTGATGAAAGGGGTTATGGAGCATTATGATGAAAAGCACCATGGAGCATTGTGATGACAACAGTCATGGAACATTGTGATGACAGTGGTCATGGAGCATTGTGAAGACAAGAGTTCTGGAGCATTGTGATGAGAAGGGCATGGAGCATTGTGATTACAAAGGCCATGGAGCATGGTGGAGACACGGGTCATGGGGCATTTTGATGAAAGGTGTGGTGGATCGTTGTGATGAAAGGGGTGATGGAGCTTTGTGATAATAAGGATATGGAGCATGGTTATGACTATGTTCATGGAGCATTGAGATGAAAGTTGTCATAGGGCATTTTGATGACAAGGTTCACGGAGCTTTGCAATTAAAGGGGTCTTGGAGCATTGTGATGAAAGCGGTCATGGAGCACTGTAATTACAGGGGACGTGGATCATTTTGTTGAAAAAGGCCAGGGAGCATTGTGATGACAGGCGTCGGAGCATTGTGATGAAAGGGGTCATGGCCATTGTGATGAAAAGCACCAGGGAGCATTGTGATAACAATGGTCATGGTGCATAGTGATGAAAGAATTCCTGGAGCATTGTGATGAAAAGCACCATAGAGCATTGTGACGACAAGGGCCATAGAGCATTGTGATGACAAGTGTCATGGAGCGTTTTGATAACAGGGGTCATGGAACATTGTGATGACACCGGCATGGAGCATTGTGATGAAAAGTGTTGTGGAGCATTGTGTTGACAAGTGCACGGATCATTGTGATTACAGAGGCCATGGAACATTGTGAAGAAAAGGGCATGGTGCTTTGTGATGACAAGGACCATGGAGCATTGTGATGAAAGGGGTTAGGGAGCATTGTGATGAAAATGATCATGGAGCATTGTGATGAAAATCGCCATGAAGCACCGTGATGAATATTGCCATGGAGCATCGTGATGACAATGGTCATGGAGCGTTTTGATGACAGGGGTCATGGAGCAATGCCCCATGACCCCTGTCATCACAATGCTTCATAGCCCTTGTCATCACAGTGCTCCATGACCCCAGTCATCACAATGCTCCATGACCCTTGTCATGACAAAGCTCCATGATCCCTTTAATCACAATGATACATGACCCCTTTCATCAAAATGCTCCAGTACCACTTTCATGACAATGTTCCATGTTCCTTGTCCTCACAATGATCCATGCCGTCGTCATCACAATGCTCCATTGCCCCTGTAATCAAAATGCTCCATGCCCTTGTCATCACAATGCTCCAGATCTCTTCTTATCACAATACTCCATGCCAGTGTCAACATAATGCTCTGTGACCCCTGTCATCACAATGCTCCCTGCCTTTCTCATCACAATGCTTCATGACCATCTCATCACAATGTTCCATGACCACTGTCATCACAATGCTCCAAGGCCCCTCTCATCATAATGCTCCATGATCCCTGTCAGCACAATGTTCCATGAAACTTGTCATCACAATGCTCCATGACACATATCATCACAGTGTTCCAGGACACTTGTCATCAGAATGATCCATGACCACTTTCAAAACAATGCTCCATGACCCCTGTCATCACAATGCTACATGGCTTATGTATTCACAATGCTCCATGGCACCTGTCATCACATTGCTCCATGATCCCTTTCATCACAATGCTCCATGACCACTCTCATCACAAGGCTCCATGGCCTATGTATTCACAATGCTCCATCGCCACTATAATCACATTGCTGCATGATACCTTTCATCACAATGCTCCATGACCACTGTCATCACAATGCTCCATGACGCCTGTCATCACAATGCTCCATGACCCCTGTCATCACTGAGGTTTCTGCCCTTCTCATCGCCATGCTACATACACCCTGTAATCACAATGCTACACGCCCTTGTCATCACAATGCTCCAGAACTCTTGTCATCATAATGTTCCATGCCCGTGTCATCACAATGTTCCATGACACTTGTCATCACAATGCTCTTTGGCCTTTGTCATCACAATGTTCCATGGCCCTTGTCATCACAGTGCTCCATGATACTTTTCATCACAATGATAGATGACCACTGTCATCACAATGCCCAATGACACGTGTCATCACAATTCGCCATGGCCCTTTTCATCACAATGATCCATAACCGCTTTCATAACAATGCTCCATGACACCTGTCATCTCAATGCTCAAAGGGCTTTTATTCACATTTGTCCATGGCTCCTGTAATCCCATTTATCCATGACCCCTTTCATCACAATGCTCCTTGTCCACTGTAATCACAATGCCCCATGACCCCTGTCATCACAATGCTCGATGACCAATGTCCTCACAATGCTCCATGCCCTTGTCATCACAATACTCCAGAACGCTTGCCATCATAATGCTCCATGACTGTGTCATCAAAATGCTCCATGACACTTGTCAAAACAATGTTCCATGGCCTTTGTCATCACAATGTTCCATGGCCCCTGTTATCACAGTGCTCAATGATACCTTTCATCAAAATGCTAGATGACCACTGTCATCACAATACCCCATGACACCTGTCATAACAATTCACAATGGCCCTTGTCATCACAATGCTCCATGAACCATGTCATCACAATGTCAAGGATATTTGTCATCACAATGATCTATGACCACTTTCATCATAATGCTCCATGACACCTGTCATCTCAATGCTCCATGGCCTTTGTATTCACAATGCTTCACAGCCCCTGTTATCACAGTGCTCCATGATCACTTTCATCACAATGTCCCATGACACCTGTCATCACAATGCTCCAAGGCCCCTCTCATCACAATGCTCCATGATCCCTGTCAGCATCATGCTCCATGACCTCTGTCATCACATTGTTCCCTCCCCATGTTATCACAATGCTCCATGTCCCCTGTAATCCCAAAGATCCATGCCCTTTTCATCACAATGCTCCAGAATTCTTCTCATCACAATATTCCATGACTGTGTCATCACAATGCTCCATGACCCATGTCATCACAATTCTCCATGACCCTTCTCAGCACAATGCTCCATGGCCTTTTTCATCACAATGCTCCAAGGTGCTTTTCATCACAATGCTCCAGGACAACTTTCATCACAGTGCTCCACGCCCCCTCTCATCAAAATGCCCAATGCCCCCTCTCATCACAATGCTCCATGGCCCTTGTCATCACATGCTCCATAATGCCTGTCATCACAATGATCCATGACACCTTTCCTCACAATGCTCCAGTACACCTTTCATAACAATGCTCTATGACACTGGTCATAACAATGCTCCATGCCCTTGTCATCACAATGCTCCTTGGCCCCTGTAATCAAAATGCTCCATGCGCTTGTCATCACAATGCTCTGGATCTCTTCTCATCACAATGCTCCATGCCCGTATTAACAAAATGCTCCTTGACCCCTGTCATCACAATGCTCGATGACCCTTGTCATCACAATGCTCCATGCCCTTGTCATCAAAATGCTTCATGAAACTTGTCATCACAATGTTCCATGACAACTGTCATCACAATGCTCGATGACCCTTGTAATAACAATGCTCCATACCGTTATCATCACAATGCTCCATGGCCCTTATAATTACACTGCTCCATGCCCTTGAGATCACAATGCTCCAAACCTCTTGTCATCATAAGGCTCCATGCCCTTGTCATCACAATGTTCCATGGCCTTTGCCATCACAATGCTCCATGGCCCCTATCATCACAGTGCTCCATGATACCTTTCAACACAATTCAAGATGACCATTCTCATCATAATTCCCCATGACACTTGTCATCACAATGCTCCATGACACATATCATCACAATGTTCCAGGACACTTTTAATCACAATGATCCATGACCACTTTCATGACAATGCTCCATGACCTCTGTCATCACAATGCCCCTTGGCCTATGTATTCACAATGCTCCATGGTCCCTGTAATCACATTGCTCCATGATCCCTTTCATCACAATGCCCCATGACGTCTGGCATCTCAATGCTCCATGGCCCCTTTCATCACAATGTTCCATGACCCCTGTCATCACAATGTTCGATGACCCTTGTCATCACAATGCTGCATGAGCCCTGTCATCACAATCCTTCGTGACCGCTGTCATCAGAAGGCTTCAGGAGCATTTCATCACATTTCTCCATTCCCCCTGTCATCAAAATGCCCCATGGCCCCTGCAATCACAATACTCCATGCCCTTGTCATCACAATGCTCCTTGACACTTGTCATCACAATGCTTCATGGCCTCTGTCATCACAGTGCTCCATGATGCCTTTCATCACAATTCTAGATGACCACTGTCATCACAATGCCCCATGACACCTGTCATCACAATTCTCCATGGCCCTTGTCATCACAATGCTCCATGAACCCTGTCATCACAAGGTTCCAGGACACTTGTCATCACAATGATCCATTACCACTTTCATCAGAATGCTCCATGACAACTAACATCTCAATGCTCTATGGCCTTTTTATTCACAGTGCTCCATGGCCCTTGTAATCACAGTGCTCCATGACACCTTTAATCACAATGCTCCATGACCACTGTCATCACAATGTCCCATGACGCCTGTCATCACAATTCTCCAAGGCCCCTCTCATCACAATGCTCCATGATCCCTGTGATCACAATGCTTCATGGCCTATGTATTCACAATGCTCCATGGCCCCTGTAATCACATTGCTCCATGATCACTCTCATCACAATGCTAGATGACCAATGTCATCATAAGGCACCATGATCCCTGTCAGCACAATGCTCCATGACCCTGTCATCACAGTGTTCTCTGCCTTTGTCATCGCCATGCTACATGGCCCCTGTAATCACAGTGCTCCATGACATCTTTCATCACAATGCTCCATGACCACTGTCATCACAATGCCCCATGAGGCCTGTCTTCACAATTCTCCAAGGCCCCTCTCATCAAAATGCCTCATGATCCCTGTCAGCACAATGTCCCATGACATTTGTCATCACAATGCTCCATGACCCCTGTCATCACAATGTTCCGTGCCTATGTCATCACAATACTCCATGTCCCCCGTAATCACAATGCTTCATGCCCTTTTCATCACATTGCTACAGAATATTGTCATCACAAAGTTCCATGACCGTGTCATCACAATGCTCTATGACACTTGTCATCACAATGCTCCATGATCCCTGTAATCACAATGATCCATGACCACTTTCATGACAATGCTATAGTACCACTTTCATCACAATGCTCCATGCCCCTTGTCATCACAATGCTCCATGGCCCCTGTAATCACAATGCTCCATGCCCTTCTCATCACAATGCTCCAGAACACTTGTCATCATAATGCTCCATGCCCGTGTCATCACAATGCTCCATGCCCCCTGTCATCACCATGCCCCATGACCCCTTTCATCACCATGCTCCATTACCACTGTCATCATGATGCTGCATGTGCCCTGTCATCACAATGTTCCATGACAGCTCTCATCACAATGCTCCATGACACTTGTCATCACAACGCTCCATGGCCTTTGTCATCACAAGGTTCCCTGGCCCCTGTCATCACAGTGCTCCATGATACCACTCATCACAATGATAGATGACGACTGTCATCACAATGCTCCATGACACCTGTCATCACAATTCACCATGGCCATTTTAGTCACAATGCTCCATGGCCCCTTTAATGACAGTGCTCCATGACCCCTTTCATCACAATGCTCCATGACCCCTCTCATGACAATGCCCCATGACGCCTGACATCACAAGGCTCCAAGGCCCCTCTCATCACAATGATCCATGATCCCTGTCAGCACAATGATCCATGACACTTGTCATCACAATGCTCCATGACCCCTGTCATCACAATGTTCCATGACACCTTTCCTCACAATGCTCCAGTACCACTTTCATCACAATGCTCCATGTCAATTGCCATCACAATGCACCATACCCTTGTCAGCACAATGATCCTTGTCCCCTGTAATCACAATGCTCCAGAATTCTTGTCATCACAATGTTCCATGACCATGTCATCACAATGCTCCATGACACATGTCATCACAATTCTCCATGATACTTGTCATCACAATGCTGCATGATCCCTATCATTACAATTCTCCATGACTACTGTCATCCAACTGCTCCATGGCTCTTGTATTCACAATGCTCCATGGTGCTTTTCATCACAATGCTCCATGACCCCTGTCATCACAATGTTCCATGACCACTTTGTTCACAATGCTCCAATGAATCTTTCATCACAATGCTCATGCCACTTGTCATCACAATGCTCCATGCCTTGTCATCACAATGCTCCATGGTACGTTTCCTCACAATTCTACAGTAACCCTCTCATCACAAGGCTCCATGTCACTTGTCATCAAAATGCTACATGCTGTTGTCATCACAATGGTCCATGATCCATTTAATCACAATGCTCCATGACCCCTTTCATCACAATGCTCCATGACACTTGTCATTACAATGCCCCATGACCCTTTCATAACAATGCTCCATGACACCAGTCATAACAATGATCCATGACCCGTTTCATCTCAATGCTGCATGACACCTGTCATCAGAATGCTCCAGGGCCTTTGTCATCACAATGCTCCATGGCCCCTGTCATCACAGTGCTCCATGACCTGTTTCATCACAATGCTCCATGACCCCGCTCATCACAATGCCCCATCACCCCTGTAATCACAATGCTCCATGGCCCTTCTCAACACAATGCTCCATGAACCCTGTCATTACAATGCTTCATGATTGCTGTAATCACACTGATCCATGACACCTTTCCTCACAATGTTCCAGGACGCCTTTCATCATAATTCTCCACGCCCCTTGTCATCACAATGCTCAATGCAGTTGTCATCACAATGCTGCATGGCCCCTGTAATCACAGTTTTCCATGCCCTTGACATCAAGATATTCCAGAACTCAGGTCATCACAATTCTCCATACCCTTGTCATCACAATGCTCCAATGCCCCTCTCATCACAATGCTCCATGACCACTGTCATCACAATGTTCCCTGCCCATGTCATCACAATGCTGCATGTGCCCTGTAATCACAATGCTTCATACCCTTGTCATCACAAGGCTCCATGGACCCTGTCAACGCAGCCCTCCATGACCCCTGTCATCACAATGTTCCCTTCCCATGTCATCACAATGCTCCATTACCACTGTAATCAAAATGTTCGCTGCCCTTGTCATCACAATGCTCCAGGGGCCCTGTCATCACAATGTTCCATGACAGTTGTCATCACAATGCTCCATGAACCCTGTAATCACAATGCTCCATGCCCTTGTCATCACAATGCTCCAGAAGTCTTGTCATCATAATGATGAATACCCATGTCATCCCAAAGCTCCATGACACTTGTCATCACAATGTTCCATGGCCTTGTCCTCACAATACTCCATGGCCCCTGTCATTACAGTGCTCCAAGATACCTTTCATCACAATTCTAGATGACCACTCTCATCACAATGCCCCATGACACATGTCATCACAATTCGCCATGGACCTTGTCATCACAATGCTCCATGAACTGTGTCATCACAATGGTAGAGGGCATTTGTCATCAAAATTATCCATGACCACTTACATCACAATGCTCCTTGACCCCTGTCATCACAATGCTCCATGGCCTATATATTCACAATGCTCAATGGCCCCTGGTATCACATTGCTCCATGATCCCTTTCATCACAATGCTCTAGGACCACTGTCATCACAATACCACATGTCGCTTGTCATCACAATGCCCCATGACCCCTATAATCACAATGCTCCATGAACCCTGTCAGCACAATGTTCCCAGCCTTTGTCATCATAATGCTCCATGCCCGTCTCACACAATGCTCCATGACACTTGTCATCCCAATGCTCCATGGCCTTTGTCATCCCAATGCTCCATGACCCCTGTCACTACAGTTCTCCATGATACCTTTCATCACCATGATGAGTGACCACTGTAATCACAAGGCCCCATGACACCTGTCATCACAATTCGCCATGGCCCTTGCCATCACAATGCTCCATGAACCGTGTCACCAGAAAGCTCCAGGACACTTGTCATCACAATGATCCATGATCAGTTTCAGCACAATGCTCCATGAAAACTGTCATCTCAATGCTCCATGGCCTTTGGATTCACAATGCTCCATGGCCCCTATAATCGTGGTACTCCATGACCCCTTTCATCACAATGCTCCATGATCACTCTCATCACAATGCCCCATGACGCCTGTCATCACAATGCTCCAAGACCCCTCTCATCACAATGCTCCATGATCCCTGTAAGCACAATGTTCCATGACACTTGTCATCACAGTGCTCCATGACCCCTGTCATCACCACATTCCCTGCCCATGTCATCACAATGCTCCAGATCTCTTCTCATCACAATGCTCGATGGCCCCTGTCATCACAGTGCTCCACGATCTCTTTCATCATAATTTTAGATGACTACTGTCATCACTAGGCCCCCTGACACCTGTCATCACAATTCGCCATGGCCCGTGTCATCAAAATGCTCCTTGAAACGAGTCATCACATTCCTCCATGATCCGAGTCATCACAAGGTTCCAGGAGACTTAACATCACAATGATCCATTACCACTTTCATCACAATGTTCCATGACACCTGTCATCTCAATTCTCAATGGCCTATGTATTCGCAATGTTCCATGGCCCCTGTAATCACGGTGCTCCATGAACCGTGTCATCACAATGTTCCAGGACACTTGTCATCACAATGATCCATGACCACTTACATTACAATGCTCCCTGAATCCTGTCATCACAATGCTCCATGGCCAATGTATTTGCAATGCTCCATGGTCCCTGTAATCACATTGGTCCATGATCCATTTGATCACAATGCTCTAGGACCACTGTCATCATAATGCAACATTATAACTTTCATCACAATGCTCTATGGCCCCTGTAATCACAATGCTCCATGAACCCTGTCAGCACAATGTTCCATGACAGATGTCATCACAATCCTCCGTGGGCCCTGTAATCACAATACTCCATGCCCTTGTCAACGCAATGCTCTAGAACTCTTGTCATCATAATGCTCCATGCCCTTGTCAACGCAATGCTCTAGAACTCTTGTCATCATAATGCTCCATGCCCGTCTCATCACAATGCTCCATGACACTTTTCATCACAATGCTCCATGGCCACTGTTATCACAGTGCTCCATGGTACCTTTCATCACAATGCTAGATAACCACTCTCATCACAATGCCCCATGACACCCAACATCAGAATTGGCCATGGCCCTTCTCATCACAATGCTCCATGAACCGTGTCATCAGAAAGTTCCAGGACACTTGTCATCACAATGATCCATGTCCAGTTTCAGCACAATGCTCCATGACCACTGTCATCACAAATCTCCATGACCTATGTATTCGCAATGCTCCATGGCCCCTTTAATCACATGGCTCCATAATCCCTTTCATCACAATGGTCCATGACCCCTTTCATCACAATGCTCCATGACCCCTGTCATCACAATGTTCCATGACAGTTGTCATCACAATGCCCCATGACCTCTGTCATCAGAATGTTCCCTGCCCTTGTCAACACAATGCTCCATGGCCCCTGTGATCACAGTTTTCCATGACTCCTTTCATCACAATGCTCCATGAACACTGTCATCACAATGCCAGATGACCACGGTCATCACAATACTCCATGATCCGAGTAATCACAATGATCCATGACCCCTTTCCTCACAATGCTCCAATAACTCTTTCATCACAATGCTCATGCCACTTGTCATCACAATGCTCCATGCCTTGTCATCACAATGCTCCATGGTACGTTTCCTCACAATGCTCCAGTAACCCTCTCATCACAAGGCTCCATGTCACTTGTTGTCAAAATGCTACATGCTCTTGTCATCACAATGGCCCATGATCCATTTAATCACAATGCTCCATGACCCCTTTCATCACAATGCTCCATGACACCAGTCATCACAATGATCCATGACCCGTTTCATCTCAATGCTGCATGAAACCTGTCATCAGAATGCTCCATGGCCCCTCTAATCACAGTGCTCCATGACCTGTTTCATCACAATGCTCCATGACCCCGCTCATCACAATGCCCCATCACCCCTGTAATCACAATGCTCCATGGCCCTTCTCAACACAATGCTCCATGAACCCTGTCATTACAAAGCTTCATGATTGCTGTAATCACACTGATCCATGACACCTTTCCTCACAATGTTCCAGGACGCTTTTCATCATAATTCTCCACGCCCCTTGTCATCACAATGCTCAATGCAGTTGTAATCACAATGCTGCATGGCCCCTGTAATCACAGTTTTCCATGCCCTTGACATCAAGATATTCCAGAACTCAGGTCATCACAGTTCTCTATGCCCTTGTCATCAAAATGCTCAAAAACTGAGGTCATCACAATTCTCCATACCCATGTCATCACACTGCTCCAGTACCACTTTCATCACAATGCTCCATGCCCCATGTCATCACAATGCTCCATGAGCATGTCATCAAATGCTCCATGGCCCATGTAATAACAACGCTCCATGTACTTGTCATCACAATGCTCCAGAACCCTTCTCATCACAATTCTCCTTGCCCGTGTCAACACAATGCTCCAGGACACTTGTCTTTACAATGCTCCATGGCACTTTTCATCACAATGCTCCATGACCACTTTCATCACAACGCTCCATAACCCATTTAATCACAGTGCTCCATGCCCATTTCATCACAATGCTCCATGATGCCTGTCATCACAATGCTCCATGGCCTTTGTCATCAAAATTCTACATGGCCCCTGTAATAACAGTGCTTCATGACAACTTTCATCACAATGCTCCATGACCACTCTCATCACAATGCCAGATAACCCCTTTCATCACAATGCTCCATACCCTTGTCATCACAATGCTCCATAACTCTTGTCAACATAAAGCTCCATGACTGTGTCATCACAATGCTCCATGACACTTGTCATCAGAATGCTCCATGGCCCCTCTCATCACAGTGTTCCATAATAACTTTCATCACAATTCTAGATTAACACTGTCATCACAATGCCCCATGACAACTGTCATCACAGTTCACCATGACCTTTGTCATCACAATGCTCCATGAACCGTGTCATCACAATGGTCCAGGACACTTGACATCACAATGATCCATGACCACTTTCATCACAATGCTCCATGGCCCTTGTGATCACAATGATCCACGACCCCAGTCCTCACAATGCTCTAGTACTCGTTTCATGACAATTCTCCTTGACACTTGTCATCACAATGCTCCAGATCTCTTTTCATCACAATGCTCCATGCCCTTGTTATCAGAATGCTCCAGAACTCTTGTCATCATAATGTTCCATTCCCGTTTCATCACAATGTTCCATGACACTTGTCATCACAATGCTCCATGGTTTTGTCATCAAAATGCTCCATGACCCCTATCATCATAGTGCTCCAGGATACCTTTCATCACAATTTTAGATGACCACTGTCATCACAATGCCCCATGACACCTGTCATCGCAATTCGCCATGGCTCTTCTCATCACAATTCTCCATGAACCGTGTCATGACAAGGTTCCAGGACAGTTGTGATCACAATGACCCATGACTAATTTCATCACAATGCTCCATGACCACTGTCATCACAGAGCAACATGACGCCTGTTATCACAATGCTCCAAGGCCCCTCTCATCACAATGCTCCATGATCATTGTCAGCACAATATTCCATGACACTTGTCATCATAATGTTCCATGGCCTTTGTCATCACAATGCTCCATGGCCCCTCTCATCACAGTGCTCCATAATAACATTCATCACAATTCTAGATGACCACTGTCATCACAATGCCCCATGACACCTTTCCTCACAATGCTCCCGTACCACTTTCATCACAATGCTCCTTGACACATGTCATCACAATGTACCATGCCCTTGCCAGCACAATGCTCCTTTGCCCCTGTAATCAAAATGCTCCATGCCGTTGTCATCACAATGCTTCAGATTTCTTTTTATCACAATGCTCCATGCCCGTGTAAACACAATGCTCTAGGACGCCTGTCATCAAAATGCTCGATGACCCCTGTCATCACAATGCTCCATGCCCTTTTCATCACAATGCTCTAGAACACTTGTCATCATAATGCTCCATGCCCGTGTTATCACAATGCTCCATGACACTTGTCCTCACAATGTTCCATGGCATTTGTCAACAGTATGCTCCATGGCCCCTGTCATCACAGTGCTCCATGATACCTTTAATCAAAATGTTAGATGACCACTGTCATCACATAGCCCCACGACAACTGTCATAAAAATTCGCCATGGCCCTTGTCCTCACAATGCTCCAAGAACTGTGTCATCACAAGGTTACAGGACACTTGTCATCACAAGGTTCCAGGACACTTCTCATCACAATGATCCATGACCACTTTCAGCACAATGCTCCATGACCACTGTCATCACAATGCTCCATCGCCTATGTATTCACAATGCTCCATGGCCCCTTTAGTCACATTGCTCCATGATCCCTTTCACCACAATGCTACATGACCAGTGACATCACAATGCCCCATGACGCCTGTAATCACAATGCTCTATGGCCCTTTCATCACAATGCTCCATGACCCCTGTCATAACAATGTTCCATGACAGTTGTCATCACAATGCTCCATGACCCTTGTCATCACCATGTTCCCTCCCCTTGTCATCACAGTGCTCCATGGTCCCTGTAATCACAATGCTCCATGCCCTTGTCCTCACAATGCTCCAGAACTGTTGTCATCAAAATGATCCATGGTCACTGTCATCACAGTGCTCCAGGATACCAGTCATCACAATTTTAGATGACCACTATCATCACAATGTCCCATGACAACTGTCATTACAATTGGCCATGGCCCTTGTCATCACAATGCTCCATGGACCGTGTCATCAAAAAGTTCCAGGTCACTTGTCATCACAATGATCCATGAACACTTAAATCACAATGCTCCTTGACCCCTGTCATCACAATGCTCCATGGCCTAGGTATTCACAGCGTTCCATGGCCCCTGTAATCACATTGTTCCATGATCTCTTTCATCACAATGCTCCATGACCACTGTCATCACAATGCCGCATGACACCTGTCATCAAAATGCTCCATGGCCACATTCATCACAATGCTCCATGATCCCTGTTATCACAATTTTCCATGCCCTTGTCATCACAATGCTCCAGAACTCTTGTCATCCTATTGTTCCCTGTCCGTGTCATCACAATGCTCCATGACACTTGTCATCACAATGCTCCATTACACTTGTCATCACAATGATCCATGGCCTTTGTCTTCACAATGCTCCATGGCCCCTGTCATCACAATGTTCCATTCCCTTGTCATCACAATGTTCCAGAACTCTTGTCATCCTATTGTTCCCTGCCCGTGTCATCACAGTGCTCCATGACACTTTTCATCACAATGCTCCATTACACTTGTCATCACAATGATCCATGGCCTTTGTCTTCACAATGCTCCATGGCCCCTGTCATCACAATGATCAATGACCCCTTTCCTCACAATGCTCCAGTACCCCTTTCATCACACTGCTCCATGCCACTTGTCATCAAAATACTCCATGAACCATGTCATCACAATGTTCCAGGACACTTGTCATCAGAATGATCCATGACCACTTTCAGCACAATGCTCCATGACCACTGTCATCACAATGCTCCATGGCCTACGTATTCACAATGTTCCATGGCCCCTGTAATCACATTGCTCCATGATCCCTTTCACCACAATTCTCCATGACCACTGTCATCACAATGCCCCATGACACCTGTCATCACAATGCTCCATGGCCACATTCATCACAATGCTCCATGACCCTTATCATCACAATGTTCCATGACAGTTGTCATCACCATGTTCCCTCCCCTTGACATCACAATTGTCCATGGCCCCTGTCATCACAGTGCTCCAGGATACATTTCATCACAATTTTAGATGACCACTGTCATCACATTTCCCCATGACACCTGTCATCACAATTCGCTATGGCTCTCGTCATCACAATTCTCCATGAACCGTGTCATGGCAAGGTTCCAGGAAACTTGTCATCACAATGATCCATGACCACTATAATCACAATGCTCCATGACCACTGTCATCACAATGATGCATGTCCTCTGTATTCACAATGCTCCATGGCCCCTGTAATCACATTGCTCCATGATACCTTTCATCACAATGCTCCATGAACCATGTCATCTCAATGCTCCATGGCATTTATATTCAATATGCTCCATGGCCCCTGTAATCATGGTGTTCCGTGTCTCGTTTCATCACAATGCTCCATGACCACTGTCATCACAATGCCACATTACGCCTGTTATCACAATGCTCCAATGCCCCTCTCATCACAATGCTCCATAATAACATTCATCCCAATTCTAGATGACCACTGTCATCACAATGCCCCATGGCACCTGTCATCACAATTCACCATGACCCTTTTCATGCTCCATGAACCGTGTCATCACAAGGGTCCAGGACACTTCTCATCAGAATGATCCATGACAACTTTCATCACAATGCTCCATGACCCCTGTCATCATAATGTTCCCTGCCCATGTCATCACAATGCTCCATGTCTACTCTAATCACAATGCTCCATGCCCTTTTAATCACAATGCTGCAGAATTCTTGTCATCACAATGTTCCATGACGGTGTCATCACAATGCTCCATAACCCATGTCATCACAATTCTCCATGACCCTTGTCATCACAATGCTCCATGGCTCTTGTCATCACAATGCTTCATGGCACTTGTCATCACATAGCTCCATGACCCCTGTCATCACAATGATCAATGACCCCTTTCCTCACAATTCTCCAGTACCCCTTTCATCACACTGCTCCATGCCACTTGTCATCAAAATGCTCCATGAACCGTGTCATAAAAATGTTCCAGGACACTTGTCATCACAATGATCCACGACCACTTTCAGCACAATGCTCCTTGACCCCTGTCATCACAATGCTCCATGGCCTAGGTATTCACAGTGCTCCATGGCCCCTGTAATCACATTGCTCCATGATCTCTTTCATCACAATGCTCCATGACCCCTGTCATCACAATTTTCCATGACCTTGTCATCAGAATACTCCAGAACTCTTGTAATCATACTGGTCCAAGCCCGTGTCATCACAATGCTCCATACACTTGTCATCACAATGCTCCATTACACTTGTCATCACAATGATCCATGGTCTTTGTCATCACAATGCCCCATGACCCATTTCATCACAATGCCCTATGACCCCTTTAATCACAATGCCCCATAACCCCCGTCATCACAAGGCTCCATGACCCTTGTCATCACAATGCTACATGCCATTGTCATCAAAATGCTCCATACCAACTCTCTTCAAAATGCTCCATGACCCTTGTCTCACAATGCTCCATGCCCCATGTCATCATAATGCTCCATGGCCCTTGCCATTATAATACTCCATGACATTTATCTTTACAATACTCCAGGCCCTTGTCATTACAATGCTCCATGACACTTGTCATCACAATGATCCAGGACCCCTGTAATCACAGTGCTCCAGTACACTTTTCATCACAATGCTAAATATCCCCTGTCACCACAATGCCCTGTAACCCCTGTCATCAGAATGACCAATGACCCCTTTCATCACAATACTCAATGACACTTGTCATCCCAATGCTCCAGGACCCCTGTCATTACAGTGCTCCATGGCCCTTGTCATCAAAATATCCCATGGCTACTTACATCACATTGTTCCCTGACCCCTTTAATCACAATGCTCCATGACCATTTTCATCACAATGCTCCATGATCCCTGTAATCACAATGATCCATGACCCCTTTCATCAAAATGCCTTTGCCCCCTGTCACCACAATGCTCCTTGTCCCCTGTCATCACAATGTTCCATGACACTTGGCATCACAATGCTCCATGGCTCTGTCATGAAAATACTCCATGACTGTTGTAATCTCAATGCTCCATGGCCCTTGTCATAACACTGCTCCACGCCATTTTCATCACAATGCTCCAAGGCAACTTTCATCACAATGCTCCACGATCCCCTTCATCACAATGCTCCATGGCCACCTGTCATCACAATGTTCCATGACCCTTGTCATCACAATTTTCCATTAACCCTTAGCATCACAATGCTCCAGGAAACTTGTCATCACAATGCTCCATGACCCGTGTCATCACAATGTTCCATGACCCATGTCATCACAATGCTCCATGGCCCTTGTCATCAAAAGCCCCATGACCCCTTTCCTCACAAAGCTCCATGACCCCTTCCATCACAATGCTCCATGACCCCTGTTATCACAATGATCCATGGCCCTTGTCATAACAATGCTCCATGATCCCTGTAATCACAATGATCCATGACCTCTTTCATCAGAATGTTCCATGACCCCTTTAATCACAATGCCCCATAACCCCTGTTATCACAATTCTCCATGACCCCTGTCATCACAATGCTCTAGGCCCTTGTCATCACAATGCTCCATGCCCCCCCCTCATCAAGGTGTTCCAAGCCCACTATGAACACAATGCTCCATGACACTTGTATCGCAATGCCCCATGCCCCATGTCATCACAGTGCTCCATGCCCACTTTCTTCACAATGCTCCATGACCTCTGTCATCACAGTGATCCATGGCCCTTGTCATCACAATGCTCCATGGTGCTTGTCATAACAATGCTCCATGATCCCTGTAATCACAATTATCCATGACCCCTTTCATCAGAATGTTCCATGACCCCTGTCATCACAATGCCCCATGGCCCATTTCCCCACAATGCTCCCTGAGCCCTGTCATCACAATGCTACATGGCCTCTGTCATTACAATGTTCCATGTCCCCTGTAATCACAGTCCTCCATGACCCCTTTCATCACAACTCTCCTTGACACTTGTCTCACAATGCTCCATGTCCTTGCATTACAATGTTCCATGCCCCCTGTCATCACAATGCTCCATGGCCCTGTCAACACAATGCTCCATGACCCTTTCATCACGATGCTCCATGCCACTAGTCACGGCAATGCTCCATGGCCGTTGTCATCACATTGGTCCCTCTCGCTTGTCATAACAATGCTCCATGATCCATGTCATCACTATGCTCCATGACCACATTCATCACAATGCCCCATGAACCATTTCATCAAAATGCTCCATGACCATTGTCATCACGAGGCTCCACGCCCTTATCATCACAATGCTCCATGACCCTTGTCTAAAATGCTACATGCCAGTGACATCACAATGCTCCATGCCCCCTGTCATCACAAGGCTCCATGACACTTGTCATCATAATGCTCCATGACCCCTGTCATTCAAAATGCCATATGACCCCTGTCATCACAATGCTCCATAACCACTGTCATCACAATGATCCATGGCCCTTGTCATCACAATGCTACCTGGTGCATGTCATCACAAAGATCCATTACCACTTTCAGCACAATGCTCCATGACCCCTTTCATCACAATACTCCATGACCATTGTCATCACAATGCTCCATGAGCCCTGTCATCACAATTCTCCCTGACCCTTGTAATCAGAATGATCCATGGCACTTGTCATCACAGTACTCCATGGCACTTGTCATAACAATGCTCCATGATCCCTGTCATCACAGTTCTCCATTACCCCTTTCATCACAATGATCCATGGTGATTGTCATCACAATGCTCCAGGCCGTTGTCATCACAATGTTCCATGACCCCTTTCCCCACAAAGCTCCATGATCCCTGTCATCATAATGCCCCATGAATCTTATCATCACAATGCTCCATGGCCCCTGTCACCACAATAACCTATTACTGCTGTCATCACAATGATCCATGAACCCTTTCATCACAACGTTACTGTATCCCTTTCATCACAATGCCCATACCACCTGTCACCACAATGCTCCATGACGCTTGTCATCACAATGCTCCATGGCCCTTGTCATCACATTGCTCCATGGCCCCTGTCATCACAATGCTCCATGACCCTTGTAATCTCAATGTTCCATGGCCTTTGCCATCACAAAACTCCGCGACCTTGTCATCCCAATGCACCATGACAACATTCATCTTAATGCCCCATGACTGCTGTCATCACAATGATCCATGGCCCTTTTCCTCAGGATGCTCCATGACCACTGTCATCACAATGCTCCATGCCCCCTTTCCTCACAATGCTCCATGACCCATTTGCTCACAATGCTCCATGACCACTTTCATCACAATGCTTTATGGCCCTTGTCATCACAATGCTCCATGGCGCTTGTCATCACAATCCTGCATGAAACCTGTAATCACAATGATCCATGACCCTTTTCATCACAATGCCCTATGTCCCCTTGCATCACAATGCTCTATGACCCTTTTCATTGCAATGTTCCATGACCATTTTATTAAAAGGTCCTTGCCCTTATCACCACAATGCTCCATGACGCCTGTCATCAAAATGCTCCATGGCCCTTGGCACCACAATGCTCCATGCCGCTTGTCATCACAATGCTCCATGATCCTTGTAATCAAAATATTCCTTGACCACTTTCATCACAATGTTACAGTACCCCTTTCATCACAATGTTCCAAGACCCCTGTCATCACAATTCTCCTTAGCGCTTTTCATTACAATGCTCCATGACCATTTTCATCACAATGCTCCATGACCACTTTCATGACAATGCTCCATGACTATTTTCATCACAATGCCCCGTGACCCCTGTAATCAAAATGTTCCATGCCCCTTGTCATCACGATTCTCCATGGCCCTTGTCATCACAATGCTCCATTACCCTTGTCATCACAATGCTCCATGCCATTGTCATCACAATTCTCCATGACCCTTGTCATCACAATGCTCCATGGGGCTTGTCATCACAATGATCCAGAGCCTTAGTGCCTGAGTTGGGAGTAGTATCATTGCCTCAGTTAGGGACACTGTCAGAGCCTGAGTTGGGATTAGTGTCAGGGCCATAGTTAGGGACAGTGTCAGAGCCTGAGTTGGGAGTAGTATAAGGGCCTTAGTTAGGGACAGTGTCAGGGCATGTGGTAGGAGTAGTCTCAGGGCCTTAGGTAGGGAGAATGTCAGTGCCTGAATTAGGAGTAGTGTCATGGCCTAAGTTATGGACAGTGTCGGGGCCTGAGTTAGGAGTAGTCTCAGGGCCTTAGTTAGGGACAGTGTCAGTGCCTGTGTTGGCAGTAGTGACAGGGCCTTAGTTAGGGATAGTGTCATTACCTGAGTTGGGAGTAGTGTCAAGGCCTTAGTTAGGGACAGTGTCACTGCCGGAGTTGGGAGTAGTGTCAGGGTCTTTATTATGGACAGCGTCAGGGCCTGAATTAAGAGTAGTGTCAAGGCCTTAATTTGGAAGAGTGTCAGTGTCTGAGTTGGGAGAAGAGTCAGACCCTTAGTTAGGGAAAGCGTCAGTGCCTGAGTTGGGAGTAGTGCCAGGGCCTAAGTTACGGACAGTGTCAGTGCCTGAGTTAAGAGTAGTCTCAGGGACTTAGTTAGGGGCAGTCTCAGTGGCTGTGTTATGAATAGTGTCAGGGCCGGAGTTGTGAGTAGTTTCAGGGCCTTAGTTAGTGAAAGTGGAATTTGGAGTTATGTCAGGGCCTTAGTTAGGTACCTTGTCAGTGGCTGAGTTGGGAGTAGTGTCAGGGCATTTGTAAGGGACAGTGTTAGTGCCTGAGTTGAGAACAGGGTCAGGGCCTTAGGTAGGGACAATATCAGTGCCTGAGTTGGAAGTAGTGTCAGGGCCTTAGGGACAGGGTCAGGGCCTAGGTTAAGAGTAGTGTCACATCCTTAGTTCGGAACAGTGTTACTGCCTGAGTTGAGAGTATTTTCAGGGCCTTAGTTAGGGACAGTGTCAGTGCCTGAGTTGAGAGTAGTGTAAGGGCCTTAATTAAGGAGAGTGTCAGTGCCTGAGTTGGGAATAATGTCAGAGCCTTAGTTAGGGACAGTTTCAGGGCCTGAGGTTGGAGTAGTCTCAGGGCCTTTGTTAGGGAGTGTGTCAGTGAATGACTTAGGAGTAGTGTCAGGGCCTAAGTTACGGACAGTGTCATTGCATGAGTTGGGAGTATTGTCAGGGTGTTTTTACGGGCAGTCTCAGTGTCTATGTTGGGAGTAGTGTCTGGGCCTTTGTTAGGAACAATGTCAGTGCCTGAGTTGGGAGTAGTGTCAGAACATTAGTAAGGGACAGTATCAGTGCCTGAGTTGGGAGTAGTACCAGGGCCTTAGTTAGGGACAGTGTGAGGGCCTTATTTTGGAACAGTGTCAGTGGCTTAGGTGGGAGAAGTGTCAGGGCCTTAGTTAGGGAGAGTGTTTATGCCTGAGTTGGGAATAGTGTCAGGGTTTTTGTTAGGGACAGTGTCAGGGCCTGAGTTAAGAGTAGTGTCAAGGCCTTAGTTAGGGATAGTGTCAGTGCCTGAGGTAGAAGTAGTCTCAGGGCCTTAGTTAGGGAGCGTGTCTGTGCCAAAGTAAGGAGTAGTGTCTGGGCCTAAGAAAGTGTCAGTGTCAGTGCCTGAGTTACAGTAGTGTGAGGGCCTTAGCTAGGGACAGTGTCAGTGCCTGGGTAGGGAGTAGTGTCAGGGCCTTAATTAGGGACAGTGTCATTGCCTGAGTTGGTTTTATTGCCTGGGCTTTAGTTAGGGACAGCGTCATTGCCTGAGTTGGGAGTAGTGTCAGGACCTTACTTAGGGATGGCATCAGTTCCTGAGTTGGGAGTAGTGTGAGGGCCATTGTTAGGGACACTGTCAGTGCCTGAGTTGGGGGTAGTGTCAGGGCCTTTGTTAGGGACTGTGTCAACACCTAGTTTAAGAGTAATGTCAAGTCCTTAGTTAGGGACAGTTTCAGTGCCTGAGTTGGGAGTACTGTCAGGGCGTATTTAGGGGCAGTCTCAGTGCCTATGTTGGGAGTAGTGTCAGGGCCTTTGTTAGGAACAATGTCAGTGCCTGATTTGGGAGTAGTGTCAGGACATTAGTAAGGGGCTGTATCAGTGCCCGAGTTAGGAGTAGTGTCAGGGCCGTAGTTAGGGACAGTGTCAGTGGGTTATTTGGTTGTAGTGTCAGGGCCTTCACTAGAGACAGTGTCTGTGCCTGAATTGGGAGTAGTGTCAGGATCTTTGTTAGACACAGTGTCAGGGCCTGATCTGGGAAGAGAGTCAGGGCTTTAGTTAGGAACAGTGCTACTGCCTGAGTTGGGAGTAGTGTAAGGGCCTTGTTAGGGACAGTGTCAGTGCCTATGTTGGGAGTAGTGTCAGGGCCTTAGTTATGGACAGTGTCATTGCCTGAGTTGGAAGTAGTGTCAAGGCCTTAGTTAGGGACAGCATCACTGCCGGAATTGGGAGTAGTGTCAGAGCTTTATTTAGGGACAGCTTCAGTGTCTGAGTTGGGAGTACTGTAAGGGTCTTTGTTAGGGACAGTGTCAGCGCCTTAGCTAAGAGTAGTGTTAAGGCCTTAGTTAGGGAGAGTGTCAGTGCCGGAGTTGGAAGTAGTGTCAGTGTCTTTGTTAGGGACAGTTTCAAGGCCTTAGTTTAGAGTATTCTCACGGTCATAGTTAGGGAGAGTGTCAGTGCCTGAGTTAGGAGTAGTGTCAGGGCCTTAGTTAGGGACAGTGTCAGTGACTGTGTTAGGAATAGTGCTAGGGCCTGATTTAGGAGTAGTGTGAGAGCGGTATTTAGGGACAGTGTCAGGGTCAGTGTTGTGAGTAGTGTAAGTATTTACGTTAGCGACAGTGTCAGTGCCTGACTTGAGAGGAATGTCAGGGCCTCAGTTAGGGACAGTTTCAGTGCCTGAGGTGGGAGTAGTATCAGGGCCTAGTTAGGGAAAGTGTCAGTGCCTATGTTGGGATTAGTTTCACTGCCTTAGTTAGGGACAGTGTCAGTGCCTGAGGTGGGAGTAGTGTCAGGGCATTCTTAAGGGACAGTTTCAGTGCCTGAGTTGGGAGAAGTGTCAGGGCCTTATTTAGCGACAGTGTCAGTGTCTGAGTTGGGAGTAGTGTCAGGGCCTTAGTTATGGACAATGTCAGTGGTTGAGTTGGCAGTAGTGTCATGGCCTTAGTTAGGGACAGTGTCAGGGCCTGAGTTAGGAATAGGGTCACAGCCTTAGTTACGGACAATGTCAGTGCCTGAGTTCGGAGTATTGTCAAGGCCCTAGTTAGGGACAGTGTCAGTGCCTGAGTTGGGAGTAGTGTCAGGGTCTTAGATCAGGACAGTGTTAGGGCCTGAGTTAAATATTGTGTTAGGGCCGTAGTTAGGGAGAATGTCAGTGTATGAGTTAGGAGTAGTGTCAGAGGCTTTGTTAGGGACAGTGTCAGGGCCTATGATAGGAATCAGATCAGGGCCTGTGTTACAAGTAGCGTCAGGGCCTTAGTTAACGACAGTGTCAGGGCCTGAGTCCTGACTTACTCCTTGCTCTCCTCACTAAGGACTTTTGACCCTACTGCTAATTCAGGCCCTGATAATGTCCCTACCTAAGGCCCTGACAGTTTCCCTGGCTAAGGCCCTGAACTTCTCCTAAGTCACGTCCTGATACTGGCCCTAACAATGGGCCTGACACTACACCTAATTTAGGCCCTGACATGATACCTAACAAAGTCTCTGTTGCTAGTCCAAACTAAAGGCCTAAAATTGGTCCTAAATAAGGCCTTGACATTAATCCTAACTCAGGCCCTAACACTGTCCCTAACTAGGTCTCTGACACTACACCTAACTCAGACCCTGACACAACTCCTAACTCAGTCCTTTATACTGTGCCTAACAAAGTCTCTAATGCTAGGCCAAACTCAGGCCCTGAAACTTTCTGTAACTAAGGCCCTGTGGCCATCAGTATCTAAAGTCCTGACATTATCCTGAGCTAATATCCTGACCCATGTCTTACCAAGGTCCTGAAACAATCCCAAAGTTGACCCTGACACTGTCCCTAAGTGAGGCCCTGAGGCTGTCCCTCACGGAGGTCATGATAATGTCTTTAAATAAGACTCTAATGCTGATCCTACAGTGACCCTTATGCTGATCCTATGTCATGCCCTGACGCTGTCCCTAGCTAAGGCCCTGACTCTAGGCATCACTCAGGCCCTGTCACTCTCTGTAAGTCAGGCTAACACTCTGTCCCTACCTGAAGTCCTGACACTGGGCCTAAATTAGGCACTGATGCTCTAATTAGCTATGGTCTTGACACTATCCCTAGGTCATTTCCTGACACTATCCCTTGATCTTAACCTAAACTTGTCTTTAGCTATTGTCGAGCCTCTTATGCTAACTAAATCCCTGATGCTGTCTCGAACTAAGAGCCTGAAATTAGTCCCGAGGCCATCAACATGTCCCTAACTGAGGCTTGCAGGCTCATCCTAACTGAGGCGTTGACAATGTCCCTAACTAAAACCCTGACACTACACCTAACTCAATCCCTGATACTGTACTTTACAAAGGCTCTGATGCTAGTCCTAACTCAGGCCCTGACACTGTCTCTAAGTAAGGCCCAGAATTTGCCCCTAATATAGGCCCTGCTGTCAGCAATAACTAAAAACTGGACACTAGCCTGAGTTAATATCCTGACATATTTCTAACCAAGGTCCTGACACTGTCCCTAAGAAAGCCCTGTCGCTGTCCCTAAGTTAAGAACTGAGGCTGTCCCTAACTCACGTCCTGAAGCTTTCCCTAACTGAGGCCTTGACGCTGTGACTAACTCAGGCCCTGATCATGTCTGTAACTAAGACGTTAAGGCTGATCCAACAGAGGCCCTGATGCTGTTCCTAAGTCATGCCCTGACAGTGTCCTCAGCTAAGGGCCTGACGCTAGGCCTCACTCAGGCCCTGTCGCTCTCCCTAAGTCAGGCTCTGATGCTGCCCCTACCTGAAGCCCTGACACTGGTTCTAAATAAGGACCGGATACTCTCAGTAATTAAGGTTTTGACACTATATCTAGGTCCTTGCCTGACACTATCCTTAGACCGTAACCTGACACTGTCCCTAGCAAATGTCGTGCCTCTTATGCTAACTACAGCCCTGCTGCTGTCCTTAACTAAGGGCCTAAAATTACTCTCGAGGCTGTGACCCTTTCCGTACCTAAGGCCTCGATGTTCGTCCTAATTCAGGGCCTGACACTGTCCCTAACTAAGGCCCTGCTGCCGTCAATAGCTAAAGTCCTGACACTATCCAGAGATAATTTCTTGATCCATCTCTTACCCAGGTCCTGAAACTCTCCCTAAGGAAGCCCTGATGCTGTCCCTAAGTGAGGCCTTGAGGCTGTCCCTAACAGAGGCCCTGATAATATCTTTAATATAGCCCCTGAGGCTGATCCTACCGTGGCTCTTATGCTGCTCCTAAGTCATGCCCAGACACTGTCCCTAGCTAAGGCCCTGATGCGAGGCCTCACTCAGGCCCTGTCGCTCTCCCTAAGTCAGGCTCTCACGCTTTCCCTACCCGAAGCCCTGACACTCACTGGTCCTAAATTAGGCCCTGATGCTCTAAGTAACTAAGGTCTTGACACTATCGCTAGGTCATTTTCTGACACTATCCCTAGACCTTAACCTAACTTTCTCTTTAGCTAATGTCGAGATTAGCTAAAGAGATTCTTTAGAACGAGATTCTTTCATCTTCTGAATATAGTTTTCTTCAAAACATAATTTTTATAGTGTTACTAACTTTAAACAAAATGTACTCAACTGCTGTGGAATCTTCCTTCATAGGAGCGTGCATGGTTGACTTCTGCATCTGCTCATGGTGGTGTTCAGGTTGCTTTCAGCTGTAGATCCCCTTATGCTAGCTAAATCCCTGATTCTGTCCCTAAATGAGGCCCTGAATTTAGGTGCAAGGTCGTGAACCTGTCCCTAACTGAGGCCTGGGGGCTCGTCCTAACGCAAGCCCTGGCACTGTCCCTAACTAAGGCCCTGACACTACACCTAACTCAGTCACTGACACTGTACCTAACAAAGGCTCTGACGCTAGTCCTAACTTAGGCCCTGACACTGCCTCTAACTAAGGCCCTGCTGCCATCGATATCTGAACACCTGATATTATGCTGAGCTAATATCCTGACCCATGTCTTACCAAGGTCCTGAAACTTTCCCAAAGTAAGCCCTGACGCTGTCCCTAATTGAGGCCTTGAGGCTGTCCCTAACAGAGGCCCTGATAATATCTTTAACGAAGACCCTCATGCTGATCCTACAGAGGCCTTTATGCTGCTCCTAAGTCATGCCCTGATACTGTCCCTTACTCAGGCCCTAAAGATAGGCCTCACTTAGGCCCTGTTGCTGTACCTTAGTTAGGCTCTGACGCTGTCCGTACATCAAGCCCTTGCACTGGTCCTGATTAAGGCCCTGATACTGCTGCTAACTAAGGCCCTGATGCTCTCAATAACTAAGGTCTTCTCGCTATCCCTTGGTCATTTCTTTTCACTATCTCTGGCCTGGAACCTGACTCTGTCCCGAGATAATCTCCTGCATCTTATGCTGACTGAAACCCTAATGCTCTCCCTAACTAAGGCCCTGACTACTCTTAACTAAGGCCATGACACTGTCTCTAACAAAGCCCGGGAATCTGTCCCTAATATAGCCCTGCTGCCAGCAATAACTAAAATCCTGACACTCTCCTGAGCTGATATCCTGACTCATTTCTAACCAAGGTCCTGACACTGTCCCTAAGGAAGCCCTGTCACTGTTTTTAAGTGAAGACCTGAGGCTGTCTGTAACTCAGGCCCTGAAGCTTTCCCTAACTGAGGCCTTGACGCTGTGGCTAACTAGGGCTCCGGTCATGTCTTTAACTAAGAGCCTAAAGCTGATCCAACAAAGGCACTGATGCTGCTCCTAAGTCATTCCCTGACAGTGTCCCCAGCTAAGGGCCTGACATTAGGCCTCACTCCGGCCCTGTCGCTCTCCCTAAGTCAGACCCTGATGCTGTCGCTACCAGAAGCCCTAACACTGGTTCTGAATAAGGCCCTGATAGTCTCAGTAACAAAGGTCTTCACACTATCCCTAGGTCATTTCCTGACATGATTGCTAGCCTTTACCCTAAGCCTGTCCCGAGCTAATGTCCTACCTCTTATGCTAACTAAAGACCTTATGCTCTCATCACAATGCTCCATGACC
Organism: Balaenoptera acutorostrata; assembly: GCF_949987535.1. Classification (NCBI taxonomy): domain Eukaryota; kingdom Metazoa; phylum Chordata; class Mammalia; order Artiodactyla; family Balaenopteridae; genus Balaenoptera; species Balaenoptera acutorostrata. Next base: position 313,428 of record NW_026646471.1, read on the forward strand.
CCTTTCATCACAATGCTCCATGACCCCTTTCATCACAGTTCTCCATGGCTCTTGTCATCAAAATGCTACATGACCCTTGTCATCACAATACTCCATGCCCCCTTTCATAACAATATTCCATGCCCCCTGTCATCACAATGCTCCATGGCCTGTTACCACAATGTTCCATGACACTTTCATCACGATGCTCCATGGCACTTTTCACGGCAATGCTTGATGGCCCTTGTCATCCCAATGGTCAATGGCGCTTGTCATAACAATGCACCATGATCCATGTCATCACAATGCTCCATGACCCCTTTCACGACAATGCTCCAAGGCCCTTGTCATCACAATGCTCCAGGACGCTTTACTTCACAATCCTTTATTATCCCTGTAATCACAATGATCCATGACCCTTTTCATCACAATGCCTCATGACCCCTGTCTTCACAAAGCTCCATTTCTCTTGTAATCACAGTGCCCCAAGCCCTTATCCTCACAATGCTCCATGACGCTTGTCATCACAATCCTCCATGAACTCTGTAATCGCAATGATCCATGACCAATTTTATCACAATGCCCCAATACCACTTTCAGCACAAAGCTACATGAAACCTTTCATCACAATACTCCATGACCATTGTCTACATGTCTCCATGCCCTTATCATCACAATGTTCCATGACCCCTTTGATCACAATGATCCATGACCCTTGTCATCAGAATGCTCCATGAGCCCTGTCTTCACAATACTCCATGCCCCCCTTCATCACAATGTGCCATGCCCCCTGTCATTACAATGCTCTGTGCCCTTATCGTGAAAATGCTCCATGACACCTGTCATCAAAATGATCCATGACCACTTTCATCACAATGCTCCATGACCCCTTTCATCACAATATTCCATCACCCCTGTTATCCCAATGTTCCAGGACCCCTGTCATCACAATGCCCCTATGGCGCTTTTCATCACAATGTTCCATGACCACTTTCATCACAATGCTCCATGCCCCCTGTCATCACAATGCTCCCTGCCCTTATCGTGGCAATGCTCCAAGACACCTGTCATCACAATGATCCATGACCACTTTCATCAAAATATTCCATGACCCCTGTCATCCCAATGTTCCAGTACCCCTGTCATCACAATGCCCCTATGGCGCTTTTCATCACAATGTTCCATGACCACTTTCATCACAATGCTCCATGGCCCCTCTCATCAAAATGCTCCATTACACTTTCATCACAATGATCCATGGCACTTGTCATAACAATGCGCCATGATCCCTGTCATCACAGTGTTCCATGGCCCCTGTCATCAAAATGCTCCATGACCCTTGTAATCTCAATGCTCCATGGCCCTTGTCATCACACAGCTCCACGCCCTTGTCATCACAATGATCCATGACAACTTTCATCACAATGCTCCATGATCCCCTTCATCACAATGTTCCATGGCCACCTGTCATCACAATGCTCCATGGCCCTTGCCATTACAATGCTCCATGATACTTACCATAAAAATACTCCAGGCCCTTTTTATCACAATGGTCCAAGACACTTGTCATCATAATGTTCCATGACGTATGTCATCACAATGATCCAGGACCCCTGTAATCACAGTGCTCCAGTACACTTTTCATCACAATGCTCCATGACCCTGTCACCACAATGCCCTGTAACCCCTGTCATCAGAATGATCCATCACACTTTTCATCACAATATTCCATGACCCCTGTCATCCCAATGTTCTAGGGCCCTTTGCCATCACAATGTCCCATGGCGCTTTTCATCACAATGTTTCATGACCACTTTCATCACAAGCCTCCATGCACTTATCATCACAATGCTCCATGACCACTGACATCACAATGATCCATGACTCAATTCATCACAAAATTCCATGACCCTTGTCATCACAATATTCCATGACCCCTGTCTTCACAATGCTCCATTACGCTTGTCATCACAAGGCTCCAAGCCCTTATCCTTACAATGCTCCTTGACCCTTGTCATCACAATTCTCCATGAACTCTGTAATCACAATGATCCATGACCAATTTCATCACAATGCCCCAATACTATTTTCATCACAAAGATCAATGACACCTTTCATCACAATACACCACAACTCTTGTCATCACAATGCTCCATGGCCTTTGGAATAACCACGTCCATGACCACTTTCAACAAAATGCTCCATGATCCCTTTTATCACAATGATCCATGACCTCTTTCATCACAATGCTCCAGTACCTCCTTCATCGCAATGCTCCATGCACCATTTCATCAAAATGCCACATGACCCCTGTCATCACAATGCTCCATGACTCCTGTCCTCACAGTGATCCATGACACTTGTCATCACAATGCTCCATGACCCTTTTCATCACAATGCTGCATGATCCCTGCCATCACAATTCTCCGTGACTGCTGTTATCACAATGCTCCAGAACCATTTTAATCACAATGCTCCATGCCCCCTGTCGTCACAATGCCTCATGACCCCTGTCATCACAGTGCTCCATGGCCTTTGTCATCACAGTGCTCCATGACACCTGTCATTACAATGTTCAATGACCCTTGTCATCACATTGCTCCTTGCCATTGTCATCACAATGCTCCAGAACTCTTGTCATCATAATGCTCCATGTTCGTGTTATCACAATGCTCCATGACAATTGTCATCACAATATTCCATGGCCTTTGTCATCACAATGCTCCATGCCACGTCTCATCAAATTGCTCCATGCCCTTTTCATCACAATGCTGCTTGATCCCTGTAATCATAGTGCTCCATGACCACTTTCATTCCAATGCTCCATGACCATTGCTATCACAATTCCCCATGACCCCTTTCACAAAATACTCCATGACACCTGTCATCACAATGCTCCATGACCCTCGTCATCACAATGTTCCATGACCCTTGTCATCACAATGCTCCATGGCCTTGGTCATCAAAATGCTCCATGACCCTGTCATCACAGTGCTCCATGATACCATTCATCACAATGCTAGATGACCACTGTGATCACAATGCTACATGACACCTGTCATCACAATTCTCCATGGCCTTTTTATTAACAATGATCCATGGCCCATGTAATCACAGTGCTCCATGATCCTTTCATCACAATGCTCCATGACTACTGTCATCACAATGCCCCATGACGCCTGTCATAACAATTCTCCAAGGCCCCTCTCATCACAATGCTCCACGATCACTGTCAGCACATTGTTCCATGACACTTGTCGTAACAATGCTCCATGACCCCTGTGATCACAATGTTCCCTGCACAAGTAATCTCAATGTTCCATGTCCCCTGTAATCACAATACTCCATAACGTTTTCATCACAATGCTCCAGAATCCTTGTCATCACAATTTTCCATGACCGTGTCATCACAATGCTCCATGACCCATATCACCACAATCCTCCTTGACACTTGTCATCACAATGCTCCATGGTGTTTTTCATCACAATGCTCCAGGACAACTTTCATCATAATGCTCCTTGCCCCCTGTCATCGCACTGCCCAATACCCCCTGTCATCACAATGCCCCATGAACCCTGTCATCATAATGCACCATGGCCCTTCTCATCACAAATCTCCATGACCCCTGTCATCACAATGATCCATGACACCTTTCCTCACAATGCTCCAGTACCCCTTTCATCACAAAGCTCCATGCCACTTCTTATCACATTGCGCCATGCCCTTGTCAGCACAAAGCTCCAGATCTCTTCTCATCACAATGTGCCATGCCCTTGTCATCACAGTGCTTCATGAACCTTGTCATCACTATGTTCCATGCCCCTGTCATCACAATGCTCCATGACCTTTGTCATCACAATGCTGCATTATCCCGGTCATCATAATTCTCCATGACCGCTGTCCTCACAATGCTCCAGGACCATTTTCATCACAATGCTCCATGCCCACTGTCATCACAATGCTCCACTGCCTTTGTCATCACAATGCTCGATGACCCTTGTCATCACAATGCTCCATTACCACTTTCATCACAAGGCTCCATGGCCCCTGTAATCACAATGCTCCATGCCATTGTTATCACAATGCTCCATGACACTTGTCATCACAATGTTCCATGGCCTTTGTTATCACAATGCTCCATGGTCCCTGTCATCACAGTGCTCCATGTACCTTTCATCACAATCCTAGATGACCACTGTCATCACAATGCCCCATGACACCAGTCATCACAATTTGCCATGACAATTGTCATCACAATGCTGCATGAACCGTGTCATCACAGTCGTCCAGGACACTTTTCCTCACAATGGTCCATGACTAGTTTCATGACAATGCTCCATAATACCTTTCATCACAATTCTAGATCACCACTGTCATCACAATGACCCTTGTCATCACAATTAGCCATGGTCCTTGACATCACAATGCTTGATGAACCATGTTATCACAATGTTCCAGGACACTTGTCATCACAATGATCCATGACCTCTTTCTTCACAGTGCTCCAGTACCTCTTGCATCACAATGCTCCATGCCACTTGTCATCACAATGTTCCATGCTCTTGTCATCACAATGCTCCAGATCTCTTCTCATCACAAGGCACCTTGCCCGTGTAAACACAATATTCCAGGACCGCTGTCATCACAATGCTTGATGACCCATGTCATCACAATGTTCCATGATCCCTGTCATCACAATGCTCCACGACCCTTGTCATCACAATGCTTCATTATCCCTGTCATCAGAATTCTCCATGACTGCTGTCATCACAATGCTCCAGGACCATTTCATCACAATGCTGCATGCACTCGGTCATCACAATGCCCCATGACCCCTGTCATCACCATACTCCATGGCGTTTGTCATCACAATGCTCCATGACCCCTGTCATCACAATGATCGATGACCCTTCTCACCACAATGCCCCATGACAACTGTCATCACAATTCGCCATGGCACTTCTCATCACCATGCCCCATGAACCGTATCATCACAATGTTCCAGGACACTTGTCATCACAATGATCCATGACAACTTTCATCACAATGCTCCATGACCTCTATCATCACAATGCTCCATGGCCTTTCTCTTCACAATGCTCAATGATAATTTTCATCACAATGGTCTATGAACCTTGTCATCACAATGCTTCATGAACCTTGTCATCACAATGCTCCATGAACCCTGTTATCACAATGCTGAATGATACCTGTCATCACAATTCTCCATGACCACTGTAATCACAATGCTCCAAGACCATTTAAATCACAATGCTGCATGCCCCCTGTCATCACAATGCCCCATGCCCCCTGTCATCACAATGTTCCATGGCCTTTGTCATCAGAATGCTCCATAACCCCTGTCATCACAATGCTCCATGGCCTATGTATTCACAATGCTCCATGTCCACGGTAATCACATTGGTCCATGATCCTTTTCATCATAATGCTCCATGACCACTGTCATTACAATGCCCCATGACACCTGTCATCACAATGCTCAATGGCCCCTTTCATCACAATGCCCCATAACCACTGTCAGCACAATGTTCCATGACAGTTGTCATCACAATGCTCCATGACCCCTGTAATCACAATGCTCGATGATCTTTTTCATCACAGTATCCCATGCCGTTGTCATCACAATGCTCCATGGCCCCTATAATCAATTTGCTCCTTGCCCTTGTCATCACAATGCTCCAGAAGTCTTGTCATCACAATTTTCCATGGCCTGTGTCATCACAATGCTCCATCATACCTTTCATCACAATTTTTGATGAACACTGTCATCACAATGCTCCATGACACCTTTCATCACAATTCGCCATTGCCCTTCTCATCACAATGCTCCATGAACCCTGTCATCACAATATTCCAGGACACTTGTCATCACAATGATCCATGACCACATTCATCACCATGCTCCATGACCCCTTTCATCACAATGCTCCAAGGCCCTTGTCACCACAATGCTCCATGGCGCTTTTCTTCACAATCCTCCATTATCCCTGTAATCACAGTGATCCATGACCACTTTCACCACAATGCCTCATGACCCCTTTCATCAAATTCCTCCATGAGCATTGTCATCACAAGTCTCCATGCCCTTATCATCACAATGTTCCATGACTACAGACATCACAATGCTCCATGACCCTTGTTGTCACAATGCTCCATGACCCCTGATTTCACAATGATCCATGACCCAATTCATCACAAAGTTCCATGACCCTTGTCATCACAATGCCCCATGACCACTTTCATCACAATGCTCCATGACGCCTTTCATCACAATGCTCCATGACCCCTGTCATCACAATGCACCATGGCTTTTGTCATTACAATGTCCCATGTCCCCTGTAATCACAGTGCTCCATGACACGTTTCATCACAATTCTCCATTACCCGTGTCATCACAATGCCCCATGACCATTGACATCACAATTCTCCATGGCCCTTGTCATCACAATAATCTATGACCCAATTCATCACAATGCTCCATGACGCCTGCCATCACAATGATCCATGATCCCTGTCATCACAATGAACCATGACCCCTTTCAACACAATTCTCCAGTGCCCCTCTCATTACAATGCTCCATGTAACCTGTCATTACAAGGCTCCATGACACTTATCATCACAATGCTACAGGCCCTTGTCATCACATTGCTCCATGCCCTTGTCATCACAATGCTCCATGACCACTGTCATCACAATGCTACATGACACTTGTCTTCACAATGATCCATGATCCTTGTCATCACAATAATCCTTGACCACTTTTAACACAATTCTCCAGTACCCCATTTATCACAATGCTCCATGCCCCCTGTCAACAAAATGCTCCATAACCCCTGTCATTAGAATGCCCTATGCCCTTTTAATCACAATGCTCCAAAACCCTTGTCATCACAATGCTCCATGCCCGTGTCATCACAATGCTCCATGACCCCTGTCATTCACAAAGCTATATGACCACTGTCATCACAATGCTCCATTGCCCTCATCATCGCAATGCCCATCACCCCTGTCATCACAATGCTCCATGCCCCGTATCTTCACAATGCTCCCAATTACACCTGAAATCATAGGGCTTCTTAACTCCTTTCATCACAATGCACCAGGCCCCCTTTCATCACAATATTCCATGACCTCTGTCATCACAATGACCCATGGCCCTTGTCATCACAAAGCTCCATGGCCCTTGTCAACACAAAGCTCCCTGGCATATTTCATCACAAACATCAATGACCGTTTTCATCACAATTCTCCATGGCCCCTGTCAACACAATGCCCCATGACACCTTTTCTCACAATGCTCCATGACGCCTTTCATCACAATGCTCCATTACCCCGTCATCACCATGCACCGTGGCCTTTGTCATTACAATGTTCCATGTCCACTGTAATAACAGTGCTGCATGACACCTTTCATCACAATTCTCCATTACCCCTGTCATCACAATGCCCCATGGCCACTGACATCACAATTCTCCATGGCCCTTGTCATCACAATAATTCATGACCCAATTCATCACAAAGTTCCATGACCCCTGCCATCACAATGATCCATGATCCCTGTCATCACAAGGCCCCATGACCCCTATCATCACAATGTTCCAGGCCTTGTCATCACACTGCTCCGTGACCCTTTTCATCACAGTGCTCCATGGCGCTTGTCATCACAATGATCCAGGACCCCTTTCATCACAATGATCCATGATCCCTGTAATCACAATGATCCATGAACCCTTTCATCACATCTTTACTGTATCCCTTTCATCACAATGATCCATGGCGGGTGTCATCACAATGCTCCATGACCCTTGTCATCACAATGTTCCAGGCCGTTGTCATCACAATGTTCCATGACCCCTTTCAACACAAAGCTCCATGATCCCTGTCACCACAATGCCTCATGACTCCTATCATCACAATGCTCCATGGCCCTTGTCATCACAATGCTGCATGACCCCTGTCATCACAATGCTCCATAGCACTTTTCATCACAATGCTCCATGACCACTTTCATCACAATGCACCGTGACTACTTTCATCACAATACTCCATGACCACTTTCATCACAATACCCCATGAACCCTGTAATCACAATGATCCATGCCCCTTGTCATCACAATTCTCCATGACCCCTGTCATCACAATTCTCCATGGTCTTTGTCATCACAATGCTCCATTACCCTTGTCATCACAATGCTCCATGCCCTTGTCATCACAATTCTCCATGACCCTTGTCATCACAATGCTCCATGGCTCTTGTCATGACAATGATACAGAGCCTTAGTGCCTGAGTTGGGAGTAGTATCCTTGCCTCAGTTAGGGACATTGTCAGAGCCTGAGTTGGGAGTAGTATCAGGGTCTTATTTAGGGGCAGTGTCAGGGCATGAGGTTGGAGTAGCCTCAGGGCCATAGTTAGGGACAGTGTCAGTGCCTGTGTTGGCAGTAGTGTCAGGGTCATAGTTAGGGACAGTGTCAGGTCCTGAGTTAGGAGTATTGTCAGGGCCTTAGTTAGGGGCAGTGTCAGTGCCTGAGTTGGGATTAGTGTCAGGAGCTTTGTTAGGGACCATGTCAGGGCGTGAGTTATGAGTAATCTCAGGGCCTTAGTTAGGGACAGTGTCAGTGACTGTGTTAGGAATAGTGTCAGGGCCTGCGTTAGAAGTAGTGTGAGAGCGGTAGTTAGGGACAGTGTCAGGACCTGAGTTGTGAGTAGTGTCAGGGAAATAGTTAGCAACAGTTTCAGTGCCTGATTCGGGAGTAATGTCAGCACCTTAATTCTGGACAGTGTCAGTGCCTGAGTTGGGAGTAGTGTCAGGGTCTTTATTAGGGACAATGTCAGGGCCTGAGTTAAGAGTAGTGTCAAGACCTTAGTTAGGGATAGTGTCAGTGCCTGAGTTGGGAGTAGTGTCAGGGCCTTAGTTAGGGACAGCATCACTGCTGGGGTTGGGAGTAGTGTCAGTGTCTTTGTTATGGACAGTGTTAGGGCCTTAGCTAAGAGTAGTGTTAAGGCCTTAGTTAGGGAGAGTGTCAGTGCCGGAGTTGTGAGCAGTGACCGAGGCTTAGTTAGGGACAGTTTCAGGGACTGAGTTTGGAGTAGTCTCAGGGCCTTATTTAGGGAGAGTGTCAGTGTCTGATTTATGGGTAGTGTCAGGGCCAAAGTTATGGACAGTGTCAGTGACTGAGTTAGGAGTAGTGTGAGGGCCTTTCTTACTTATAGTGTCAGGGCCTGATTTAGGAGTACTGTCAGGGCCTTAGTTAGGGACAGCTTCAGTGCCTGAGGTGGAAGTCATGTCAAGGCCGTGGTTAGGGACAATGTCAGTGACTGAGTTGGGAGTATTGTCACAGCCTAAATTACGGACATCGCCAGTGCCTGAGTTGGGAGTAGTGCCATTCCCTTAGTTAGAGACAGCGTCAGTGCCTGAGTTGCGAGTAGTGTCAGGGCCATATTTAGGGAAGGTGTCAGTGGCTGAGATGAGGGTAGTGTCAGGGCCTGAGTTAAGGACAGTGTCAGTGCCTAAGTTGGGATTAGTGTCAGGGTCTTTATTATGGATAGTGTCAGGGTCTGAATTAAGAGTACTGTCGGAGGGGGCATGAGAGAAGTTTCCCTCAGGTATCGCGGGCTGGGGGCGGGAGCGCTGGGGAGCAGTGTGGATGTGGTCCGAAGGGTGACTGGCCGTCAGAGTGAGAAAGCCGTGTGGATGAAAGGCTCTTGCTGCTCCAACCAGGCATGAGGGCTGTGCCTCTGAGGTGGGAGAGCCAACTTCAGGACACTGGTCCACAAGAGACCTCCCAGCTCCACGTAATACCAAACGGCAAAAAACTTTCATAGATCTCCATCTCAACATCAAGACCCAGCTTCACTCAACGACCAGCAAGCTACAGTGCTGGACACCCTATGCCTAACAACTAGCAAGACAGGAACACAGCCCCATCCATTAGCAGAGAGGCTGCTTAAAATCATAAGGCCACAGACACCCCAAAACACACCACCAGACGTGGACGTACCCACCAGAAAGACAAGATCCAGCCTCATCCACCAGAACACAGGCACTAGTTCCCTCCAGCAGGAAGCCTACAGAACCCACTGAACCAACCTTAGCCACTGGGGACAGATACCAAAAACAACGGGAACTACAAACCTGCAGCCTGTGAAAAGGAGACCCCAAACACAGTAAGATAAGCAAAATGAGAAGACAGAAAAACACACAGCAGATGAAGGAGCAGGGTCAAAACACACCAGACCTAACAAATGAAGAGGAAATAGGTAGTCTACCTGAAAAAGAATTCAGAATAATGATAGTAAGGATGATCCAAAATCTTGGAAACAGAATAGACAAAATGCAAGAAACATTTAACAAGGATGTAGAAGAACTAAAGAGGAACCAAGCAACGATGAAAAACACAATAAATGAAATTAAATATACTCTAGATGGGATCAATAGCAGAATAACTGAGGCAGAAGAACGGATAAGTGACCTGGAAGATAAAATAGTGGAAATAACTACTGCAGAGCAGAATAAAGAAAAAAGAATGAAAAGAATTGAGGACAGTCTCAGATACCTCTGGGACGATACTAAATGCACCAACATTCGAATTATAGTGGTCCCAGAAGAAGAAGAGAAAAAGAAAGGGACTGAAAAAATATTTGAAGAGATTATAGTTGAAAACTTCCCTAATATGAGAAAGGAAATATTTAATCAAGTCCTGGAAGCACAGAGAGTCCCATACAGGATAAATCCAAAGAGAAACATGCCAAGACACATATTAATCAAACTATCCAAAATTAAATGCAAAGAAAACATATTAAAAGCAGCAAGGGAAAAACAACAAATAACACACAAGGGAATCCCCATAACGGTAACAGCTGATCTTTCAGCAGAAACTCTGCAAGCCAGAAGGGAGTGGCAGGATATACTTAAAGTGATGAGGGAGAAAAACCTACAACCAAGATTACTCTACCCAGCAAGGATCTCATTCAGATTTGATGGAGAAATTAAAACCTTTACAGACAAGCAAAAGCTGAGAGAGTTCAGCACCACCAAACCAGCTTTACAACAAATGCTAAAGGAACTTCTCTAGGCAAGAAACACAAGAGAAGCAAAACACCTACAATAACAAACCCAAAACATTTAACAAAATGGGAATAGGAACATACATATCAATAGTTAACTTAAATGTAAATGGATTAAATGCTCCCACCAAAAGACACAGACTGGCTGAATGGATACAAAAACAAGACCCATATATATGCTGTCTACAAGAGACCCACTTCAGACCTAGAGACACATACAGACTGAAAGTGAGGGGATGGAAAAAGATATTCCATGCAAATGGAAATCAAAAGAAAGCTGGAGTAGCAATTCTCATATCAGACAAAAGAGACTTTAAAATAAAGGTTATTACAAGAGACAAAGAAGGACACTATATAATGATCAAGGGATCGATCCAAGAGGAAGGTATAACAATTGTAAATATTTATGCACCCAACATAGGAGCACCTCAATACATAAGGCAAATACTAACAGCCAGAAAAGGGGAAATCAACAGCAACACAACAATAGTAGGGGACTTTAACACCCCACTTTCACCAATGGACAGATCATCCAAAATGAAAATAAATAAGGAAACACAAGCTTTAAATGATACATTAAACAAGATGGACTTAATTGATATTTATAGGACATTCCACCCAAAAACAACAGAATACACATTTTTCTCAAGGGCTCATGGAACATTCTCCAGGATAGATAATATCTTGGGTCACAAATCAAGCCTTGGTAAATTTAAGAAAATTGAAATCGTATCAAGTATCTTTTCTGACCACAACGCTATGAGACTAGATATCAATTACAGGAAAAGATCTGTAAAAAATACAAACACATGGAGGCTACACAATACACTACTTGATAACGAAGTGATCACTGAAGAAATCAAAGGGAAAATCAAAAAATACCTAGAAACAAATGACAATGGAGACACGACGACCCAAAACCTATGGGATGCAGCGAAAGCAGTGCTAAGAGGGAATTTTATAGCAATACAAGCCTACCTCAAGAAACAAGAAACATCTCGAATAAACAACCTAACCTTGCACCTAAAGCAATTAGAGAAGGAAGAACAAAAAAACCCCAAAGCTAACAGAAGGAAAGAAATCATAAAGATCAGATCAGAAATAAATGAAAAAGAAATGAAGAAAACAATAGCAAAAATCAATGAAACTAAAAGCTGGTTCTTTGAGAAGATAAACAAAATTGATAAACCATTAGCCAGACTCATCAAGAGAAAAAGGGAGAAGACTCAAATCAATAGAATTAGAAATGAAAAATGAGACGTAACCACTGACACTGCAGAAATACAAACGATCATGAGAGATTACTACCAGCAACTGTATGCCAATAAAATGGACAACCTGGAAGAAATGGACAGATTCTTAGAAATGCACAAGCTGCCGAGACTGAACCAGGAAGAAATAGAAAATATGAACAGACCAATCACAAGCACTGAAATTGAAACTGTGATTAAAAATCTTCCAACAAACAAAAGCCCAGGACCAGATGGCTTCACAGGCGAATTCTATCAAACATTTATAGAAGAGCTAACACCTATCCTTCTCAAACTCTTCCAAAATATTGCAGAGGGAGGAACACTCCCAAACTCATTCTACGAGGCCACCATCACCCTGATACCAAAACCATACAAAGATGTCACAAAGAAAGATAACTACAGGCCAATATCACTGATGAACATAGATGCAAAAATCCTCAACAAAATACTAGCAAACAGAATCCAACAGCACATTAAAAGGATCATACACCATGATCAAGTGGGGTTTATTCCAGGAATGCCAGGATTCTTCAATATATGCAAATCAATCAACGTGATACATCATATTAACAAATTGAAGGAGAAAAACCATATGATCATCTCAATAGATGCAGAGAAAGCTTTCGATAAAATTCAACACCCATTTATGATAAAAGCCCTGCAGAAAGTAGGCATAGAGGGAACTTTCCTCAACATAATAAAGGCCATATATGACAAACCCACAGCCAACATTGTCCTCAATGGTGAAAAACTGAAACCATTTCCACTAAGATCAGGAACAAGACAAGGTTGCCCACTCTCACCAGTATTATTCAACATAGTTTTGGAAGTGTTGGCCACAGCAGTCAGAGAAGAAAAAGAAATAAAAAGAATCCAAATCGGAAAAGAAGAAGTAAAGCTGTCACTGTTTGCAGATGACATGATACTATACATAGAGAATCCTAAAGATGCTACCAGAAAACTACTAGAACTAATCAATGAATTTGGTAAAGTAGCAGGATACAAAATTAATGCACAGAAATCTCTTGCATTCCTATACACTAATGATGAAAAGTCTGAAAGTGAAATTAAGAAAACACTCCCGTTTACCATTGCAACAAAAAGAATAAAATATCTAGGAATAAACCTACCTAAGGAGACAAAAAACCTGTATGCAGAAAATTATAAGACACTGATGAAAGAAATTAAAGAGGATACAAATAGATGGAGAGATATACCATGTTCTTGGATTGGAAGAATCAACATTGTGAAAATGACTCTACTACCCAAAGCAATCTACAGATTCAATGCAATACCTATCAAACTACCACTGGCATTTTTCACAGAACTAGAACAAAAAAATTCACAATTTGTATGGAAACACAAAAGACCCCGAATAGCGAAAACAATCTTGAGAACGAAAAATGGAGCTGGAGGAATCAGGCTCCCTGACTTCAGACTATATTACAAAGCTACAGTAATCAAGACATTTTGGTACTGGCACAAAAACAGAAATATAGATCAATGGAACAGGATAGAAAGCCCAGAGATAAACCCACGTACATATGGTCACCTTATCTTTGATAAAGGAGGCAAGAATATACAGTGGAGAAAAGACAGCCTCTTCAATAAGTGGTGCTGGGAAAATTAGACAGGTACACGTAAAAGTATGAAATTAGAACACTCCCTGACACCATACACAAAAATAAACTCAAAATGGATTAAAGACCTAAGTGTAAGGCCAGACACTATCAAACTCTTAGAGGAAAACATAGGCAGAACACTCTATGACGTAAATCACAGCAAGATCTTTTTTGACCCAGGTCCTAGAGAAATGGAAATAAAAACACAAATAAACAAATGGGACCTAATGAAACTTAAAACCTTTTGCACAGCAAAGGAAACCATAAACAAGACGAAAAGACAACCCTCAGAATGGGAGAAAATATTTGCAAATGAAGCAACTGACAAAGGATTAATCTCCAAGATTTACAAGCAGCTCATGCAGCTCAATAACAAAAAAACAAACAACCCAATCCAAAAATGGGCAGAAGACTTAAATAGACATTTCTCCAAAGAAGATATACAGATTGCCAACAGACACATGAAAGAATGCTCAACATCATTAATCATTAGAGAAATGCAAATCAAAACTACAATGATATATCATCTCACACCAGTCAGAATGGCCATCATCAAAAAATCTAGAAACAATAAATGCTGGAGAGGGTGTGGAGAAAAGGGAACACTCTTGCACTGTTGGTGGGAATGTAAACTGATACAGCCACTATGGAGAACAGTATGGAGGTTCCTTAAAAAACTACAAATAGAACTACCATATGAACCGGCAATCCCACTACTGGGCATATACCCTGAGAAAACCATAATTCAAAAAGAGTCATGTACCAAAATGTTCATTGCAGCTCTATTTACAATAGCCAGGGTATGGAAGCAACCTAAGTGTCCATCATCAGATGAATGGATAAAGAAGATGTGGCACATATATACAATGGAATATTACTCAGCCATAAAAAGAAATGAAATGGAGGTATTTGTAATGAGGTGGATGGAGTTAGAGTCTGTCATACAGAGTGAAGTAAGTCAGAAAGAGAAAAACAAATACAGTATGCTAACACATATATATGGAATCTAAGGGGGAAAAAAAGGTCATGAAGAACCTAGTGGCAAGATGGGAATAAAGACACAGACCTACTAGAGAATGGACTTGAGGATATGGAGAGAGGGAGGGGTGAGATGTGACAGGGTGAGAGAGTGTGATGGACATATATACACTACCAAATGTAAAATAGATAGCTAGTGGGAAGCAGCCGCATAGCACAGGGAGATCAGCTCGGTGCTTTGTGACCACCTAGAGGGGTGGGATAGGGAGGGTGGGAGGGAGGGAGATGCAAAAGGGAAGAGATATGGGAACATATGTATATGTAGAACTGATTCACTTTGTTATAAAGCAGAAACTAACACACCATTGTAAAGCAATTATACTCCAATAAAGATGTTAAAAAAAAACATAGGGAAGAGACTTCCCTGGGGGCGCAGTGGTTGGGAGTCCGCCTGCCGGTACAGGGGACACGGGTTCGAGCCTTGGTCCGGGAAGATCCCACATGCCGCGAAGCAACTAAGCTCGTGCACCACAACTGCTGAGCCCACGTGCCACAACTGCTGAGGCCTGTGTGCCTAGAGCCCGTGCTCGGCAACAAGAGAAGCCACCGCAATGAGAAGCCTGCACACTGCAACGAAGAGTAGCCCCTGTCCGCCACAACTAGAGAAAGCCCGCATGCAGCAACAAAGACCTGACACCGCCAGAAATAAACAAATAAAAATAATTTTTTTAAAAAATAGGGACGAATATATTTAAAAATTTTAACAGTAGTCACCAAAAGAATAGAATCTATAGCTTCCCAAAAAGTAGCAGGGAGAAACAGGAAGACCGAAAACTTTTTTATGAATCCAGCAGAAGACAGAAAAGGAGAAAATTGCAAAGGAACATGATAGTAAATTAAAAGTACAAATGTTACGAATATATGCAATGAAACAGCAATCACAATAAATATGAGTGGATAAAAAAACAAAACAACAACAAAAAAAGAGTAGTGTCAAGGCCTTAATTTGGGGGAGTGTCAGTGTCTGAGTTGAGAGTAGTGTCAGACCCTTAGTTAGGGACAGCATCAGTGCCTGAGTTGGGAGTAGTGCCAGGGCCTAAGTTACGGACAGTGTCACGGCCTGAGTTAGGAGTAGTCTCAGGGCCTTAGTTAGGGAGAGTGTCAGTGACTGTATTAGGAGTCACTGTGTTAGGAGCATTGTGATGACAGGGGGCCTGGAGCACTGTGATGAAAGTTGTCCTGGAGCATTGTGATGAAAAGCACCATGGAGCATTGTGATGAAAAGAGCCATGGTGCATTGAGATGACAAGGGTCATGGAGAACTGGGATGACATGGGTCACGGAGCATTATGATGACACAGTCATAGAACACTGTGATGACAAGAATTCTGGAGCATTGTGATGAAAAGGGCATGGAGCTTTGTAATTACCGGGGAAATGGAGCATTGTGATGACATGGGCAGAGAACATTGTGATGACAGCAGTCATGGAGCATTGTGATGAGAGGGGCCTTGGAGCACAGTGATGACAGGCGTCCCGGGGCATTGTGATGACAGGGTCATTGGGCATTGTGATGACAAGTGTCATGGAGAATTGTGATGACATGGGTCATGGAACATTGTGATGACAGTGGTCAAGGAACATTGTGACGATAAGGGCATGGAGCCTAGTTACGGACAGTCTACCGGCCTTGGGACTAAATTCAGTGCCTGAGGTAGGCACAGCATAAGGTCATAGTTAGCATAAGAGGTAGGACATTAGCTCGGGACAGGCTTAGGGTAAAGGCTAGGAATCGTGCCCGGAAATGACCTAAGGATAGTATGAAGACCATTGTTACTGAGACTATCAGGGCCTTATTCAGGACCAGTATTAGGGCTTCAGGTAGGGACAGCATCAGGGCCTGACTTAGGGAGAGCGACAGGGCCTGAGTGAGGCCTAATGTCAGGCCCTTAGCTGGAGACACTGTCAGGGAATGACTTAGGAGCAGCATCAGTGCCTTTGTTGGATCAGCTTTAGGCTCTTAGTTAAAGACATGACCAGAGCTCTAGTTAGTCACAGCGTCCAGGCCTCAGTTAGGGAAAGCTTCAGGGCCTGAGTTACGGACAGCCTCTGGTCTTCACTTAAAGACAGCGACAGGGCTTCCTTAGGGACAGTGTCAGGACCTTGGTTAGAAATGGGTCAGGATATTGGCTCAGGAGAGTGTCAGGATTTTAGTTATTGCTGGCAGCAGGGCCTATATTAGGGACAGATTCCGGGCCTTTTTTAGATTCAGTGTCATGGCCTTAGTTAAGAGTAGTCAAGGCCTTAGTTAGGGAGAGCATTAGGGTTTCAGTCAGCATAAGATGCAGGAGATTATCTCGGGATAGAGTCAGGTTCCAGGCCAGAGATAGTGAAAGGAAATGACCAAGGGATAACGAGAAGACCTTAGCTATTGAGAGCATCAGGGCCTTAGTTAACAGCAGTATCAGGGCCTTAATCAGGACCAGTGCAAGGGCTTGATGTACAGACAGCGTCAGAGCTTAACTAAGATACAGCAACAGGGCCTAAGTGAGGCCTATCTTTAAGGCCTGAGTAAGGGACAGTATCAGGGCATGACTTAGGAGCAGCATAAAGGCCTCTGTAGGATCAGCATTAGGGTCTTAGTAAAAGACATGATCAGGGTCTGAGTTAGTCACAGCATCAAGGCCTGAGTTAGTTAGGAAAAGCTTCAGGGCTTACTTTGGGACAGTTTCAGGACCTTGGTAAGACATGCGTCAGGATATTAGCTCCGGATAATATCAGGACTTTAGATATTGATGGCAGCAGCCCTTAGTTAGAGACAGGGTCAGGCCCTGAGTTACGACTAGCATCAGAGTCTTTGTTAGGTACAATGTACGGGACTGAGTTAGGAGTAGAGTCAGGGCCTTAGTTAGTGACAGTGTCAGGGCCTGACTTAGGGAGAGCGACAGGGCCTGAGTGAGGCCTAGCATCAGGCCCTTAGCTGGGCACACTGTCAGGGCATGACTTTGCAGCACCATCAACGTCTTTGCTGGATCAGCATTAAGGTCTTCGTGAAATACATGATCAGAGCCTGAGTTACTCACAGCTTCAAGGCTTCAGTTAAGGAAAGCTTAAGGGCCTGAGGTAGGGACAACCTCAGGTCTTCACTTAGGGACAGCGTCAGGGCTTACTTTGGGACAGTTTCAGGACCTTGGAAAGACATAGGTCAGGATATTAGCTCAGGATAATGTCAGGACTTTTGATACTGATGGCAGCAGGGCCTTAGTTACAGACAGTTTCAGGTCCTGAGTTAGGCCGAGCATCAGAGTCTTTGTTAGGTACAGTGTAAGGGACTGAGTTAGGAGTAGTGTCAGGGCCTTGCTTAGGGACAGAGTCAGGGTCTGAGTTAGGTGTACTGTTAGAGACCTAGTTAGGGAGAGTGCTAGGGCCTGAGTTAGAGTTAGTGTCAAGGCCTTATTTAGGACCAATTTCAGGGCCTTAGTTTGGACTAGCATCAGAGCCCTTGTTAGGAATCGTATGAGGGCCTGAGTTAGGTGTACTGTCAGGTCCTTAGTTAGGGACAATGTTAGGGCCTGAGTTAGGATTAGTGTCAAGGCCTTATTTAGGACCAATTTTAGGCCTTTAGTTTGGACTAGCAACAGAGCCTTTGTTAGGTATCATGTCGGGCCTAAGTTAGGTGTAGTGTCAGGGCCATTGTTAGGGACAGTATCAGGGCCTGATTTAGAAGAAGTTCAGGGCCTTAGCCAGGGAAAGTGTCAGGGCCTTAGTTAGGGACATTATCAGGGCCTGAATTAGCAGTAGTGTCAAAAGTCCTTAGTTAGGAGAGTAAGGAGTAAGTCAGGACTCAGGCCCTGATCTGATTCCTATCATACGCCCTAATGCTGGGCTTAACTAAGGCCCTGACACTGGTCCTAACTAAAGCTGTGACACGATTCTTAACTCAGGCCCTGACACTGTCCCTAACAAAGCCTCTGACACTACTCTTAACTCAGGCACTGACACTGTCCCTAAATAAGGCCCTGACAATCCTCCTAACTCAGGCCCTGACACTGTCTCAAACTAAGGCCCTGATACTACTCCGAACTAAGCTCTGACACTGTCCCTAACATAGGCCCTGACTCTACTCCTAACTCAGGAACCGACACTGTCACTAACTAAGGCCCTGAAACTATTCATAACTCACGCCGTAACACTACTCCTAAATCATGCCCTGGCAATGTCCCTAACTAAGGCCCTGACACTATTCCTAACTCAGACGCTGATACAATACCTAAGGAAGGCCCTGACATTACTCCTAACTCAGGCCCTGAAAAGGTCCCTAACTAAGGCCGACACAACTCCTAACTCAGGCACTAACACTGTCCCTAAATAAGGCCCTGAAACTATTCCTAACTGAGGCGCTGATACAATACCTAACGAAGGCACTGATGCTACTCCTAACTAAGGCCCTGACACTACTCTTATCTCAAGCAATGACACTGTCCCTAACTTAGGCCCTGACTCTACTCCTGACTCAGGCACTGACACTGGCCCTAACTAGGCCCTGAGAATACTCCTTACTCAGGCCCTGACTCTGACCCCAACTAAGGCCCTGACACTATTCCTAACTCAGGCCCTGACACGATAACTAAGAAAGGCCCTCACACTACTACTAACTCACGCACTGACACTGTCCATAACTTAGGCCCTGACACTACTCCTAACTCAGGCACTGACACTCTCCCTGACTAAGGCCCTGAGACTACTCCATCCTAAAGACCTGAAACTGTCCCTAACTAAGGCTCTGACACTGCTCGCAACTCCGGCACTGACACTCTCCCTAACTAAGGCCTTAACACTGCTCTTAGCTAAAGCCCTGACACTGTCCCTAACAAAGACCCTGACACTACTCCCAACTCCGGCAGTGTCGCTGTCCCTAACTAAAGCCCTGATGCTACTCCAAACTCAGGCAATGATGCCGTCCCTAACTAAGGTCCTGACACAACTCCCAAGTCAGGCACTAAGGCTCTGGATCATTGTGATGACAAGCGCCATGGAGCATTGTGATGACAAGGGTCATGGAGAATTGTGATGACAAGGGCATGGAGCATTGTGATGACAGGGGTCATGGAGCATTGTGATGATAAGGGCCATGGAGCATTGTGATGACAAGGGCCATGGAGCATTGTGATTACAGGGTTCATGGGGCATTGTGATGAAAGTGGTCATGGGGCATTTTGATGAAAGTGTTCATGGAGCATTGTGATTAAAGTAGTCATGGAGCATTGTGATGAAAAGCGCTATGGAGCATTGTGATGACACGGGTCATGTAGCATTGTGATGACAAATGCATGGAGATTTGTGATGACGAGGGCCATGGAGCATTGAGATTACAAGAGTCATGGAGCATTGTGATGACAGGGGTCATGGAGCATTGTGCTGAGAAAGGCCATGGAGCATTGTGATGACAGGCGTCATGGGGCATTGTGATGGCAGGTGTCATGGAGCATTGTGATGAAAGGGGTCATGGAGCATTGTGAAGACTGGTGTCATGGAGTCTTGTTATGAAAATTGTCATGGAGCATTCTTATGACACGGGCATGGAGCATTTTGATGACAAGGGTTCCGGAGCATCGTGGAAACAGGCGCCATGGAGCATTGTGATGACAAGGGCTTGGAGCATTGTTAGGACATGCGGCATGGAGCATTGTGATGACAAGGGCTTGGAGCATTGTTAGGACATGCGGCATGGAGCATTGTGATGACCAGGGCCATGGTGCATTTTAATGAGAAGGACATGGAGCATTGTGATGACAAAGGTCATAGAGCACTGCGATGAAAGGTGTCGGGGAGCATTGTGATAAAATGGGCCATGGGGCATTGTGATGACAAGGGCCATGGAGCATTGTGATGACAAATGTCATGGAGCATTGTGCTGACAAGGGCCATGGAGCATTGTTAAGACGGGCGTCATGGGGCATTGTGATGACAGGTGTCATGGAGCATTGTGATGAAAGGGGTCATGGAGCACAGAGATTTAAGGGGCCATGGAGCATTGGGATGACAAAGGCCATGGATCATTGTGATGACGAGTGTCTTGGTGCATTGTGATCATAAGTGCCGTGGAGCATTGTGATGACAGGGGTCATGGGGCATTTTGATATAATGGGTCATGGATCATTGTGATTACAGGGATAATAGAGCACTGTGATGAAAAGCGCCATGGATCATTTTGATGAAAGGGATAATGGAACATTGTAATCAAAGGAGTCATTGATCATTGTGATTACAGGGATCACGGAGCATTGTTATCACAAGCTCCAAGGAGCATTGTGATTACAAGGGCCATGGAGCATCGTGATGAGTGGGGTCATGGAGCATTGTGATGAAAGTTGTCATGGAGCATTGTGATGACAAGGGCGTGGAGCTGTGTGATGCCATTCGCCATGGAGCCTTGTGATGACAGGTGGCCATGGAGCGTTGTGATGAAGGGGATCATGGAACATTGTCATGAATGTTGTCATGGAGCATTGTGATGACAAGGGCGTGGAGCTCTGTGATGACAAGGGCCATGGAGCATTGAGATTACAAGGGTCATGGAGCATTTTGATGACAGGTGCCATGGAGACTTTTGATGCCAAGCCTCATGGAACATTGTGATGACAGGGGACATGGAGCTTTGTGGTGACAGGGGGTATGGGCATTGTGATGAAAGGGGTCATGTATCATTGTGATGACAATGTTCATGGAGTATTGTGATGAAAGGGGCCATGGGGCATTTTGATGACAAGGGCCATGGAGCATTGTGATGACAGGGGTCCTGGAGCATTGGGATGACAGGTGTCATGGATTATTGTGATGAAAGGGGTCAGGGATCATTCTGATGACAGGGATTCCAGGTCATTGTGGTGACAGGGGGCATGGAGCATTGTGATGAAAGGTGACATGGGGCATTGTGATGACAAGTGCGATGGAGCATTGTTATCAAAGCGGTCAAGGAGAATTGTGATGAAAGTCGTCATGGAGCATTGTGATAAAAAGCGCTAGGTAGCATTTTGATGACAAGGTCCATGGAACATTATGATGACAAGTGTCATGGAGCACTGTGCGGACAGGAGTCATGGAGCATTGTGATGACAGGGGTCATGTGGCATTGTGATGAAATGGGGCATGGAGCATTGCGATGAAAGAGGTACTGGAGCATTGTGATGAAAGAGGTCATGGATCATTGTGATAAAAGGGATCATGGAGCATTGTGATGACAATGGTCATGGAGCATTGTGATGAAAGGGGTAATGGATCATTGCGATGACAGGGGTGATGGAGCATAGTGATGATAAGGCCATGGAGCATTGTGATGACAAGAGCCATGGAACATTGTGATGAAAGCGGTCATGGAACATTGTCATGAAAAGGGCATGGAGACTTGTGATGACAATGGTCATGGTGTATTGTGCTGAATGGGGTCATGTAGCTTTGTGATGAAAGTGGTATTGGGGCATTGTGATGAAATTGGTCATGGATCATAGTGATTACAGATTTCATTGAGGATTGTGATGACAAGGGCCATGGAGCATTGTGATGTCAGTGGTCATGGAGCATTGTGATGAAATTGGTCATGAGGCATTGTGTTGAAAGGGGTCATGGATCATTGTGATTACAGGGATAATGGACGATTGTGAAGAAAAGCGCCATGGAGCATTGTGGTGACAAGGGCCTTGGAGCATTGTGAAGACAGGGGTCATGGAACATTGTGATGAATGTGGTCATGGAGCATTTTGATGACAGGGATCATGGCGCATTGTTATGACAAGCGCCATGGATCATTGTAATGACAAGGGCCATGGAACATGGCAGTGACAAGTGTCATGGAGCATTGTGATGAAAGTGTCATGGAGCACTGTGGTGACAGGGGCCATGGAGCATTGTGATGACAGGGGGCATGGAACATTGTAATGAAAGGAGGCATGGAGCATTATGATGACAGGGGTCATGGAACACTGTGATGGCAAGAGTCATGGATCATTGTGATGAAAGTGGTCAGGGAGCATTGTGATGAAAGGGGCCATGGGCCATTTTGATGACAAGGGCCATGGAGCATTGTGATGAAAGGGGACATGGAACATTGTGATGAAAAGCGACATGGGGCATTGTGGTGACAGGGGTCCTGGAACATTGGGATGACAGGGGTCATGGAATTTTGTGATGAAAGGGGTCAGGGAGCATTGGGATGAAAGGGGTCATGGAGCATTTTGATTAGAGGGATCATGGAACATTGTGATGACAAATGCCATGGATCATTGTGATGAAAGGGGGCATGGAGCACTGTGATTAAAGGGTCCATGGAGCATTGGGATGACAAGTGTCATTGAGGACTGTGATTATAAGGGCCATGGAACATTGTGATGACAGCGGTCATGGGGCATTGTGATGAAAGTGTTCAGGGAGCATTGTGATGAAAGTGTTCAGGGAGCATTGTGATGACACGGATCATGGAGCATTGTTATGACAAGGTTCATGGAGCATTGTGATGACAAGGGTTCTCGAGCATTGTGATAAGAAGGGCATGGAGCATTGTGATGACAAGGGGCATGGAGCATTTTGATGAAAGGTGTCATGGAGCTTTGTGATGGAAGGGGTCGTGGAGCCTTGTGATGACAAGGGCCATGGAGCATTGTGATAAAGGGTTCATGGAGCACTATGATGATAAGGGCATGGAGCCTTGTGATGAAAATGATCATGGAGCATTGTGATGAAAGTGGTCATGGCTCATTTTGATGAAAAGGGGCGTGGAGCATTGTGATGAAAGGTGTTATGGAGCACTGTGATTATAGGGGAAATTTTGAGCATTGTGATGAATGGGGGCATTGAGCATTTTGATGACAGGGGTCATGGGGCATTGTGATGACAGCTGTCATTTGGCTTTGTGAATGACAGGGGCCATGGAGCATTGTGATGACAAGGGCATGGAGCATTTTGATGACAAGGGCATGGAGCATTCTGAGACAAGTGTCATGGAGCATTGTGTTCAGAGTGGGCTTGAAGCATTGTGATGACAGGGGGCATGGAGAATTGTGATGACAAGGGCCTGGAGCATTGTGAGACAAGTGTCAAGGAAAGATGTGATGAAAGGTGTCATGAGGCACTGTGATTACAGGCGACATGGAGTATTGTAATGACAAAGGCCATGGAACATTGTGATGACAGGGGTCATGGAGCATTGTGATGAAACCTGTCATGGAGCATTGTGATGACAAATGGCCATGGGCATTGTGATGACAAGTGTCATGGAGCATTGTGATGACAGGGGTTATGGAACATTGTGATGAAAGGGGTCATAGAATAATCTGATGAAAGGGATCATGGATTATTGTGATTACAG
The DNA here is from genome assembly GCF_949987535.1 of Balaenoptera acutorostrata. Lineage (NCBI taxonomy): Eukaryota > Metazoa > Chordata > Mammalia > Artiodactyla > Balaenopteridae > Balaenoptera > Balaenoptera acutorostrata. The sequence goes on from NW_026646471.1 coordinate 337,709, forward strand.
GGATCATGGGGCATTGTGATGACAAGCACCAAGGATGATTGTGATAAAAGGGGTCATGGTTCTTTGTGATGACAGGGGTCATGTAACATTTTGATGAAAGGGGTCATGGATCATTGTGATGACAGGGGTCATGGAGCATTGTGATGAAAGCGGTCATAGAGCATTGTGATGAAAAGGGTCATGTGGAATTCTGAGGACAAGAGTCATACTGCATTGTGAAGAAAAGGTCATGGAGCATTTTGATGAAAGTTGTCATGGAGCGTTGTGATGAAAAGCACCAGGGAACATTGTGATGACAAGTGCCATGGAGCATTGTGATGACAGGGGTCATGAAGCAATGTGATTACAGGGACCATGGAGCATTGTGATGAAAAAGGCCATGGAGCATTGTGATGAAAGGTGTCAGCGAGCATTGTGATGAAAGTGGTCATTGAGCATTGTGATGAAAAGCGCCATGGAGCATTGTGATGACAAGGATCATGGAGCATTGTGATGACAAGTGTCACGGAGCATTGTGATGACACAGGCATGGAGCATTGCAATGACAAGAGCTCTGGATCATTGTGATGACTAGGGCATGGAGCATCGTGATCACAAAGGCATGGAGCATAGTGATGAAAGGGGTCATGGAGCATTGTGATGAAAAGGGTCATTAAGCATTGTGATGACAGGTGTCATGGAGCATTGTGATGACATGGACATGGAGCATTGTGATGACAAGCGGCATGGAGCATTGTGATGAAAGTGGTACTGCAGCATTGTGAGGAAAGTGGTCATGGATTATTGTGATTACAGGGATCGTGAAGCATTTTGATGATAAGGTTCATGGAATATTGTGATGACATGTGTCATGGAGCATTGTGGTGACAAGGTCCATGGAGCACTGTGATAACAGGGATCATGGGGTATTGTGATGAGAGTGGTCCTGGAGCATTGTGATGAAAGGGGTCATGGAGCAATGCGATTACAAGGGCCATGGAGCATTGTGATGACAAAGGAAATGCAGCACTGTGATGATAAACTACATGGAGCATTGTGATGAGAGCTGTAATGTGGCATTGTGATGACAGGGATATGGAACATTGTGATGAATGTGGTCATGGAGCATTGTGATGAAAAGTGCCATGGAGCATTGTGATGACAAGGGCATGGAGTATTGTGATGAAAAGGGGCATGGAGCATTGTGATGACAGGGGGCATGGAACATTGTGATGAAAATTTTCATGGCCATTGTAATGAAAAGCACCAGGGAGCATTGTGATGAAAAGGACCATGGAGCATTGTGATGAAAGGGGTCATGGAGCACTATGATTACAAATCCCATGGAGAATAGTGATGAAAAAAGCCAAGGAGCATTGTGATGACAGGGGTCAAGGGGCGGTGTGATGAGAGGGGCATGGAGCATTGTGATGAAAGATGTCATGGAACACTGTGATTATAGGGTCATGGGAGCATTGTTATGAGAAAGGCCACGGAGCATTGTGAAGAAAGAAGTCATGTAGCATTGTGATGAAAGTTGTCATAGAGAATTGCGATGATAAGCACCAGGGAGAATTCTGATGACAAGGGCCATGGGACATTGTGATGACAAGTGTCATGGAGCACTGTGATGACAAAATCCATGGAGCATTTTTATGACAGGGGGCATTGGGAATTGTGATGATAGGGGGCACGGAGCATTGTGATGAAAATTATGGTGGAGCATTGTGATGAAAGGCACCATGGACCATTGTAATGACAAAGGCCATGGAGCATTGTAATGACAAAGGCCATGGAGCATTGTGATGACACGGGTCATGGGGCATTGCGATGACAGGGTGCATGGAGCATTGTGATGAAAATGGTCCTGGAGCATTGTGATGAAAAGCACCATAGAGCATTGTGATGACAAGGGCCATGGAGCATTGTGATGACAAGGGTCATGGAGCATTGTGATGACAAGAGATCTGGAGCATTATGATGACAAGGGCCTGGAACATTGTGATTACAGGGGCCATGGAGCATTGTGATGACAAGGGCATGGTGCATTGTGATGACATGTGGCATGGAGTACTGTGATGAAAGGAGTACTGGAGCATTGTGAGGAAAGGGGTCATGGATAATTTTGATGAGAGGGGTCATGGAACTTTGTGATCATAAGTGCCATGGAGCATTGTAAGGAAAGGGGTCATGGGGCATTGTGATGACTGTTGGCATGGAGCATTGGGATGAAAGGGGTAATGGAGCACTGTGACTACAGGGTCCATGGAGCACTGTGATGACGAAACCATTGAGCATTGTTATGAAAGGGTTCATGGATCATTGTGATGACAGGGGTCATGGAGCATTGTGATGATAGGGGTATGGTGCATTGTGATGACAATGGTAATGGAGCATTGTAATGAAAGTGGTCATGGAGTATTGTGATGAAAGGGGAGATGTGGCATTGTGACGACAATGGCCATGGAGCATTGTGATGAAATAGGTTATGTAGCATTTTGATGAAAGATATCATGGAGCATTGCGATGAAATGCACAAGGGAGCATTGTGATGACAAGGGCCATGGAGCATTGTGATGACAAAGGCCATGGAGCACTGTGATGACACGGGTCATGGGGCATTCTTATGACAGGGAGCATGGAGCATTGTGATGAAAATGGTCCTGGAGCATTGTGATGAAAAGCACCATAGAGCATTGTGATGACAATGGCCATGGAGCATTGTGATGACAAGGGTCATAGAGCATTATGATGACAGGGGTCATGGAGCATTGTGATGACACGGGCTTGGAGCACTGTGATGACCAGAGATCTAGAGCATTATGATAACAAGGGCATACAGCATTTTGATTACATGGGCCATGGAGCATCGTGATGACAACGGCATGGTGCATTGTGATGACATGTGGCATGGAGTATTGTGATGAAAGGAGTACTGGAGCACTGTGAGGAAAGGGGTCATGGGGCATTGTGACGACTGTTGGCATGGAGCATTGGGATGAAAGGGTTTATGTATCATTGTGATGACAGTGGTCATGGAGCATTGTGATGATAGGGGAATGGTGCATTGTGATGACAATGGTCATGGAACATTGTAATGAAAGTGGTCATGGAACACTGTGATGAAACGGGAGATGTGTCATTGTGACGACAATGGCCATGGAGCATTGTGATGAAATAAGTCATGCAGCATTTTGATGAAAGATGTCGTGGAGCATTGTGATGAAACGCACAAGGTAGCATTGTGATGACAATGGCCATGGAGCACTGTGATGACAAGAGTCATGGAACATTGTGATGACAGGGGGCATGGAACATTGTGATGAGAGTTGTCCTGCAGCATTGTGATGAAATGCACCATGGAGCATTGTGATAACAAATGCCATGGAGCAGTGTGATGACAAAGGCCATGGAGCAGTGTGATGACAGGGGTCATGGGGCATTGTGATGACATTAGGCATGTAGCATTGTGATGAATATTGTCCTGGAGCATTGTGATGAAAAGTACCATAGAGCATTGTGATGACATGGGCCATGGAGCATTGCGATGACACGCGCATGGACTATTGTGATGACAAGAGTTCTGGAACTTTGTGATGACAAGGGCATGGAACATTGTGACTACAGGGGCCATGGAGCATTGTGATGACAAAGGCATGGTGCATTGTGATGACAAGTGGCATGGAGCATTGTAATGAAAATGGTACTGGTGCATTGTGAGGAATGGCGTCATGGATCACTGGATTGACAGGGTTCATGGAGGTTTGTGATGACAAGGGCCATGGATCATTGTGATGAGAGGGGTCATGGGGCGCTGTAATGACAGTGGGCATGGAGCATTGTGATGATAAGGGCATGGTGCATTGTAGTAACATGGTCATGGAACATTGTGATGAAAGGGGTCAGGGGGCATTGTGTTGATAGGGATCATGGAGCATTGTGATGACAAGAGCATGGACCATTGTGATGAAAGGGGTCATGGAGCACTGTGAGGAAAGGGGTCATGTATCATTGTGATTACATGGATCATGGAGCATTGTGATGACAAAGGTCATGGAACATTGTGATGAAAGGGGTCATGGAGCAATGCGATTACAAGGGCCATGGAGCATTGTGATGACAAAGGAAATGCAGCACTGTGATGATAAACTACATGGAGCATTGTGATGAGAGCTGTAATGTGGCATTGTGATGACAGGGATATGGAACATTGTGATGAATGTGGTCATGGAGCATTGTGATGAAAAGTGCCATGGAGCATTGTGATGACAAGGGCATGGAGTATTGTGATGAAAAGGGGCATGGAGCATTGTGATGACAGGTGTCATGGGCATTGTGATGACAGGGGGCATGGAACATTGTGATGAAAATTTTCATGGCCATTGTAATGAAAAGCACCAGGGAGCATTGTGATGAAAAGGACCATGGAGCATTGTGATGAAAGGGGTCATGGAGCACTATGATTACAAATCCCATGGAGAATAGTGATGAAAAAAGCCAAGGAGCATTGTGATGACAGGGGTCAAGGGGCGGTGTGATGAGAGGGGCATGGAGCATTGTGATGAAAGATGTCATGGAACACTGTGATTATAGGGTCATGGGAGCATTGTTATGAGAAAGGCCACGGAGCATTGTGAAGAAAGAAGTCATGTAGCATTGTGATGAAAGTTGTCATAGAGAATTGCGATGATAAGCACCAGGGAGAATTCTGATGACAAGGGCCATGGGACATTGTGATGACAAGTGTCATGGAGCACTGTGATGACAAAATCCATGGAGCATTTTTATGACAGGGGGCATTGGGAATTGTGATGATAGGGGGCACGGAGCATTGTGATGAAAATTATGGTGGAGCATTGTGATGAAAGGCACCATGGACCATTGTAATGACAAAGGCCATGGAGCATTGTAATGACAAAGGCCATGGAGCATTGTGATGACACGGGTCATGGGGCATTGCGATGACAGGGTGCATGGAGCATTGTGATGAAAATGGTCCTGGAGCATTGTGATGAAAAGCACCATAGAGCATTGTGATGACAAGGGCCATGGAGCATTGTGATGACAAGGGTCATGGAGCATTGTGATGACAAGAGATCTGGAGCATTATGATGACAAGGGCCTGGAACATTGTGATTACAGGGGCCATGGAGCATTGTGATGACAAGGGCATGGTGCATTGTGATGACATGTGGCATGGAGTACTGTGATGAAAGGAGTACTGGAGCATTGTGAGGAAAGGGGTCATGGATAATTTTGATGAGAGGGGTCATGGAACTTTGTGATCATAAGTGCCATGGAGCATTGTAAGGAAAGGGGTCATGGGGCATTGTGATGACTGTTGGCATGGAGCATTGGGATGAAAGGGGTAATGGAGCACTGTGACTACAGGGTCCATGGAGCACTGTGATGACGAAACCATTGAGCATTGTTATGAAAGGGTTCATGGATCATTGTGATGACAGGGGTCATGGAGCATTGTGATGATAGGGGTATGGTGCATTGTGATGACAATGGTAATGGAGCATTGTAATGAAAGTGGTCATGGAGTATTGTGATGAAAGGGGAGATGTGGCATTGTGACGACAATGGCCATGGAGCATTGTGATGAAATAGGTTATGTAGCATTTTGATGAAAGATATCATGGAGCATTGCGATGAAATGCACAAGGGAGCATTGTGATGACAAGGGCCATGGAGCATTGTGATGACAAAGGCCATGGAGCACTGTGATGACACGGGTCATGGGGCATTCTTATGACAGGGAGCATGGAGCATTGTGATGAAAATGGTCCTGGAGCATTGTGATGAAAAGCACCATAGAGCATTGTGATGACAATGGCCATGGAGCATTGTGATGACAAGGGTCATAGAGCATTATGATGACAGGGGTCATGGAGCATTGTGATGACACGGGCTTGGAGCACTGTGATGACCAGAGATCTAGAGCATTATGATAACAAGGGCATACAGCATTTTGATTACATGGGCCATGGAGCATCGTGATGACAACGGCATGGTGCATTGTGATGACATGTGGCATGGAGTATTGTGATGAAAGGAGTACTGGAGCACTGTGAGGAAAGGGGTCATGGGGCATTGTGACGACTGTTGGCATGGAGCATTGGGATGAAAGGGTTTATGTATCATTGTGATGACAGTGGTCATGGAGCATTGTGATGATAGGGGAATGGTGCATTGTGATGACAATGGTCATGGAACATTGTAATGAAAGTGGTCATGGAACACTGTGATGAAACGGGAGATGTGTCATTGTGACGACAATGGCCATGGAGCATTGTGATGAAATAAGTCATGCAGCATTTTGATGAAAGATGTCGTGGAGCATTGTGATGAAACGCACAAGGTAGCATTGTGATGACAATGGCCATGGAGCACTGTGATGACAAGAGTCATGGAACATTGTGATGACAGGGGGCATGGAACATTGTGATGAGAGTTGTCCTGCAGCATTGTGATGAAATGCACCATGGAGCATTGTGATAACAAATGCCATGGAGCAGTGTGATGACAAAGGCCATGGAGCAGTGTGATGACAGGGGTCATGGGGCATTGTGATGACATGGGGCATTGTGATGACATTAGGCATGTAGCATTGTGATGAATATTGTCCTGGAGCATTGTGATGAAAAGTACCATAGAGCATTGTGATGACATGGGCCATGGAGCATTGCGATGACACGCGCATGGACTATTGTGATGACAAGAGTTCTGGAACTTTGTGATGACAAGGGCATGGAACATTGTGACTACAGGGGCCATGGAGCATTGTGATGACAAAGGCATGGTGCATTGTGATGACAAGTGGCATGGAGCATTGTAATGAAAATGGTACTGGTGCATTGTGAGGAATGGCGTCATGGATCACTGGATTGACAGGGTTCATGGAGGTTTGTGATGACAAGGGCCATGGATCATTGTGATGAGAGGGGTCATGGGGCGCTGTAATGACAGTGGGCATGGAGCATTGTGATGATAAGGGCATGGTGCATTGTAGTAACATGGTCATGGAACATTGTGATGAAAGGGGTCAGGGGGCATTGTGTTGATAGGGATCATGGAGCATTGTGATGACAAGAGCATGGACCATTGTGATGAAAGGGGTCATGGAGCACTGTGAGGAAAGGGGTCATGTATCATTGTGATTACATGGATCATGGAGCATTGTGATGACAAAGGTCATGGAACATTGTGATGAAAGGGGTCATGGAGCAATGCGATTACAAGGGCCATGGAGCATTGTGATGACAAAGGAAATGCAGCACTGTGATGATAAACTACATGGAGCATTGTGATGAGAGCTGTAATGTGGCATTGTGATGACAGGGATATGGAACATTGTGATGAATGTGGTCATGGAGCATTGTGATGAAAAGTGCCATGGAGCATTGTGATGACAAGGGCATGGAGTATTGTGATGAAAAGGGGCATGGAGCATTGTGATGACAGGTGTCATGGGCATTGTGATGACAGGGGGCATGGAACATTGTGATGAAAATTTTCATGGCCATTGTAATGAAAAGCACCAGGGAGCATTGTGATGAAAAGGACCATGGAGCATTGTGATGAAAGGGGTCATGGAGCACTATGATTACAAATCCCATGGAGAATAGTGATGAAAAAAGCCAAGGAGCATTGTGATGACAGGGGTCAAGGGGCGGTGTGATGAGAGGGGCATGGAGCATTGTGATGAAAGATGTCATGGAACACTGTGATTATAGGGTCATGGGAGCATTGTTATGAGAAAGGCCACGGAGCATTGTGAAGAAAGAAGTCATGTAGCATTGTGATGAAAGTTGTCATAGAGAATTGCGATGATAAGCACCAGGGAGAATTCTGATGACAAGGGCCATGGGACATTGTGATGACAAGTGTCATGGAGCACTGTGATGACAAAATCCATGGAGCATTTTTATGACAGGGGGCATTGGGAATTGTGATGATAGGGGGCACGGAGCATTGTGATGAAAATTATGGTGGAGCATTGTGATGAAAGGCACCATGGACCATTGTAATGACAAAGGCCATGGAGCATTGTAATGACAAAGGCCATGGAGCATTGTGATGACACGGGTCATGGGGCATTGCGATGACAGGGTGCATGGAGCATTGTGATGAAAATGGTCCTGGAGCATTGTGATGAAAAGCACCATAGAGCATTGTGATGACAAGGGCCATGGAGCATTGTGATGACAAGGGTCATGGAGCATTGTGATGACAAGAGATCTGGAGCATTATGATGACAAGGGCCTGGAACATTGTGATTACAGGGGCCATGGAGCATTGTGATGACAAGGGCATGGTGCATTGTGATGACATGTGGCATGGAGTACTGTGATGAAAGGAGTACTGGAGCATTGTGAGGAAAGGGGTCATGGATAATTTTGATGAGAGGGGTCATGGAACTTTGTGATCATAAGTGCCATGGAGCATTGTAAGGAAAGGGGTCATGGGGCATTGTGATGACTGTTGGCATGGAGCATTGGGATGAAAGGGGTAATGGAGCACTGTGACTACAGGGTCCATGGAGCACTGTGATGACGAAACCATTGAGCATTGTTATGAAAGGGTTCATGGATCATTGTGATGACAGGGGTCATGGAGCATTGTGATGATAGGGGTATGGTGCATTGTGATGACAATGGTAATGGAGCATTGTAATGAAAGTGGTCATGGAGTATTGTGATGAAAGGGGAGATGTGGCATTGTGACGACAATGGCCATGGAGCATTGTGATGAAATAGGTTATGTAGCATTTTGATGAAAGATATCATGGAGCATTGCGATGAAATGCACAAGGGAGCATTGTGATGACAAGGGCCATGGAGCATTGTGATGACAAAGGCCATGGAGCACTGTGATGACACGGGTCATGGGGCATTCTTATGACAGGGAGCATGGAGCATTGTGATGAAAATGGTCCTGGAGCATTGTGATGAAAAGCACCATAGAGCATTGTGATGACAATGGCCATGGAGCATTGTGATGACAAGGGTCATAGAGCATTATGATGACAGGGGTCATGGAGCATTGTGATGACACGGGCTTGGAGCACTGTGATGACCAGAGATCTAGAGCATTATGATAACAAGGGCATACAGCATTTTGATTACATGGGCCATGGAGCATCGTGATGACAACGGCATGGTGCATTGTGATGACATGTGGCATGGAGTATTGTGATGAAAGGAGTACTGGAGCACTGTGAGGAAAGGGGTCATGGGGCATTGTGACGACTGTTGGCATGGAGCATTGGGATGAAAGGGTTTATGTATCATTGTGATGACAGTGGTCATGGAGCATTGTGATGATAGGGGAATGGTGCATTGTGATGACAATGGTCATGGAACATTGTAATGAAAGTGGTCATGGAACACTGTGATGAAACGGGAGATGTGTCATTGTGACGACAATGGCCATGGAGCATTGTGATGAAATAAGTCATGCAGCATTTTGATGAAAGATGTCGTGGAGCATTGTGATGAAACGCACAAGGTAGCATTGTGATGACAATGGCCATGGAGCACTGTGATGACAAGAGTCATGGAACATTGTGATGACAGGGGGCATGGAACATTGTGATGAGAGTTGTCCTGCAGCATTGTGATGAAATGCACCATGGAGCATTGTGATAACAAATGCCATGGAGCAGTGTGATGACAAAGGCCATGGAGCAGTGTGATGACAGGGGTCATGGGGCATTGTGATGACATTAGGCATGTAGCATTGTGATGAATATTGTCCTGGAGCATTGTGATGAAAAGTACCATAGAGCATTGTGATGACATGGGCCATGGAGCATTGCGATGACACGCGCATGGACTATTGTGATGACAAGAGTTCTGGAACTTTGTGATGACAAGGGCATGGAACATTGTGACTACAGGGGCCATGGAGCATTGTGATGACAAAGGCATGGTGCATTGTGATGACAAGTGGCATGGAGCATTGTAATGAAAATGGTACTGGTGCATTGTGAGGAATGGCGTCATGGATCACTGGATTGACAGGGTTCATGGAGGTTTGTGATGACAAGGGCCATGGATCATTGTGATGAGAGGGGTCATGGGGCGCTGTAATGACAGTGGGCATGGAGCATTGTGATGATAAGGGCATGGTGCATTGTAGTAACATGGTCATGGAACATTGTGATGAAAGGGGTCAGGGGGCATTGTGTTGATAGGGATCATGGAGCATTGTGATGACAAGAGCATGGACCATTGTGATGAAAGGGGTCATGGAGCACTGTGAGGAAAGGGGTCATGTATCATTGTGATTACATGGATCATGGAGCATTGTGATGACAAAGGTCATGGAACATTGTGATGAAAGGGGTCATGGAGCACTGTGATGACAGGGGTCATGGAGCATTGTGATAAAAGAGGTCATGGGGCATTGTGATGACAGAGGCATGGAGCATTGTGATAAAAGGGGTCATGGAGCACTGTGATTACAGGGGCCATGGAGCATTGTAATGACCAAAGCCGTGGAGCATTGTGATGAAAGGGGTCATGAAGCATTGTGATGATAGGGGCATGGAGCATTGTGATGACAATGGTCACGGAATATTGTGATGAAATGGGTCATGGGGCATTGTGATGACAGGCGCCATGGAGCATTGTGATGAAAGGGATCATGGAGCACTATGATTACAGGGCCCATGGAGAATAGTGATGAAAAAAGCCAAGGAGCATTGTGATGACCGGGGTCAAGGGGCATTGTGATGAGAGGCGCATGGAGCATTGTGATGAAAGATGTCATGGAACACTGTGATTACAGGGTCCTGGGAGCATTGTGATGACAAAAGCCACGGAGCATTGTGATGACAAAACCATTGAGCATTGTGATGAAATGGTTCATGGATCATTGTGATGACAGGGCTCATGGAGCATTGTGATGATAGGGGAATGGTGCATTGTGATGACAATGGCCATGGAGCATTGTGATGAAATAGGTCATGTAGCATTTTGATGAAAGATGTCATGGAGCATTGTGATGAAACGCACAAGGGAGCATTGTGATGACAAGTGTCATGGAGCATTGTGATGACAGGGGGAATGGAACATTGTGATAAAAGTTGTCCTGCAGCATTGTGATGAAATGCACCATGGAGCATTGTGATAACAAATGCCATGGAGCATTGTGATGACAAAGGCCTAGGAGCAGTGTGATGACAGGGGTCATGGGGCATTGTGATGACATGGAGCATTGTGATGACATGGGTCATGGGGCATTGTGATGACAGGGGGCATGGAACATTGTGATGAAAGTGGACAAGGAGCATTGTGATGAGAGTGCTCATTGAGCATTGTGATGACACGGTCATGGAGACTTTTGATTACAGGGGCCATGGAGCATTGTGATGACAAGAGGCATGGACTATTGTGCTGAAAGGTGTACTGGAGCATTTTGAGGAAAGGTGTCATGGACCATTGTGATTACTGCAATCATGGAACATTGTGATGACCAGGGTCATGGAGCATTGTGATAACAGGGTTAATGGAGCATTGTGATCCCAAGGACCATGTACTTTTGTGATGACATGTTTCATGGGGTATTGTGATGTCAGGGGCATGGAGCATTGTGATGAAAGGGGTCATAGGGAATTGTAATGACAAGGGCCATGGAGCATTGTGATGAAGGTGGTCAGCGAGGATTCTGATGAAAGTGGTCATTGAGTATTGTGATGGAAAGGGCCATGGAGCATTGTGTTGACTAGTGTCATGGAGCATTGTGATGACAAGGGCATGGAGCAATGTGATGACAAGGGCCATGGAGCATTGTGATGTAACTGGTACTGGAGCATTGCGATGAGAGGGGTCATGGATCATTGTGATTACAGGGTTCATGGAGCATTTTGATGACAAGAATCATGGAGCATTCTGATTACAGGGGTCATGGAGCTTTGTGATGATAGGGTTATGGAGAATTTTAATGACAATTGTCATGGAGCATTGTGATGAAAGGGGTCATGGAACATTGGGGTGAAATGGATCATGGGACATTGTGATGACAAGTGCCATGGAGCATACTGATGACAAGGGCCCTGGAGCATTCTGATGACACAGGCATGGAGCATTGTGATGAAAAGTGTTCGGGAACATTGCCATGACAAGGGCATGGAGCATTGTAATTTCATGGGCCATAGAGCATTGTGATGACAAGGGCATGGAGAATTGTGATGAATGGGGTCTTGGATCAGTGTGACTACAGGGATCATGAAGCATTGTGATGACAAGGGTCATGCAGCATTGTGATCACAATGGCCATGGAGCATTGTGATGACAGGTGTCATGGGGCAATGTGAAAGGGTCATGGAACAATGTGATTATACAGCCATGGAGCATTGTGATGAAAAAAGCCATGGTGCATTGTGATGACAGGTCTCATGGAGCCTTGTGATGAAAAGGGTCATGGGGAATTGTAATGCCAAGGGCCATGGAACATTGTGATGAATGGTGTGAGCGAGGATTCTGATGAAAGTGGTCATTGAGCATTGTGATGAAAAGGGCCATGGAGCATTGTGATGACAAGTATCATGGAGAATGGTGATGATAGGGGTCATGGATCATTGTGATGAAAGAGGTATTGGGGAACTGTAATGACAAGGGCTATGGAGAATTGTGACGACAGGGGCCATTGGGCCTTGTGATGAAAGGGGTCATGGATCAGTGTGACTACAGGGATCATGGAGTATTGTGATGACAGGGGTCATGGAGCATTGTGATGACAAGGGCCGTGGAGCATTGTGATGACAGGAGCCATTGGGCCTTGTGATTACAGGGGTCATGGAGCATTGTGATGAAAGGGGTCATGGAGCACTCTGATTACAGGGGCCATGGAGCATGGTGATGACAAATGCCATGGAGCATTCTGATGACAGATGTCAAGGAGCAATGTGATGAAATGGGTCATGGATCATAGCGATGACATGGGTCATGGAGCATTGTGATGACATAGGTCATGGGGCATTGTGATGACAGGGGGCATGGAACATTGTGATGAAAGCGGTCAAGGAGCATTGTGATGACAGTGCTCATTGAACATATTGATGACATGGTCATGGAGCCTTGTGATTACAGGGGTCATGGAGCATTGTGATGACAAGGGGCATGGAGTATTGTGATGAAAGTCGTACTGGAGCATTTTGAGGAAAGCAGTCATGGATCTTTGTGATTACAGCGATCATGCAGCACTGTGTTCACAAGGACCATGTAGTATTGTGATGAGAGGTGTCATGGGGCATTGTGATGTGAGGGGCATGGAGCATTGTGATGAAAGGGGTCATGGAGCACTGTGATTACTGTGGCAATGGAGCATTGTGATGACAGGTGTCTTGGAGCATTGTGATGAAAGGGGTCAGGGAGGATTGTGATGACAGGGGGCAATGAACACTGTGATGAAAGTGGTCTTGGGGCATTGTGATGACAGGGGTTATGGAGCATTGTGATGACAACTGTCATGGAACATTGTGATGACAGGGGTCATGGGGCATTTTGATGACGGGGTCATGGAGCATTGTGATGACAAGTGTCCTGGAACATTGTGATGACACGGTTTTTGGAGCATTGTGATGACAAGGGCCATGGCGAATTTTGATGACAGGTGTCATGGTGCATTGTGATTACAGTAGTCATCTTGAATTGTGATGAAAGGTATAATGGAGCACTGTGATAAAAGGGGCCATGGAGCATCGTGATTACAGGGGACACTGAGCATTGTGATGACATGGACAGGGAACGTTGTCATGACAGACATCATGGAGCACTGTGATGAAAAGTGTCATGGAACACTGTGTTGACAGGGATCATGGAGCATTTTGATGAGAGGGGCCTTGGAGCATTGTGATGACAGGCTTCATGGGGCATTGTGATGACAGTGGTCATAGAGCATTGTAATGAAAGGGGTCATGGAACACTGTGATTACCGGAACCAGGGAGCATTGTGATGACAAGGGCCATGGCGAATTGTGATGACAGGTGTCATGGGGCATTGTGAAGACACCGTCACGGAGCATTGTGACGACAAGGGCATGGAATATTGTGATTACCAGGGCCATGGAGCATTGTGGTGACAACGGCATGGAGCATTGTGATGACAAGGGTCATGGAGCATTGTGATGACAAAGGCCATGTAGCATTGTGATGACAGGTGTCATGGGCCATTGTGATGAGAGGGGGCATGGAGCATTGTGATGAAAAGGGTCCTGGAGCATTGTGATGACAGCCATCACGGACAACTGCGATGACAGGGATCATGCAGCATTGTGATGACAAGGGTCATGGAGCATTGTGATGACAGAGGGCATAGAGCATTGTGATGAAAATGGTCCTAGAGAATTGTGACGACAGGGGTCATGGGCCATTGTGATAAGAGGGGGCATGGAGCATTGTGATGAAAATGGTCCAGGAGCATTGTGATGACAGCGGTCATGGAACATTGTGATGAGAGGGATCATACAGCATTGTGATGACAAGGGTGATGGAGCATTGTGATTACATGGTTCATGAAGCATTGTGATAACAAGGGCATGGTGCATTGTGATGCCAAGATCCATGGAGCATTGTGATGAAAAGGGCATGGAGCATTGTGATTACAGGGGACATGGAGCATTGTGATGACATGGGCAGGGAACATTGTGATGACAGGTGTCATTGAGCATTGTGATGAAAAGTGTCATGGAACATTGTGCTGAAAAGGATCATGGAGCATTGTGATGAAAGGGGTACTGGAGCACTGTGAGGAAAGGGGTCATGGATCATTGTGATGACAGGGATCATGGAGCTTTTTGATGACAAGGGCCATGGAGCATTGTGATGACAGGGTTCATGGGGCCTTGTGATGACAGGGGCATTGGGCATTTTGATGACAGGGGGCATGGAACACCGTGATGAAAGTTGTCCTGGAGCATTTTGATGAAAAACACCATGGAGCATTGTGATGACAAGAGCCATAGAGCATTGTGATGACAAGTGTCATGGAGAATTGTGATGACATGGGTCATGGAGCATTGTGATGACACGGTCATGGACCATTGTAATGACAAGAATTCTGGAGCATTGTGATGAAAAGGGCATGGAGCATTGTGATGACAGGCGTCATGGGGCACTGTGATGACAGTGGTCATGGAGGATTGTGATGAAAGGGATCATGGAGCAATGTGATTACAGGGGCCATGGAGCATTGTGATGACAAAGGCAATGGAGCATTTTGATGACAAGTGTCATGGAGAATTTGATGACAAGTGTTCTGGAGCATGGTGATGACAAGGGCAGGGAACATTGTGAGGACAGGGGTCATTGAGCATTGGGATGACAGGGGTCATGGAGCATTGTGATGAAAGGGGCCATGGAGGATTGTGATGACAAGGGTCATGGAGAATTGTGATGATATGTTTCATGGAGCATTTTGATGACACGGTCATGGAACATTATGATGAAAAGAATTCTGGAGCACTGTGATGAAATGGTCATGGAGCATTGTGATATGATTGGCAGGGAACATTGTGATAACAGGAGTCATGGGGCATTGTGATGACAGTGGTCATTTAGCACTGTAATGAAAGGTATCATGGAGCACTGTGATGACAGGGACCATGGAGCATTGTGATGACAAAGGCCATGGAGCATTGTGATGACAAATGTCATGGAGCATTTTGATGACAAGAGTTCTGGAGCATGGTGATGACAAGGGCATAGAGCATTGTGATTACAGGGGCCATGGATCATTGTGATGACGAGGGTATAGAACATTGTGATTCCAGAGGACAAGGAGCATTGTGATGATAAAGGCAGGGAACATTGCGATGACAGGGGTCATGAAGCATTGTGGTGAAAGGGGTCTTGGTGACTCCATGGTGACTCCAGCACTGACACTGTCCGTAACTTTCGCCCTGACAGTACTCCTAACTCAGGCACTGACACTCTCCAAAACTAAGGCCCTGATACTACTCCCAACTCAGGCACTGACACTGTCTCTAACTAAGGTCCTCACACTACTCCCAACTCAGGCACTGACAGTGTCCCTAACTAAGGCCTTGACACTACTCTTAACTCAGGCTCTCACACTGTCCCTTACCCTGACATTAATCCCAACTGAGACATTGACACTCTCCCTAAAAATGCCCCTGACACTATTCCCATATCAGCCACTGACACTGTCCCTAAGGCTATGACACTACTCCCAAATCAGGCACTGACACTGTACCTAAATACCGGTCTCACACTATGCCTCATTCAGACCCTGACACTATTCCTAACACAGTCACTGACACGGTCAGTAAATAAGGCCCTGACACTATTCTTATCTCACGCCCTGACACTATCCCTAACTAAGGCTCTCACAATAATCTCAATTCAAGCACTGACACTGTCCCTAAATAAGGCCCTGAAACTACTCCCAACTCAGGCACTGATGCTGTCACCAACTAAGGATCTGACACTACTCTCAACTCAGGCACTGACACTGTCCCTAACAAAGGTCCTGACACTAATCCCAACTCAGGCACTGACACTTTCCGTAACTAAGGCCCTGACACTAATCCCAACTCAGGCACTGATATTTTGCCTAATTAAGGCCCTGACGCTTCTCCCAACTCAGGCACTGACACAGTCCCTAACTAATACCTGACACTATTCCCAACTCTGGCACTGACACTGTCCCTTACCAAGAGCTTGACAAGACTCTTAACTCAGGCTTTGACACTGTCCCTAAGGCCCTGACATTACTCCTAACTCAGGCCCTGACACTGTCCGATAATTAGGCCCTGACACTACTCCTACCTCAGGCACTGACACTATCCGAAACTGAGGCCCTGACACTACATCCAACTCAGGCACTGTCACTGCCCCTAACTAAGGCCCTGACACTAATTCCAACTCAGGCACTGACGCTGTCCCTAAATAAGTCCATGACACTTCTCTCAACTCAGGCACTGACACTGTCCCTAACTAGTCCCTGTCTGTACTCCCAACTCAGGCACTGACACTGTCCATAAGTAAGGCCCTGACATTACTACTAAGTCAGGCACCGACACTGTCCTTAACTAAGGCCCTGACACTACTCACAACTCAGGCCCTGACACTGTCCCTAACTACCGCTCTCACATTATGCTTCACTAAGACCCTGACACTATTCCTAACACAGTCACTGACACGGTACCTAACTAACGCCCTGAGACTGCTTAACTCACACCCTGACACTATCCCTAACTAAGGCCCTAGAAATAATCCCCACTCAGACAATGACACTGTCCCTAAATAAGACCCTGACGCTACTACCAACTCAAGCACTGACATTTTGCCTAATTAAGGCCCTTACTTACTCCCAACTCAGGCACTGACACTATCCCTAACTAAGGCCCTGACACTACTCCCAACTCAGGCACTGACGCTGACCCTAACTAAGACCCTGACACACTCCCAACTCAGGCACTGACGCTGTCCCTAACTAAGGCTTTGACACTACTCATAATTCAGGACCTGACACTGTCCCTTACAAAGACACTGACACTACTCACAACTCAGGCAATGAAGCTGTCCCTAACTAAGGAAATGAAACTACTACCAACATAGGCACTGACACAGTCCCTAACTAGGCCTTGACACTCTTCCCAACTCAGACACTGACGCTGTCCCTAACTAAAGCACTGACATTATTCCCAACTCAGGCACTGAAGTTTTCCCTAACTAAGGCTCTGACACTACTCCCAACTCAGGCCCTGACAATGTCCCTTACTAATGCCCTGACATTACTTCTAACTCAGGCAATGACACTGTCGCTAACTAAGGGACTGACACTACTCACAACTCAATCCCTGACACTGTCGCTAACTACCGCTCTCACACTACACCTCACTCAGGCCATGACACTATTCCTAACACTGTCACTGACACGGTCCCTAACTAAGGCCCTGAGACTACTCTTAACTCACGCCCTGACACTATCCCTAACTAAGGTCCTCACAAAAATCCCAACTCAGGCACTGAAGCTGTCCCTAACTAAGGCCCAGACACTACTCCTAACTCTGGCACTGACACTGTCCATAACTAAGGCCCTGACAATACTCCCAACTCAGGCACTGACATTTTGCCTAATTAGGGCCCTGACACTACTCCCAACTCAGGCACTGACACTGTCCCTAACTAAGGCCCTGACACTACTCCCAACTCAGGCACTGACGCTGTCGCTAACTAAAGCCCTGACATTTTTCCCAACTCAGGCACTGACGCTGTCCCTAACTAAGGCTCTCACACTACTCCCAACTCAGGCACTGACACTGTCCATTACTAATGCCCTGACACTACTCCCAACTCAGGCACTGACACGGTCCCTAAAGAAGACAGTGAAACTACTGCCAACATAGGCACTGACACTGTCCCTAACTAGACCCTACACTATTCCCAACTCAGGCAATGACACTGTCGCTAACTAAGGCACTGACACTACTCACAACTCAATTCCTGACACTGTCCCTAACTACTGCTCCCACACTACGCTTCACTCAGGCCCTGACACTATTCCTAACACACTCACTGACACGGTCCCCAACTAAGGCCCTGAGACTACTCTTAACTCATGCCCTGACACTATCCCTAAGTAAGGCCCAGACAAAAATCCCAAGTCAGTCACTGACACTATCCCTAACTAAGACCCTGAGACTTCTCATAACGCAGGCCCTGACACTGTCCCTAACTAAGGCCCTGATCCTACTCCCAACTCAGGCACTGACACTGTCCCTAACTAAGGCCATGACAATACTCCCAACTCACGCACTGACACTGTCCCTAACAAAGGCCCTGACACTACTCCTAACTCAGGCCCTGACACTGTCTGAAAATTAGGCCCAGACACTACTCCTAACTCAGGCACTGACACTCTCCCTAATTGAGGCCCTGAGACTATTCCTATCTCAGGTCCTGACACTGTCCCTAACTAAGGCCAAGATACTACTCCTAACTCTGGCACTGACACTGTCCCTAACTAAGGTCCTGACACTACTCCCAACTCAGGCACTAACACTGTCCCTTACTAACGTCCTGACAGTACTCCCAATTCAGACACTGACACTGTCCCTAACAAAGACCCTGACACTACTCCCAACATAGGCACTGACACTGTCCCTAACTAAGCCCTGACAGTACTCCCAACTCAGGCACTGACACTGTCCCTAACTAAGGTCCTGACACTACTCCCAACTCAGGAACTGACGCTGTCCCTAACTATGACCCAGACACTACTCCCAACTCAGGCACTGACGCTGTCCCTAACTATGACCCAGACACTACTCCCAACTCAGCCACTGACACTGTTCCTAAAGAAGGCAGTGAAACTACTACCAACATCGACACTGACAATGTCCCTAACTAGGCCCTGACACTACTCGCAAGTCAGGCACTGACACTGTCCCTAACTAAAGCCCTGACATTACTCCCAACTCAGGCAATGACACTGTTGCTAACTAAGGCCCTGACACTACTCCCAGGTCAGGCACTGACTCTGTCCCTAACTAAGGTCCTGACAGTATTCCCAACTGGGGCAGTGACACTGTCCCTAACTAAGGTTCTGACACTACTCCCAACTCAGGCTCTGACGTTGTCCCTAACTACAGCCATGACACTACTCCCAAGTCAGGCACTGACACTGTACCTAACTAAGGCCCTGAAACTACTCTCAACTCAGGCACTGACACTGTCCCTAAATACGGCACTGACACTACGCCCAACTCAGGCACTGACACTGTCCCTAAGTAAGGCCCTGACCTTACTCCCAACTCAGGCACTGACACTGTCCCTTCCTAACGTCCTGACACTACTCCCAACTCAGGCACTGACACTGTCCCTAACTGAGGCCCTGACACTACTTCCGACTCAGGCACTGACACTATCCCTAACTAATGCCTTGACATTACTCTTACCTCAGGCCCTGACACTGTCCCTAACAAAGACCCTGACCCTATTCCCAACTCAGGCAATGACACTGTGCCTAAATAAGGCCCTGACCCTACTCCCGAATCAGGCACTGACTCTGTCCCTAACAAAGGCCATGACACTACTCCCAACATAGGCATTGACACTGTCCCTAACTAGGCCGTGACAATACTCCAAACTCAGGCCCTGACACTGTCCCTAATACTGCTCTGACACTACTCCTAACACAAGCCCTGACACTATTCCTAACTCAGTCACTGACACTGTCCCTATCTAAGGCCCTGACACTATTCCCATCTCAGGCACTGACACTGTGCCTAAATAAGGCCCTGACACTACTCTCAACTCAGGCTCTGACATTGTCCCTAACAACGGCCCTGACACTACTCCCACCTCACACACTGAAGCTGTCCCTATCTAAGGCACTGACACTACTCCCAACTCAGGCACTGCCACTCTCCCTAACGTAGGCCCTGACACTTCTCACAAGTCAGACACTGACCTTGTCCCTATATAAGGCGCTGACACTACTCCCAACTCAGGCACTGCCGCTATCACTAAGAAAGCCCATGACACTACTCCCATCTCAGGCACTGACACTGTGCCTAACAATGGCTCTGACACTACTCCCAACACAGGCTGTGACATTGTCCTTAACTACGGCCCTGACACTACTCAAAACTCAGGCATTGACACTGCCCCTAAATAATTCCCCGACACTACTCCCAACTCAGGCACTGACACTGTCCCTAACTAAGGCCCTAACAATACTCCCAACTCAGGCACTAACACTGTCCCTTAATAATGTCCTGACACTCCTCCCAACTCAGGCACTGACGCTGTCCCTAGCTAAGACCCTGACACTACTCCCAACTCAGGCACTGAAGCTGTCCCTAACTAGGCCCTGACACTCTTCCCAACTCAGGTACTGGCACTGTCCCTAACTAAGGACCTGACACTCCTCCCAACTCAGGCACTGACACTGTCCCTACCTAATACCCTGACACTATTCCCAAGTCAGGCACTGACGCTGTCCCTAACTAAGGCTTTGACACTACTCTTAATTCAGGCCCTGACACTGTCCCTTACAAAGACCCTGACATTACTCACAACTCAGACAATGAAGCTGTACCTAACTAAGGTCCTGACACTACTCGCAAGTCAGGAACTGACGCTGTCCCTAACTAAAGCCCTGAAACTATTCTCAACTGAGGCACTGACGCTGTCCCTAACGAAGGCTCTAACACTACTCTCAACTCAGGCACTAACACTGTCTCTAACTAAGGTCCTGACACTACTCCCTACTCAGGCCCTGACACTGTCCCTTACTAATGCCCTGACATTACTCCCAACTAAGGCAATGACACTGTCGCTAACTAAGGCACTGACACTACTCACAACTCAATCCCTGACACTGTCCCTAACTACCGCTCTCACACTACACTTCACTCAGGCCATGACACTATTCCTAACACTGTCACTGACACGGTCCCTAACTAAGGCCCTGAGACTACTCTTAACTCACGCCCTGACACTATCCCTAACTAAGGCCCTCACAATAATCCCAACTCAGGCACTGAAGCTGTCCCTAACTAAGGCCCTGACACTACTCCTAACTCTGGCCCTGACACTGTCCATAACTAAGGCCCTGACACTACTCCCAACTCAGGCACTGACATTTTGCCTAATTAAGGCCGTGACACTACTCCCAACTCAGGCACTGACACTCTCCCTAACTAAGACCCTGACACTACTCCCAACTCAGGCACTGACGCTGTACCTAACTAAGGCTTTGACAGTACTCTTCATTCAGGCCCTGACACTGTCCCTTACAAAGACCCTGTCACTACTCACAACTCAGGCACTGAAGCTGTCCCTAACTAAGGCCCTGACACTACTCGCAATTCAGGCACTGACGCTGTACCTAAAGAAGGCAGTGAAACTACTACCAACATAAGCACTGACAATGTCCCTAACTAGGCCGTGACACTACTCCCAACTCAGGCACTGACACTGTCCCTTACTAATGCCCTGACACAACTCCCAACTCATGCACTGACACTGTCCCTAAAGAAGGCAGTGAAACTACTACCAACATAAGCACTGACAATGTCCCTAACTAGGCCCTGACACTATTCCCAACTCAGGCACTGACAGTGTCCATATGTAAGGCCCTGACATTACTCCGAAGTCAGGCACTTACACTGCCCTTTACTAAAGCCCTGACACCACTCACAACTCAGGCCCTGACAGTGTCCCTTACAAAGACCCTGACATTACTCACAACTCAGGCACTGAAGCTGTCCCTAACTAAGGCCTTGACACTATTCGCAAGTCAGGCACTGAAGCTGTCCCTAACTCAGGCCCTGACACTACTCGCAAGTCAGGCACTGACACAGTCCCTAAAGAAGGCAGTGAAACTACTACAAGCAGAGGCACTGACACTGTCCCTAACTAAGCCCTACACTATTCCCAACACAGGCACTGACACTGTCCTTTACTAAGGCCCTGACATTACTCCCAACTCAGGCCATGACACTGTCGCTAAGGCACTGACACTACTCACAACTCAATTCCTGACACTGTCCCTAACTACCTCTCTCACTGTATGCCTGACTCAGGCCCTAACACTATTCCTAACACAGTCACTGACATGGTCCCTAACTAAGGCCCTGAGACTACTCTTAACTCACGCCCTGACACTATCCCTAACTAAGGCCCTGACAATAATCTCAACTCAGTCACTGACACTGTCCCTAACTAAGAGCTCGACACTAATCTTAACTCAGGCCTTGACTCTGTCCCTAACTAAGGCCCTGACACTATTCTCAACTCAGGCACTGACACTGTCCGAAAATTAGGCCCTGACACTACTCCTAACTCAGGCACTGACACTCTCCGTAATTAAGGCCCTGAGACTACTCTTAACTCTGGCACTGACAATGTCCCTAAATAAGGCCCTGACACAACTCACAACTCAGGCACTGAAGCTGTCCCTAACTAAGGCCCTGACACTAATCTCAACTCAGGCACTGAAGCTGTCCCTAACTAAGGCCCTGACACTACTCCCAATTCAGGCACTGACACTGTCCCTAACAAAGGCCCTGACACTTCTCCCAACATAGGCACTGACACTGTGCCTAACTAGGCCCTGACATTACTCCCAACTCAGGCCCTGACACTGTCCCTAACTACCGCTATATCACTACTCCTAACACAAGCCCTGACACTATTCCTAACTCAGTCACTGACACTGTCCCTATCTAAGGCCCTGACACTACTCCCATCTCAGGCACTGAAACTGTGCCTAAATAAGGCCCTGACACTACTCTCAACTCAGGCTCTGACATTTTCCCTAACAACGGCCCTGACACTACTCCCACCTCACACACTGAAGCTGTCCCTATCTAAGGCACTGACACTACTCCCAACTCACGCACTGCCACTGTCCCTAATGTAGGCCTTGACACTTCTCACAAGTCAGACACTGACCCTGTCCCTATCTAAGGCGCAGACACTACTCCCAACTCAGGCACTGCCACTATCCCTAACAAAGGCCATGACACCACTCCCATCTCAGGCACTGACACTGTGTTTAACAAAGGCCCTGACACTACTCCCAACACAGGCTGTGACACTGTCCCTAACTACGGCCCTGACACTACTCAAAACTCAGGCATTGACACTGCCCCTAACTAAGTCCCTGACACTACTCCCAGCTCAGGCACTGACGCTGTCCACAACTAAGGCTCTGACACTACTCCCAACACAGGCACTGACGTTGTCCCTAACAAAGGCCCTGACACTACTCCCAACATAGGCACTGACACTGTCCCTAACTAGGCCCTGACAGTACTCCGAACTCAGGCACTGACACTGTGTCTATCTACCGCTCTCACACTACTCCTAACTCAAGCCCTGGCACTATTACAAACTCAGTCACTGACACTGTCCCCAACTAAGGCCCTGAGACTACTCTTAACTCAGGCCCTGACACTGTCCCTAATTTAGGCCCTGACACTACTCCCACTCAGGCACTGACACTGTGTCCAACTAAGGCCCTGACTCTACTCCCACCTCACGCACTGAAGCTGTCCCTATCTAAGGCGCTGACACTACTCACAACTCAGGCACTGACTCTGTGCCGAACTAAGGCCGTGACACTGTTCCTAACTCAGGTCCTTAAAATATCCGTAATTAAGGCTCTGTCACTACTCCTAACTCAAGCCCTGACACTACTTCCAACTCTGGCACTGACACTGTCCCTAAGTAAGGCCCTGACATTACTCCCAACTCACGCACTGACACTGTCCCTAACTAAGGCCCTGACACTACTCCTAACTCAGGCCCTGACACTGTCCCTAACATATGCCCTGACACTACTCCTAACTCAGGCGCTGACACTCCCCCTACCTAAGGCCCTGACACTGTCTCTAAATAATGCCCGGAATCGGTCCCTAATATAGGCCCTGCTGCCGGCAATTAATAAAATCCTGACACTATCCTGCCGCATTTCTAACCAAGGTCCAGACACTGTCCCTAAGAAAGCCCTGTCGCTGTCCCTAAGTGAAGACCTGAGGCTGTCCTTAACTCAGGCCCTGAAGCTTTCCCTAACTGAGGCCTTGACGTGTGACTAACTCAGGCCCTGATCATGTCTTTAACTAAGACCCTAATGCTGATCCAACAAAGACTGTGAGGCTGCTACTAAGTCATTCCCTGACAGTGTCCCCAGCTAAGTGCCTGACTCTAGGCCTCACTCAGGCTCTGTCGATCTCCCTAAGTCAGGCTCTGACGCTGTCCCTACCCGAAGCCCTGACACTCACTGGTCCTAAATTAGGCCCTGATGCTCTAAGTAACTAAGGTCTTGACACTATCCCTAGGTCATTTCCTGACACTATCCCTAGACCTTAACCTAACCTTCTCTTTAGCTAATGTCGAGATTAGCTAAAGAGATTCTTGAGGACGAGATTCTTTCATCTTGTGAATATAGTTTTCTTAAAAAAATAATTTTTATAGTTCTACTACCTTTAAAGAAAGTGTACTCACCTTCTGTGGAATATTCCTTCAGAGTAGAGTGCATGGTTCATTTCTGCATCAGCTTGTGTTGGCATTCAGGTTGCTTTCAGGTTTGGCTCCTCTTATGCTAACTAAATCCCTGATGCTGTCCCTAACTAAGGCCCTGAAATTACTCCCAAGCCCGTGAACCTGTCCGTAACTGAGGCCTGGAAGCTCGCCCTAACTAAGGCCCTGACACTACACCTAACTCAGTCACTGACACTGTACCTAACAAAGGCTCTGATGCTAGTCCTAATTTTGGCCCTGACACTGTCTCTAACTGAGGTCCTGCTGCCGTCAATATCTGAAGTACTGATATTATCCTGAGCTAATATCCTGACCCATGTCTTACCAAGATCCTGAAACTTTCCCAAAGTAAGCCCTGACGCTGTCCCTAAGTGAGGCCCTGAGGCTGTCCCTAACAGACCCTGATAATATCTTTAACGAAGACCCTAATGCTTATCCTACAGAGGCCTCTATCTACTCCTATGTCATGCCCTGACACTGTCCCTAACTCACGCCCTAAAGATAGGCCTCACTCAGGCCCTGTTGCTGTACATTAGTTAGGCTCTGACGCTGTCTGTACATCAAGCCCTGGCACCGGTCCTGATCAAGGCCCTGACGCTGGTTGTAACTATGGTCCTGATGCTCTCAATAACTAAGGTCTTCACGCTCTCCTTAGGTCATTTCCTGAGACTTTCCCTGGCCTGGAACCTGACTGTCCCTAGCTAATGTCCTGCATCTTATCCTAACTGAAACCCTAACACTCTCCCTATCTAAGGCCCTGACTAGTCCTAACTAAGGCCTTGACACTGTCTCTAACTGAGGCCCGGATTCTGTCCCTAATATAGGCCCTGCTGCCGGCAATAACTAAAATCCTGACACTCTCCTGAGCTAATATCCTGACCCATTTCTAACCAAGGTTCTGACAGTGTCCCTAAGAAATTCCTGTCACTGTCCCTAAGTTAAGAACTGAGGCTGTTCCTAACTCAGGCCCTGAAGCTATTCCTAACTGAGGTCTTGATGCTGTGACTAACTCAGGCCCTGATCATGTCTTTAACTAAGACCCTAATGCTGATCCAACAAAGGCCCTGATGCTGCTCCTAATTCATGCCCTGACAGTGTCCCCAGCTAAGGGTGTGACGCTAGGCCTCACTCAGGACCTGTCGCTCTCCTTAAGTCAGGCTCTGTTGCTTTTCCAACCTGAAGCCGTAACACTGATTCTAAATAAGACCCTGATACTCTCAGTAACTAAGGTCTTGACACTATCCCTAAGTCATTTCCTGACACTATCTCTGTCCTGGAACCTGACTCTGCCCCAAGCTAATATCCTGCATCTTATCCTAACCAAAACCCTAATACTCTCCCTAACTAAGGCCTTGACTAATCCTAACTAAGGCACTGACACTATACGTAACAAAGGATCTGATGCTAGTCCTAACTAAGGACATGACAGTGTCTCTAACTAAGGCCCGGAAGCTGTCCCTAATATATACCCTGCTGCCGGCAATAACTAAAGTCCTGACACTATCCTGAGCTAATATCCTGACCCATCTCTAACCAAGGTCCTCACACTGGCCCGAAGTCAGCCCTGATGCTGTCCCTAAATAAGGCCCTGAGGCTGTCCCTGACACTGGCCCTGAAGCTATTCCTAACTGAGGTCCTGACACTGTGGCTAACTCAGGCCTTGATCATGTCTTTTACTAAGACCTTAATGCTGGTCCTACGAAGGCCCTGATTCTTCTCCTCGCATGCCCTGACACTGTTCCTAACTAAGGCCCTGACACTGCGCCTCACTCAGGCCCTGTTGTTCTCTCTACATCAGGCTCTGATGCTCTCCCTACCTGAAGCCCTGACACTGGTCCTGAATAAGGGCCTGATGCTGATGCTCAATAAGGGCCTGATGCTCTCAATAACTAAGGTCTTCACACTATCCCTAGCTCATTTCCTGACACTATCCCTAGCCCTTAACCTGACGCTGTCCCTAGCTAATTTCCTGCCTCTTATCCTATCTAAAGCCATAGTGCTGTCCCTAACGAAGGCCCTGACGCTACCCCTAACTCAGGCCTTAACACTGTCCCTAACTACGGCCTTAAAGCTAGTCTTAATTCAGGCCCTGATACTAGTCCTAACTCAGGTCCCACTCTGTCCCTAACCTAGGGCCTACTGCCATCAATAACTAAATCCCAACACTATCCATAGGTAATGTCCTGGTGCCTCTGTTATCAAGGTCCTGACACTCTCCCTAAGTAAGCCCTGAGGCCTTCACTAACTAAGTCCCTCACACTAGCCCTAACTCTAGTCCTGACATTGTCCCTAATAAAGGCTCTAATGCTAGTCCTAACTAAGACCTGGAAACTATCTCTAACTAAAGCCCTGAAGCTAGACCTAACTCAGACCCCGATGCTAGGTCTAACTCAAGCCCTAATGCTACGCCTGACTCAGACCCTTGCACTGCCCCTAAAAAGGGTCCTATGCTAATCCTAACTCACGTCCTAAAGCTAGGTCTAAGTCAAGCCGTGAATTTAGGCCTAATTCAGGCCCTGACGTTGTCCCAACTAAGGCCCTGAAGCTGTCCCTAACGTCAGCCTTGCTGCCGTCAAAACTAACGTCCTGACACTATCCTGAGCTAATATCCTGACCCATCTCTTACCAAGGTCCTGACACTTTCCCTATGTAAGCCCTGATTCTGTCCCTAACTGAAGCCCTGAGTCTGTCCCTAACTCAGGCCCAGACTCTGTACCTAACTCAGACCCTAAAAAGTGTTTGAGACCCTGATGCTGCTCCTAAGTCATGCCCTGCCACTGTCCCTAACTAAGGCCCCAACACTGGTTTTAACTCAATCCCTGAGTCTACCCCTCACTCAGGCCCAGACATTGTCCCTAAGTAAGGCCCTGATGCTATCCCTAACTCAGGCTCTGATGCTCTCCTTGCCTGAAGCCCTGACGCTGGTCCTAAATAAGACCCTGATGCTCTCAATAACTAAGGTCTTGACACTATCCCTAGGTCATTTCCTTACACTATGCCTAGACCGTAATCTGACCCTGTCCCTGGCTAAAGTCTGGTCTCTTTTCCTAATTCAAGCCCTAATGCTGTCCCTAACTAAGTCCCTGACTAATCTGAACTAAGGCCCTGACACTGTCTCTAACTTAGGCCTGGAAGCTGTCCCTAATATAGACTATGCTGCTGGCAATAACTAAAGTCCTGACACTATTCTGAGCTAATATCCTGACCCTCTCTAACCAAGGTCCTAACTCTGTCCCTGTATCAGCACTGACACTGTCCCTAAGTGAAACCCTAGGCTTTCCCTAACTCAGGCTCAGACGCTGTACCTAACTCAGACCCTCAAAATGTCTTTGAGACCATGATGCTCTTCCTAAGTCATGCCCTGGCGCTCTCCCTAGCTAAGGCCCTGGCGCAAGGTCTTACTCAGGCCCTGTTGCTCTCCCTAAGTCAGGCTCCGACTCTGTCCCTACCTGAAGCCCTGACACTGGTCCTAAGTAAGGCCCTGATACTCTCTGTAACTAAGGTCTTCACACTATCCCTAGCTCATTTCCTGACACTATCCCTAGACCTTAACCTAACCCTGTCCCTAGCTAATGTCATGCCTCTTATGCTAACTAAAGCCCTGTCTCTAACTAAGGCCCTGAAATTAGTCCCAAGGCCCTGACACTGTCCCTAAGGCCTTGACACTATTCCTAACTCAGTCCCTGACATTGTACCTAACAAAGGCTCTGACGCTAGTCGTAACTAAGGCCCGGACACTGTCCCTAACTAAGGCTCTGCTGCTATCAGTAACTAAAGTCCTGACACTATCCTGAGCTAATATCCTGACCTATCTCTTACCGATGTACTGACACTGTCCCTAAGTAAGCCCTGACGCTGTCCCTAAGTGAGGCTCTGAGGCTGTCCCTAACAGGCCCTGACGCTCAGCCTAACTCAGGCCCTCATGCTAGGCCTAACACTGGCCCTGAAATTGTCCCTAACAAAGGCCCTGACCCTAGTCTTACCCTAGGCCCTGAGGTTTGATCTAACTCAGTTTCTGACACTGTCCCTAAGTAAGGCCCTGAAGCTGTCCCTAACGTCAGCCTTGCTGCCGTCAATAAATAATGTGCTGACACTATCTTGAGCTAATATCTTGATCCATCTCTTACCATGGTCCTGACGCTGTCCCTACTAAAGTCCTGATTCTGTCCCAAAGTGTGACCCTGAGGCTGTCCCTTTGAAGCCCTGTTGCTGTACCTAACTCAGGCCCTGATAATGTCTTTAACTAAGGCCCTGATGCTGATCCTACCTAACAGCCTGGCACTAGACCTCACTCAGGCCCTGAAGCTGTCCCTAACTCAGGCTCTGACACTTTGCCTAACTCAGGTCCTGGCAATAACTTTAACTAAGACCGTGATGCTGATCCAAACTATAGTCCTGATGCTGGTCCTACGTCATGCCCTGACAATCTCCCTAACTCAGGATCTGATGCTGTCTGTAATATCTTGGTCTGTCCCTCCCTAATTCCCTGAGGCTTTCCATAACTATAGACCTGACACTCTTTCTAACTAACTGCCTGACTCTATACCTAACTGATACTGAATAATCAGCCTCTCTGCACCGGTTCTGAATCAAATCTTGAGAACCGTGTTTTGGAAAAATAGAAAAGATTAGTTTTATCACTCTTCCAGCCAATGGAGGACACAGCAGGTTCATACCCTCAACAGCTGTGTGTCCCAATGCGGGAGGATTTGGTGTTTTATAGCGATGGTTCAAGAGTGTGGTTGCTCATAAGGATCAGTGTGTATGCAGCGCCTACACTCCTTTAATCTGGTCTCAGATGGTTTCTTGATGAGCTCCTCTGGAATGAAGAATGCTAACATCTTCCATTTGTTGGGGGTTTTAGTTCTTTAAGGAGCTCAAAGATCCTGTTATGTGTATCCCTTGAGGCAAAACCAGGACACTGCCTCAAGGCTGCACTATTGTTTCTTGACTATTCCTCCCTGTCTCTGCATCCCCTCACTTCCCTGATTAGCAACTGTTCTAATTTGCCCTTTGGAACTCAGGGAAGGCCCTGGAGTCTCTAGTCTATTCCCTACAAACAAATTAGGAGGCACACAGAAAGGCTTCTGTGCCCAGGAGACCACAGAGTCCCTCTCAGTTTCACTCCTCCTCTTCTGGATACTCCTCAATCTTGAGGAGAACAGATTTTTGACAAGAAAAGGAATAATCATTTCAGATTGAGACATTAATCATAAAATTGACACAGGAACTCGTTTTTAATCCCCACTTCACTTTTATCTTTCCCCACATCTTTCAGGGAACAGGGTGACGACAGCTCTGGCTACTTCCTGCTGAAATGGGGCACAGTCCTGTTTAAATCTACTGGAATGGATACCAAGTTAGAAATATTTGAGTTCCAAGTCCTGTACCTGAGACCTGTATGATTAACATCTCAGTCCCTTGGCCCCCCATTTTGGTGCAACCAATCCAGTTAAAATAGGAGGAGTAACAACTGAAAATTTAATAGCAAAAGTAGATCTCATTCCCTTAGGAATTCAGGAGAATAAGTCTGAAACCTGGTCTGAAACTGGAACTTCAGAGAGACTTCGTAGCCAGTTGTCTAATTCTACCTAAGTAGGTTTTAAATTCTGATGTAGTATTGACGTATCCATAACAGGAGCTATTGACCACTACACATATGCCTCATCTTTCTATTAGTATCTGATCTAACATCATTGTTTGAAATTTAATAGTTAAGAGAGGAGTCCTTGAAAACGTAGGGTTGCAGCTACCAGCAGACATTGTTTTGAGAATGGCTAGTGGCATCCCGAGTCTGATATAGCTCAGAAATTCAAGTTGAACAATACAGGAATGTGGGGACTTCCCTGGTGGTCCAGTTGTTAAGACTTCATCTTCCAATGCAGGGGGTGCCGGTTTGATCCCTGGATGGTGAGCTAAGATCCCACATGCCTCGTGGCCTAAAAACCAAAATATGAAACAGAAACAATACTGTAACAAATTCAATAGACTTAAAAAATGGTTCACAGCAAAAAAAAAAAAAACCGTAAAAAGAAAACAAAACAAAACAAAAATACAGGAATGCATCTAAATCACACCTACAATGGTCACTTAGGTTTATCTTGGATGTCTGAACCATAGTTACTCCTTTTTGACTGTCAAATGCATTCTCCTCCTCAATGCCAAAGCAGATGTACAACTCATATCCAAAAGACCACAAAACAGGCCAATTTGGTCAGTAAAATTTAAGTTAAACCATGTATAAGCCAGAGTGACTTCCTCACACCTCAATACGTGAAGAGTTTTTTCCCTTTTGATTACAAGTTTTTCAATAGAAAACATTGATGATCAAAATGTCAATCTCTCAGTGCCACAATGATTCAGCTGTTTGGCCCAGGTGTAGATCATGTCCCTCAGTGCTAGGCCTCCTTTATATTTGCCTAGTTAATCCACATTGGGGGAATACTGATCAGGTATCGTGAACATGCTCAGAGGTATGTTAATGAGAAAACTCTTTATATAGGCCATACATTTTATTATTCATACCCAGTTGTCACACAAGCATTGTGTATGTGCTTTTAGCATTAGACCTAAAGCAAACAGTGATACATCATGAGTAATTACATTCTGATAACTTCACTAGGTAACTTTCCTTTTCTCTTAAACATCAGGGCAAAGTGAAGGGAACACAGTAACTTTCATAAATACAGACTTCAATACAGAGGTGTCATTTATCCAATTGCTCCAAGTCCTAAGTAGCTTGAGGGGAAGGACTTCCCTGTGTCTGGAAAACACAGATCAAAGCCAGTAACAAAAAAACAAAAACATTATAACCATATTCACCTGTTCACTCAGTAACCAATCCTTTTGTTAACTTTATATGAAGCCATCAGATTCTCCATTAAGATTTTTCATTTCTTACCCAGTTTGGCATTATGATATGAAATTTATCAGAGACCTGTGCTTGCCAAAAGGTCCTTCACATAGATCTTCTTGAAGATGGAGCATTTTGCAAAGTGTTAGAGCACAACAGTAACTATCTATAAATCACATAAAGACTTAAAAGGTCATGGTTAAACACTGGATCACAATGTAAATGACAAAAGAAACCATTATTGCTGTTACATACAACATTTAAAAATAACTAGAATTATGACTGATCAAATTTTACCAGGACATACTAGATTTTTAGGAATTCCATGTAATTTAACATACTAATCAAACATTTCTCTCTGAGATGGCTCAAGGGCCTTCTAAAGCATCTCAAAGTTAGCTGGAGGTCAAAAGAACTGTTAGAATTGGCCAAACAACACTTATTCACTGAACCAAAGTAAAGAGATTTCAAACAAAAATACAGATCACAGACAGAGGCAAAGGAACACACAAGCTGTTATCAAAAGCAGCATTCCAAGAAAACTTTGGAGGGAGAAACCAAATCCAGGCTTGCCCTAACCCACTTCCAACAAAATCTGTCTTAGAAAATCCCGGTCATGCACAACTCTTTCCTCAGTGTTCCCTTTTCACAAATGTTCATCACCTTCTGTATCCATCTTATGTTGCCCCTTATTTTTTTCTGCATTCAGACGCAACCAGCTCTAGTACAAAGTGACTTTCTCTTCTCTTTGTACCATCAGCCTGTTACCTAGCTGCTCACTTTGTTTATTACGTAGCTTCATAAATGTTTGAACATATGGAACTTCTTTTGTCTTTCTCTTCCTGTGACAAAATAACTCTAGCTGAAGGATAATATAGTCATTTAGGCTACCATTCAAAGACCACTTTTCCTCATTTTTCAAGAATGTATCCATACATTGGCCAGACAAAATTACAATAGAATTTCGTTCTTTTCTTAGTCTTAGGTTTACAACTATAGGTTGACCAGTCTGTCAGAGTTTTGCCCATTGGCTATCAGATGGAACTGAAGAAGAAGCACTTCTTATGTTTAAACCATAGAACACTCACACACAGACTAAGAACAAAACAAAATCCTAACACCAATGGAAGCCTTAAACCGAAGGAACCAAAAACCAAACAGCACAAGACTCAAATCAGCTTCCAAGTCTCAACTTAGCCTGTGACCTCTGTCCAAGTGGTGCACCTTCCAAATGAGATTTCCTGGAATGAAAAGTCACCCAAATGGGAACCAAGTTTCCCCCAAATGTACAGGGCTAAAAGGAACTCAGAGTGCATGCCAGGGGACTTACCACACGCTGGCTGAGGTGTTGCAACATCCCAAATGCTATTTTTCTGGTTCCCCCAAACAATCCCTTGACATTCGGGGAAGTCCAGGCAGGAGGAAGAGAGGAACGTCCTCAAGGAAAAGGCGGCCTCGGAAGCTGCTAGGTTGGTCCCTCTTCCACCATCTACTCCTGCCCCAGAGTTCTAACTGCTGGGATGACTGGGGCTCGGCCTTTCGAGGCAAGGGTCCCAGGTGGTCTGGCCTCTAAAGGAATTCTCCAACCCTACACTCTCTCGAAAGAGGCTGGCGTGGAGAAAATCTCAGAGTGTCCGATCAAGTCAGATGACCCACAGGGGCCATCCTCAAGTCAGCCCCACATTGGGTACTAAATTTGATGTCGAAAACTCTACCTCTGTGCACCAGTGCCGAATCGAATCTCAGAGAGAGAGGTTTGGAGGAAGTAGA
Source organism: Balaenoptera acutorostrata (assembly GCF_949987535.1). NCBI lineage: Eukaryota > Metazoa > Chordata > Mammalia > Artiodactyla > Balaenopteridae > Balaenoptera > Balaenoptera acutorostrata. The sequence goes on from NW_026646471.1 coordinate 371,342, forward strand.
AAAGAATAGCTTTACTGCTTTGACAGCCAAAGGGGGACACAGAAAACTCGTGCCCTCAAAAACAATGCGTCCCAATGCAGGAGGATCTGGTGAGGAGTTTTACAGCAATGGTTTAAGGACACACTTGCTCCTAAGGATTAGTGTGTGTACAGGGCCTTAACTTCCTTTAATCTGGCCTCGGATGGTCTCTTGATGAGCTTCTCTGGAATGGAGAACACTAAAATCTTCTATTTTGTGGAGGTTTTAGTTTGGTAAAGAGCCCAAAGATACTCTTACGTACATTCCTTGAGGCAGAACCAGGATCCTGACTCAAGGCTGCACTATTGTTTCTTGATGGTTCCTCCCTTGTCTCTACATCCCCTCCCTTCCCTGATTAGTAACTGTTCGAATCTGCCCTTTGGATCTCAGGGAAGGTCGTGCAGCCTGGAGCCTATTCCCAACAAACAGGAAACAGGAGACATGGGAAAGGCTTTCGTGCCCAGGAACCCCACAGGGCCCTGCTTGATTTCACCACCAGGCCCTGACCCTGACACTAACTATGGCCCTGAGCTGTCTAGAATGGCGTGAGCTTTCCCTAACTATGAATTTCTCTGTCTCCCTAACTAAGGTCCTGATGCTGTCTCTAAGGACTGAGGCTGTCCCTAACAAAGGTCCTGATTATGTTCCTAACTATTGGCCTGTACTGTCTCTAACTAAAGCCTTGGCACTGACCTTAATTAAGGTCCTTGTGCTCTTCTTGAGGCCCTGAGGCTGTCCTTAACAAGGCCCTCAACTTATCTTTAACTGAGGCCCTGACACTCTCCCTAACTAAGGACTGAGGCTGTCTCTAACTAAGGCCCTGAGTCTGTCTTTAACTAATGGCCTCACTCTTTCCCTAACAAAGGCCCTGACACAGTCCCTAACTAAGGCCCTGATGTGCTCCCTAATAACATGAGCTGTCCCTCATTAATGCCCTGATGTGGCCCATAAATGATGTACTGAAGACAGCACTAAGGTCCTGACGATGTCACTAATGACCCAAAATGTCTCTTACTAAGGTCCTCCAATTACCTCTAACTGAGGCCCTAAGGATGTCCATAACTAAGTCCCTGACACTATCTCTAACTAAGACCCTCAAGTTATCTTTTTTTTTTAAAGTTTTACTTGATTTTATTTATTTATTTATTTTACTTTTGGCTGTGTTGGGTCTTCGGTTCGTGCGAGGGCTTTCTCCAGTTGCGGCAAGCGGGGGCCACTCTTCATCGCGGTGCGGGGACCGCTCTTCATCGCGGTGCGCGGGCCTTTCTCTATCGCGGCCCCTCCCGTCGCGGGGCACAGGCTCCAGACGCGCAGGCTCAGCAATTGTGGCTCACGGGCCCAGCTGCTCCGTGGCATGTGGGATCTTCCCAGACCAGGGCTCGAACCCGTGTCCCCTGCATTAGCAGGCAGATTCTCAACCACTGCGCCACCAGGGAAGCCCCTCAAGTTATCTTTAAATGAGGCTATAACAGTGTCCTTAATGAAGAACTTGACACTGTCTCTAACTAAGGCCCTGAGTCTGTCTTTACCTAACGGTCTCACTCTTTCCCCAACTACTCCCTGACGCTGCCCCTATCCAAGGCCCTGACGGGGTGCCTAATTGCCTGAGCTGTCTTTCACTAATACCCTGACCCTGTCCATAACTAACGCCCTGATGATGTCCCTAACGAACAGCCTGAAGTGTCTCTTACTAAGGTCCTCAAGTTTTCTCTGAGGCCCTGACACTATCCCTAATTAAGGCCTTGACACTGTCTTTAAGTAATGGCCTGATGCAGTTCTTACCTGAGGTGCTGATGCTCTCACTAAGACCTTGAAGTCTCTACCTCAGAAGGTGACACTGCCTGTAACTAATTTCCTGAATTTTTCCTTAACTAACATCCTAATTTTGTCACTAAATAACGCCCTGACACTGGTCCTAAGTACGACCCTGATGCTGACCCTATCTAAGGCCCTGATGATGTCCCTAATAGACTTAGATGTCCCTCACTGTGGTCCTGATCCTTTCCATTACTAAGGCCTTGAATATGTGCCTAAGTAAGTCTCTGACCCTGTCCTAAGGCCCTGACCCTCTTCCTAACTAAGGGCCTTGATGCTGTCTCTACAAAAGGCCGTGACAGTGACCCTAAATAATGGCCTGACAATGGTCCCAAGTATGGACCTGATCCTGTCCATAACTAAGGGCCTGAAGATGTCCCTCATTAAGTCTCTGACACTGCCCTTAATAAGTCCCTGACACTGTCCCTAGCTAATGGCCTAAGCTATAACTTACAAAGTCCCTAACACTAGCCCCAAGATGCTGACACCCTCCCAACTTAGGTTTTGATGCTGTCCCTTAGTGCCTAAGTGGTCACAAAATAACACCCTGATTCTATTACTAAGGCCCTGAATATACCGCTAAGAAAGTCTCTGAACTGTCCTAACTAACGGCCTAAACTGTTTCTTACTTAGGCCCTCAAGTTATCTCTGAGGGCCTGACAACACTGTCCCTAACTAAGGCCCTGTTGCTGGCCCTAACTAACGTCCTGATGCTGAACCTAACTGAGGCCCTGATGCTCTTCCTAACTAAGGCCTTGATGCCGATTCTACCTGAGGCCCTAAAACTGTCTGTAACTAATGACCTGACTCTTTCCCTAACTAACACCCTAATTTTGTCCCTCGTTAATGCCCTGACACTGGTCGACACTACAGCCCTGATGCTGGCCCAATCTAAGGTCTTGACGATGTCCCTAATAGCCTTAGATGTCCCTCACTGTTGGCCTGACCCTGTCCCTAAACAAGGCCCTCACCCTCTTCCTAACTAAGGCTGTGATGATGTCTCTACCTGAGGCACTGACACTGTCTATAACGGCCGACTCTTTCCCTAACACCCTGATGCTGTCGCTAATAGCCTCATGTATCTCTCAATAACAACCTGATCCTGTGTATAACTAAGGCCCTGAATATGTCCCTAGGTAAGTCTCTGACGCTGTCCCTAACTAAGGCCCTGATGCTGTCTCTACCTCAGAATCTGACATTCGAATGTCCTGACTCTCCCTAACTAACATCCTGATGCTGCCCCTAAGTGAGGCCCTGACACCCTTCTTAACTAAGGATTTGCTGCTGTCCCTACCTAAAACCCTGACACTGTCTGTAACTAATGACCTGACTCTTTCCCTAACTAACACCCTAGTTTTGGCCCTAACTAACACCCTGACACTGGTTCTAATTATGGCCATGATGCTGGCTCTAAGGCCCTGAAAATATCCCTGAGTAACAGCCTGAACTCTGTCTAACTAAGGCTCTCATGTTATCTCTAACTGAAGCACTGACACTGTCCCTAACTTAGGCCCTGACACTGTCCCTTATAGTCTAAGCTGTCACTAAATAACGCCCTGAACCTGTCCATGACTAAGGCCCTAAATATGGCCCTAAGTACATCTCTGATGATGTCCTTAAAGCCTGAACTGTCTCTTCAAGTTATCTCTGAGTCTCTGACAATTTCCCTTCCTAAGGCCTCACCCCGGGGTTGTCCCAGGCTGCTGGGCAGTTTTCTCTCATCCGCATCTCTAGCCAGCTGCCTGCCATTGGCCACTCTAAGATTCTGTGATGCAGTGGTCCCACGTGGGACGTGCCTGTGTAGGCTCACCTGCGGGAGGAGAGTCATGGCCACTCCGCCCTCCAGGGGACTGCGGCTCAGGGTAGGAATCTCTCAGCCAGTGTCTGGACACAGGGTTCTGTGTCCTTGTTTGTTGTAAATCCCTTGGAGTTACCTCTAACATTTTTTAAATAGATATCCCCCTCAGCATATTTATAATTTAAATTATTTACCACATTAAAATTCAGGAATGACAATACTAGAATGAGCAGGAAGACACCGGATGCCCCCCCAATGATCTATTACCTGGAGGATTTAAAATTCTAATGAGAAAACATTCACTCTCCTCACCCTCTTGGGCGTCAGCACAAGGCGGGAATCAGCTGCATTCTTTATTTATCCCTCTGATTTTCCAGAACATTTCCTTCAAGGAGAAATATCTGGGCTCTGTGGGAACTGTGAGTGGTGACCATCAGGTAAATCTGAGACTGAAAAGCAAGAGGAAAAGAGATAGAGGAGGAGATGAGAATTGGTGATGGGGAGAAGCAGGGGAATCCACGTTCAATCTCAGGCTGAGAGTCTGGGTGAATCTCCAATGAAGCTAAGAACCACCAGGAGCTGGCCCCACTGGCCTTGTCACCTGGTGTGGGGATTGGGGACAGCCAAACCACCATGGCCAATTTCAGAGAAATAAAGAAGGTGGGAGGGCACCCCTGGGAGCCAGATTGAAAATGGTCATGCTGTGAAATAATAAGATGCCCTTTTCAGAAAAGTGAAGACGGTTCTCTTGGTTCTCAAAGACTTGCAAATACTCTGTGTCTTTCTGGAGGCATGCTGAAGCCTTCAGCCTTTGAGGGCAGTACTCAGAAAACTATAAAGCATTGATAAATAAATTGAAGACACAATAGAAAACAATATTCCACGCTCATGCATCAGAAAAATTACTATTATTAAAATGTTTGTTCTACCCAAAGCCATCAACAAACAGTGCCAGGAAAACTAGACACCAGACTCCAAAGAACGACACTGGTCACCAACTAAACTGCACATAAAACTAACTAAAAGTGCACAATATTCCACATTAAACCCTTTCTCTCCTGAGTCACCTGAAGATGCACCCCACCCACCCAGCAGTCAGCTGCACAGGAAGATTCTGCACACTTGCTCATTTTTCCTCTTGTGGAGTCTCCTCACCAGTGGTTCCTGAGAAAACCCAGCTCCTGTCAGTGTGGATAGTGCCTCATGGTCCAGAAGCCTAAGCCCTGACAGGAGACAAAGCTCCTGTCTGCTTCTCATAGAGCAAAGTCTGTGGGCAGGGTGCACCTGTGCTCCCAGGGTCAGACAGGGGGGTTCGGTGCCCCCTGTGGGGCGTCAGAGAAGTACTGGGAGTGCCGCACTCCAAACCCAGAGCCCTCATCCAGAATGCAGTTCTGCTGTATATACTAAGCTTGGAAATCCAAACTGAAATGGAGCCAAGTATCTCACTGTATCTTCTCAAAAGATGGTTAAGGAGCAATTAATTACAAACCATATGTAATGAAATGAATGTAGACACAAACTTTACAACTTAAACCAAAATTCATTCAAAATTGCCCATAGACAAATTTAAATTACCACACTATAAAAATCCTAGAAAAAAAAAAAAGATAATCTATATGACTTTGGGTCTGGTGACCTTATTCAGAAAACCGAAAGACAAACCACAAACTGCAAGAAACTATTTCCAAAACACATATCTGATAAAGGATTTGTACTCAAATTATGTCAACAACACCATTAAAATTTGGTAAAGATGGAAACACACACCTGGCCCAAGAAGATAAACAGGCAGTAAATAAGCATACAAGAACATACTCAAGATGCTGGTGGAATGCATGTACAACCAACTTTGGAAGACAGTTTGGCAGTTTTTTCCAAATCTAAAAAGTCTCACCTTAGGATCCAAGAAGTGTACCTCTTGTATTTAGACAACTGCTTTGAAAAACTGTGTTCAAACCAAAACTAACATCAAGTAATGCGCAGCAGCTCTATTCATAATGGCTAAAAACTTAAAGATATCAGGATGTCCTTCTGTAGATGAATTCATAAGCAAATTAAGGCACATACATGTCAAGGGGAGCAGAATACACCACCCCAAAATATGCCCATTTGACAAAAACATTATTTTGGACTGATTAATTTAAGAAACAGCAGACCCAGGAGAATCTTTCAAAACCAAGTAGAAAATGCCCTTTTAGGAGGTACATTTACATTTATTAAGGATATTTCCATTTGTAAGGGTATGTCCCTCTCTGGACCAGGAATTGAATGATAACTAAATATCAAGAAAAGCTTGTTGGGACTTCCCTGTTGGTCCAGTGGTTAAGACTCCATACTCCCAATGCAGGGGACCAGGGTTCAATCCCTGGTCAGGGAACTAGATCCCACATGCTGCAATTAAGAGCCCGCATGCCACAACTAAAGACTCCACAGGCCGCAACTAAGACCCGGCACAGCCAAATAAATAAATGGTTTTTTTTAAAAAAAAAAAAAAAGCTTGTCAATGAAATAGGCCTGGATGTAAATCTGTGTAACAACCATACCCTTGTTTACTGGACTTTGCCTAATAACATCCCTTAAATGGCTTCCTCCATTCCCTGACATCTTTCTTTTGTTCTCAGCAGAAGATAGCACTTAAGGTAACGGCTTGGGCCATTTCAGGGAGTGACTCAGCTTTCCTGGGTATCTTTCAAGTATATAGGAGGTATGCATGGTATATATTAAACTTCTGATTGTTTTCTCCAGTTCGTCTCTTTTTCATTACAAGGCAGATCTCAATAAAGAACATAGAAAGGTAGAGGGAAAATTATTTTTCCTCTCACATACATGCAATGAAATAGTATTCAGAGATATAAAGGAATGGACCATCAACCCGTGCAAAAAAAAAAAAAATAGATACATCTAACACTTACATTGCTAAATGAAAGAATCCAGTCTGAAGTGCTACACACTGTATGACCTCATTTATATGACATTCGAGAAAAGGCAAAACTGACATGGTAAACAGTTTACGGAATATGTGGTTGAAATAGTCCATATGATAATTTAGTCGTGAATACCTGTCACTATGCATTTGTCTACACCCACAGATTTTTACAACCCAGCAAGTAATTTACCATCTATTCAAACTTAGCTACTTAGGATATGGGAGTGTCAAAGACTGGAATACAGAATGTAGCAAAGAATCTAACTGATTCAGAAATGTATGAAAAAACTCACTGTTGGTAGTGGGACAAATGGGCTGACCTAAGTTAACTTTGGAAATGTACAGAATCTGTAGGCCAAAGACAAAATGTGTCATACAGACACAGTGGACTCTGTGTTCTTTCCCATGAAGGGTAGTAGCTAACAGTACTGAAACTACTATATCAGTAATCAAATGGAACAAGCTCTGAATTTAATAAATGACAAATGGTGGAAGCCAGGTTTCTTACCACTGGAGTGGTATGTTACAGTCAAACAAAGGGAGAAGGTTACAATATCCATGTCATAACAGATCCGGTTGGAGATAACAGTATAAACTATCTTTAGCCTATACATAGTTCCACATGGAAATCTTTATAATTATGTGTATATGCATAGGCTGCGATACATGCATATATTTCTATGCACTGTCAGCTGAGCATATTTAACTCCCACATGTAAGTTTTTAATACCATTCTCTAATAAAAGGAACAAGGGCTCTTTGAAGAAAGGGCTGATGCTAGGACTGAGACAGTAAATCTATGAAGCAGGATAATCTTAAAATATCAGAAAGTAAAGAAGTACCAAAAAATTTAAAAACCCACAAAAGAAAAATTATGTAAAATGAAAACAGGAGCAAATGGAGAAAGCTCTCAACAGCCAAAGCAAAAATTAACTAAGCAGTCTAATAATGTAGTGCTGGATTATAACCAAAAGATTACAATAATTATTCATGTGTCCAAACTGGTAAAAATAAATTACACAGTTTTTGATGAATGGTGTTAAATAGAAATCTCCTATGCAGAAAGCTTCTAAACAATGTATATAGTCACTCAGCTGTCCATCAAGGATGTGAAGCTAAGCCCTCTCTCCTCAAGTGTGGGTTCTGCATTATGACTTCCTCCTAAATAAGACACACAGGATGGACATGGGAAAAAATTAACCTCACTGTGGGAAAACTTGACAAACACTACTTCAGCAAGGTGACCAAAGTTAAGAATATAAGTGAGAAGTTTCCTTAAGAACCGGTCCTCTTGATATATAGTGAAAAGGAAGCACTTCACCTCTGTGGTCTGCTTTTTCAAAGCCAAGTCTAACCACGACAAAACCACCAAGCAAATCCCAGTGCCCGGCAGTCTATAAAACACCTGACCAGTCCTCCTCCACACTGTCAAGGTCATGGAAACAAGGAGAGTCTGAGCAACTGTCAAAGCCCAGAAGAGACTAAACAGACATGATGACCCCATGTCCTTTGAGATCCTGGAACAAGGAAAGGTATAACAAAGGGAACATGAATAGGGACTTCAGTTAATAATAAAGTATCAATATTTGTTCATTATTTGTCATGATTCTGTATAAAATTAGACAGGAAAAATTAAATGTCAAATAAGAGAAACCTACAGTAACAAACTGGAAATCTAGAGGAAACGGGTGATTTCTTTGTAAAAACACATTACCAAAATGAACCCTAAATTAAGGAAAATACAAAAAGACCAATTAATCACTGAGGAACCTCTTCCCCATACTGGTTATCCTATCACTGTTCCAGGGTTTCCCTCTACCAGGACAGGGAAGGAACAGGGACAGAGCTGTTTGGCAGCTCCACTAACATCTGATCCCACCCAGAATCTTCATCTCCCCCAGCCATGCCTACCCAGTGAGGACACCTGAGGAAGGATCAGGGATTATTGATTCAGATGTATCAACTAGGACTTTTTCTTTTCCCAGCGACTGGACACACTCACTGAAGTAAAATAAATTAGTATTTCTCGTAAGGGTAGAAATAAATTAATACTTGCAAGTGGCAAGTTGAAGAATGGATTTGGACCTGGCAGGTCCAGTGGCTCACACTATCTCAGTGTGACCTTGCTTCTGCCAAAACTTTGTCCTGCTCAGTGCCTTTGAGGGACCCCATTCACAGGCACAGGCTCTCTCACTGTCCTTGGGCCAACAGCAATTCTAAGCTGACAACCACTCACCATCCATTTTCCGAGAAAGAGTTTCTCCTTTTCTTAGATTCCAAGAAAGTCATGGTTTTAAATGCCTTTGATCTGGCTTGGGTTGCATTCTCATCCTTGGCCCATCACCAGAAGACGGAAAATGGGACTGGCTAGATGTGGGTTGTAAACCCATCTTCGAGCTGAGTGGAACATGGGGTCATCCTTCTGCAAATGTTTGGACGGGAAGCAGGTGAGATGTAATTCCCAAAGGAAAACTGAGGCACTTGGGCATGAGAACAGATGCTGGCTGGGAGAAAGCAACAGATTCTAAGTCAACGACAGCTCACTGCACAGCATAGAATCTGACACAAAAGGAAGAAAGAGGTTCACTTAGGGTCAGGGGCTGCAGCTACTCATCCAGTGTTCTTACTGTCCCTCCCAAGACTGCAAGAAGTTCTTTCACTTGCTGAAAACTCAGGATCATTGGTGGTGGTAAACTCAAGTCTCTTTCCTTGGGCATCAGGTCCTCACATCTGAGAGGTTGGCCCAGAACAGCCCATGTGCCCTCAGAAGACACACAGGCCTCATTCTTGCCCCTGAGAGGTGGGAGCCCTTGAGTTATGCCATCTCCATGGCCATATTAATTGCCCATCTCTGAAAAACAATACTGCTCCCTTTCCAGTTTCTTCTCTCTCCTTTACTAAGTGAAGAAACCAAATGCTAGGGTGGTAAGGAAACTCTTGTGCAATGAAGTAATGGGAGGCTCAAGAATTATTCCATGCCATGGAACCCATAATTGGCAGGCTTTCCAGAGGCCACATGGATGCATATGGCTCTCCAAGACAATGCAGTCTCAGTGTGAACCTCCCATTGTGAGGTCCAGGTGCTCCCATATCTTTGATTCTTAATGAATATGAATGTCAAAAGTTTCTAACGACTGAAAGGACAAAGGATCGCAGGGCCATGGTCTGCTGTATGGTTGTTGTGTCAGGGACACACTCCAATGTTTAGAGGATTATTACTTCTCTTGGCAGCCTATGAGGCTGTGAGGGGGAGGTCTTTTTCTCAACCACATGCATGTTGGTAGTTGAAACTTCTCAAAGGAATGTCTACCCTGCCCAGGTAGCTGTTGAATTGTCTGGCATCCTGGTCAGCTCTGTAACTGTACATGAGGGCCTGACAATGCCCAGGCTGGACTGAGCTAGAGGAACACAGATGCCTGCCTGGATAGTCAGAGGTCAAGGGCTGTCCTGCCTGAGACTTGATCATCTATTCATTCCCACTCAGATGGGACAAAGGATGCCTCCAGTGCCAGGAGGGCCCCACCAGCCCTTAAGAAGGCAGCATCTGGGGGCTGGCAGGTCACTGCACCCAGTCCTGTATAAATCCACACATGTCCACTGAGTGCCCTCCTGTCTGGGCTGGGCTGGAACCTGGGGCTGCCCAGGCAGAGTAGGGCCAGCATCACCCTTCCCAGGTAGGAGGGCAGAAGGAAACCATGCATGACTTCTGACACCCTCCCCAATCCTTGACAGAGGTTGAGTTGGGTAAGAAACAGTCCGAGACAAGAACAGACATTTCATTCTTCTCTCAGAGCCCAGGACTGAGGGAAGGGAGGCGAGAAAAACAGTTATTGACCTCAGCTCCCTGACTCCTGTCTGACCCTGGGCAAGTCCTATCCATTCTGGAGGCTTCAGAGAGAAGGAGAGGGGAGGGCAATGAGGGCCAATTGTGCTTAAACCTAACTCTAACCTTTACCCTAAGAACCCTAACCTCTAACCTTAACCCCCTAACAACCCTAGCCCCAGACCGCTAGACCCTCGCCCCTGACCCCTAAACTCTACTCCCCGACCCTGACCCTTTAACCACAGCCCTCTACCATGACTCTCCAACAATGACCCGTAACCCTAAACCATGACCCCTGAACCCTCACACTGACTCAACCCCAGGCCTAAAGCCTGGCCTAGTGGGTACCGAGGGATGACTGTATGAACTCTCAAATAAACCAAGGAATTAAATCTTCCTGACCATGAATTTAGCAATGGTTTCTTAGATTTGACAGTAAAGCATAAGAAATGAAAGGAAAAGATAGACAAATTGGATTTCCTCAAAATTACAAACCTTTGTGCATCAAAAGAGGCTATCCAGAAAGTAAAAAAACAGCCCACAGAATGGAAGACAATACTGGCACATTATATATCTGATAAGACTCTTTACCTAGAATATACCCAGGACTTTTCCCACTCATCAACAAAAAGACAAACAATAAAACTTTTGAAACAGACAAATGACTTGCATGGACTGCTCTCCAGGCAAGATATACAAATGGTCAACAAGGACATGAAAATATGTCAAACATCAGTAGTTATGATGAAAATGCAAATTAAAGCCACAGTGTGGTGCCCCTTCACACACACTAGAATAAAAATAAACTTTAAAATAAACTTTTAAATATATAAATAAAAATAATAAATGTTGGCAACAATGTAGAGAAATTGGAACCCTTAAAAGTTACTTGTGGAGATGTACAATGGTACAGTCTATGTGTACAAAACTTTAGCATTTACTCAAAAATATAAAATATAATTACCATGTGGTTCAACAACTCCACTCCTGGATATATACCCCAAAAATGGAAAACAGGTGTTCAAACAAAAACTTGTACACCAATTATTCATAGTAGCACTGTTCACAATAGCCCAAGGTAGAAAAGATTTGAATGTCCATCAGCAGGTAAATGGATAAGCAAAATAAGGTAGATCCATAAGCTGCATTACTCTGTCATATAAAGGAATAAAGTAAAATTATACAGCCGCTGTGGAAAACTGTATGGTGGCTCCTGAAAAACATGGAAAATGTATGATCCCTTGATTCCGCTCCAGGGTGTACACCCAAAATATTAGAACGCAAGGACTGGAACAGATATCTGTACCCCATATTCATAGCAACATTATTCACAATCGCCAAAAGGTGGAAGCAACACAACACATCCTTCAACAGATGAATGGATAAGTATAGTGTAGCATATACACAATGGAATATGATTCAACCTTTAAAACTAAGGTAATTCTCACACATGCTACAATGTGGGTGAACCTTGAAGTCATTATGCTAAGTGAAACAAGCCAGACACAAAAAAGGACAAACGTTCTATGATTCCACTAGTATGAGGTATCCAGATAAGTCAAATTCAAAGACAAAGTAGAATAAGGTTGCCAGGGGTTGAGGTGAGTTAGTGTTTAATGGCTACGGTTTCACATGGGGAAAATAAAGTTCTGGAGATGGATGGAGAGGATATTTTTACAACAATGTGAATGTAGTTAATGCCATAGAACTGTATACTTAAAAATGGTTTAAATGGGGCTTCCCTCGTGGCACAGTGGTTAAGAATCCGCCTGCCAGTGCAGGGGACACGGGTTCAAGCGCTGGTCCTGGAAGATCCCACATGCCGCGGAGCAACTAAGCCTGTGCGCCATAACTACTGAGCCTGTGCTCTAGAGCCTGCGAACCACAACTTCTGAAACCTGTGCGCCTAGAGCCCGTGCTCCGCAACTAGAGAAGACTGCACACGGCAACGAAGAGTAGACCCCCTCGCTGCAACTAGAGAAAGCCTGCGCGCAGCAACAAAGACCCGACACAGCCAAAAATAAAAAATAAAATAATTTTTTTAAAAGCTTTAAAAAATGGTTTAAATGGTAAATGTTATGTGTTTTTAATCACAATGGAAAAAATGAATGAAATAATGATCAATGTTACAATGTGGATAAACACTGAAAACATCCTAAGTGAAAGAAGCCATACAGAAAAACCACCCAGAGCATGCTCATCTTGTACACTTTAAATCCAACAAGGTTTTTAAAGTGAGGAAAAGCCCCAGTGATGGTTCCAAGAAAGAAAAACTGGATTCGAATGGGAAAATACATTTCCACAAAGCTGGGGCAGCTGGTGAAATTTGAAGCAGGTCTGTGGATAGGATTATAATGTGGAAAGCATAATTATTCCTCATTTTGGAGTTATGTGCTGGTTCCCTGGGAGAGTGGCCCTCCCACTCTCACAGGGTAAAACAAACTGGAGCATTTTGTGAATGTGGAAAACTTTATACTGCTATTTAAAGTTATTTATACACTTGAAATTTACTAGAAAATAAAGTACTTATCAAAACAACCATGTCGTACCAAGCCAGAAATACAGACATCAAACTCTGTTATAGGGGCTTCCCTGGTGGTGCAGTGGTTGAGAATCTGCCTGCCAATGCAGGGGACACAGGTTCGAGCCCTGGTCTGAGAAGATCCCACATGCCGCGGAGGAACTGGGCCCGTGAGCCACAATTACTGAGCCTGCGCGTCTGGAGCCTGTGCTCCGCAACAAGAGAGGCCGCGATGGTGAGAGGCCCGCGCACCACGATGAAGAGTGGTCCCCACTTGCCACAACTAGAGAAAGCCCTCGCACAGAAACGAAGACCCAATACAGTCATAAATAAATAAATAAAAGAACGTGAATTTCTTTAAAAAAAAAAAAAAAACTCTGTTACAGAGGCCAAGCCCTACCCAGATCCAGTTCACCCACAGTGGTGATGCCAATCACACTTGTAGGAGTCCACATACTACAAGAGGCACCATGGGAAGATTATATTGGGAGCCACTATGTCTTGGGTGCTGTGGATGACCTGGATGCAGTTGAAACAGTGGGATTTCTGAATTCTAGTTTTCCACATTCAACCACCAAAAAACTGTTACAACTAAAAAATGAATTCAGTAGAGCTGCAGGATACAAAAAAAGAAAAAAGAAAAATCAATGCACAAAAGTCATTTGTGATTCTATACACTGATAATGAACCATCAGAAAAAGAATTTTAAAAAAATTCCACTTACAATTACATCCAAAAAGATAACTAGGAGTAAATTTAACCAAGGACGTGAAGGACCTGCACACTGAAAACTGGAAGACACTGATAAAGGAAAATGAACAGCCAAAAATAAATGGAAAGATACCCCGTGCTCATGGGTAAAAAGAATATTGTGAAAATATGCATTCTAAGGTGGTACTTCCCTAGCCGTCCAGGGGTTGGGACTCTGAGCTCCCACTGCAGGGGGCACAGGTTCGATTCCTGGTTGGGGAACTAAGATTCTGCATCCTGCATGTCACATGGTGTGGTCCCCAATTTTTTTTAAGTAAAAAAAAATGTGGCACATTTATACAATGGAATATTACTCAGCCATAAAAAGAAACGAAATGGAGTTATTTGTAGTGAGGTGGATGGAGATACAGTCTGTCATACAGAGTGAAGTAAGTCAGAAAGAGAAAAACAAATACTGTATGCTAACACATATATATGGAATCTAAGGGAAAAAAAAAAGGTCATGAAGAATCTAGTGGCAAGACGGGAATAAAGACACAGACCTACTAGAGAATGGACTTGAGGATATGGGGAGGGGGAAGGGTAAGCTGTGACAAAGTGAGAGAGTAGCATGGACATATATACACTACCAAATGTAAAATAGCTAGCTAGTGGGAAGCAGCCGCATAGCACAGGGAGATCAGCTCGGTGCTTTGTGTCCACCTAGAAGGGTGGGATAGGGAGGGTGGGAGGGAGGGAGATGCAAGAGGGAAGAGATATGGGAACATATGTATATGTATAACTGATTCACTTTGTTATAAAGCAGAAACTAACACACCATTGTAAAGCAATTATACTCCAATAAAGATGTTTAAAAAAAAGAAAAAAAATGCATTCTAGACAAATTAATGTACACATTCAATGCAATCCCTACCAAAAGTCTAATGACATTTTCCATAGAAACAGAACAAACAATCTTAAGATGTGTGTGGAACCACAAAGGACCCAGAAGAGCCAAAGCCACCCTGAAGAAGGAGAACAGGCTGGAGGCATCTCGCTCCCTGACTTCACACTTCATGATGAAGCTACAGTCCCCAAAAAGTGTGGAATTGGCACAAAAACAGGCGCACAGACCAGAGGAACAGAGCAAAGAGCCCAGGAATCAACCTACAGGTATGTGATCAGTTAATTCACAAGAAAGGAGCCAAGAACATACACCAGGGAAAGGACAGTCCCCTCAATAAACGGTGCTGGGAAAACCAGATGCCACACGCCAAAGAACAACACTGAACTCTGTCTACACCACACACAAAAGGGGCCAAAAACCCAATTTTCCACATCAAGCCCTTCCTCTCTTGGGTCCTCTGAAGACAGACACCCTCAGCGGTCAACAACGTACAGGAACCTTCTGCCCACTTTTCCTCACCTTCTCCCTCAGCGGCATCACCTCCCGGCAGGTCCTGAGGAGACCAGAGTCCTCTCAGCATGAACTGGACCCCACAGTGTCCCAAAGCTGAAACCCCAGGGGGTCCTGAGGAGACCCGGCTTCTGTTAGTGTGGACTTGACCCCAGCTTGTCCCAAAGACCGGCCGTCAGCGTGGACTCAGCCCAGAGTGTTCCAGAAGCCAAAGCCCCAGCGGGTCCTGAGGAGACAGGGCTCCTCTCAGCATGAACATGGACAGCATGATCTGAACAGACATCCCGCCAAAAAAGATATACAGATAGTAAAAGTCATACAGCAACAAGCTCAACATCATATACCATTAGGGAATTACAAATTAAAATCATGAGATATCACAGCACACTTATTAGCACTGCTGAACTCCAAAAATATGACAATACCAAATGCTAGAGGGTGAGGAACAACAGGAACTCTCCCTCATGGCTGGGGGGATGCACGTGCAGCCACTTTGTAATACAATTTGGCAGTTTTTTCTAAAGCTAAACAAGTCTCACGTTGGGATCCAACAATCATGCTTCCAGTATTTAGGCAACTGCTTTGAAAATCTATGTCCAAATGCAAACAAGGATGCAATTATGCACAGCAGCACTTTCATAATGGCTAAAATCTTGAAGAAATCAGGATATCCTTCAAAAGATGAATGTATAAGCAAATTGGGGTACATCCATGTCAAGGCGAGTAGAATATGCCACCCCAAAATATGTCTCTCTGGCATAAGGATTATTGGTCTGCTTTTAAAAAAAGGGGGGGGGCTTCCTTGGTGGTCAGTGTTTAAGAGTCTGCCTGCCAATGCAGGGAACATAGGTTTGAGCCCTTGTCCGGGAAGATCCCACATGCCGCAGAGCAACTAAGCCTGTGCACCACAACTACTGAGCCTGCACTCTAGAGCCCACGATCCACAACTATTGAGCCGGTGTGCCACAACTACTGAAGCCTGCACGCCTAGAGCCTGTGCTCCACGACAAGAAAAGCCACCACAATGAGAAGCCCACGCACCACAATGAAGAGTAGCCCCTGCTCTCCACAACCAGAGAAAAGCCTGCACGCAGCAACGAAGACCAAATGCAGCCAAAAATAAAACAATCAATTTATTTTAAAAAAATCTCAGAAAACTGAGATTGCCGTTTTATGAAGGACATTTACAATAGAGAAATCTCCATTTATAAGGGTATGTCCCTCTTTGCACCAAAAACAGAAGGATAATTAAATCTTAAGTAACTCTTTTCAATGGAGAAGTCCTGACTTAAATGTGCAAACAGGGCTTCCCTGGTGGCGCAGTGGTTGAGATTCTGCCTGCTAATGCAGGGGACACGGGTTCGAGCCCTGTTCTGGGAAGATCCCACATGCCGCGGAGCAACTAGGCCCGAGAGCCACAACTACTGAGCCTGCACGTCTGGAGCCTGTGCTCCGCAACAAGAGAGGCCGCGATAGTGAGAGGCCCGCGCACCGCGATGAAGAGTGGCCCCCGCTTGCCACAACTAGAGAAAGCCTTCGCACAGAAACGAAGACCCAACACAGCCAAAAATAAATAAATTAATTAATCAATTAAAAAAATGTGCAAACAATCATACCCTTGTTTACTGTGCTTTGATTGATAACCTGCCATAACTGGTCTTCCCTCCTTCCCCAGAATCTTTCTTCTGCTTTTAGCTGAAGACGGTATTTAAGGGGATGGTTTTGGTCATTTCAGGGAGTGACTCAGTTTTCCGTGGTATCCCCCCTGTATTCACAAGGTATACATGTTATTAAACATCTGCTTTTCTCCTGGTAATCTGTCTTTTATTATAGGGTCAGGGGGGCCTCAACCAAGAACCTAGAAAAGTAGAGGGAAAATTGTTTTTCCGCCCATACACATGCAGTGGAATACTACTGAGCAAAAAGGAATGCACAATCAACCTATGGAAAGACATGGATAAATCCTTAGTATATACTGCTACGTGAAATCATCCAGGCTGAGGAGGCTGCACACAGTATGACCCCATTGGTGACACTCTGGGAAAGGCAAAGCTACACAGATGATAAGCAGAGCATGCGGTGGGGGATTTGAAGTATTGCATGTGACACTCTAGGACGGATACCTGTCACTATGCATCTGTGTAAGCCCACAGATGTGTATAGCCCAAGGGGCCAAACATAATCTATTCAAATTTAGTTATTTAGAATGTAGGAGTGTTGCAGGATGGAATACATAATGTGACAGAATCTAACTGTATTAGAAATATATGGAAACAACTCATTGTAGGAGATGGGGTAAAAGGTGCTGAACCTTTTACCTTTGGAAATGAATGGAATCTGTAGACTAAAGGCAAAATGGACCGTATATAAACAGTGGGCTTTATATTATGAAGTTCTTTCCAGGGTGTAGTAACTAACAACTCTGAAACCTCTGCACATGTAACCTGGAAAGGAGCAATGCATACAGAAATGGCAGATGGTGGGAGCCAGGCTCCTTGCTGTGGGAGGGGGAAGTTACAGATAAGCAAGGGGAGAGCCTCTGCCCTCGTAATCCTGGATCTGGGCTTCCTGGGAGGATTTTGACTGGCCGGGGGAAACACACAGATCTTCACGCTGGGAAGACCCTGCAGACATAGGAACTTCACGCCCCATCTTTCCACCCATACCTGCTGGAAACACTCAGCCCTCCATCATCAGTCAATTGCAGCGTTTAAGACATTCTCGCCCCCAGGCAGATAAAGGAACATGAGGGTCTTGCTTACCCCTAAGCTGTCCCAGAATCCAGGCCCTGGGGGTGGAGCCAGGTTGGGGGTTCCTGGGCCTCTGACCAGCAGGTGAGAGGAAGGAGGAAGACCAGTCCTGAGGACAGAGGTTCCCTCAAGTCCGTGAGCCCAGGAGCCCCGTTGGGTTTCATTCCCAGTGCGGACATGGGCAGGGCCTGCCGTGGTTCTGTGTTCCCCCTGGGTCCCATTGATGAGGCCATGGCAGCACTGGGCCCAGACATCTACTAGCAGTGTCTCAAACTCTGACACAGTGGTTTTACAAAGGAACAAGGGAATGGAGCTGAGCCCCTGACGGCCACTCCTTTCTGGCTCTGAGTTGCTTCCACCAGGACCGCAGTCACCTGCAAGTAGTCTGCTGTGACCCATCTGTCCCCACTTTGCCTTTTCTCTTCCTCCCTGCGATGATTCCAGTGACATTTCCAGCCTGGACCCCTCTCCCAGGCCAGACGCCTCTGTCCAGCCACTGCACTCCCATCTCACCTTGGGGGTTAAAAGGCCTCTCAGAGGACCGGGATCCTGCAGCACCCCACACCCAGGAGCAGCCCCACCTTCCCAGGTTGCCGAGCCCAGGCACCGGGTGTAACAGAGCAGGATCCTACAGGGCCTTCCCAGGACAGACCCCTCCCCCACATCCTCTGCTGGAGCTCCTATCTGAAGTACCTGGATAACAGCATCTGATGCACGCTTCCTCCACCACCAAGTGGAAGAAATTAGCTACTTGATGATCATGAACAGGTAGCCCCGGAGCTTCTGGGGCCTAAGAATTTAGAGTGTTAACCGCCTGTTACCTCACCATCAACCAGAGAATTGTGCACCAGCTGATCGCATACCCTGCGACCCCCCTCCTTCACCTGGCCTTAAAAATTGCTGTGCTGAAATCCTTCAGTGAGTTCGGGGATTTAGAGCACAAGCCACCTGGCCTCCTTGTATTGGCACTTGTACAATTAAAGCTGCACTTTCCTTCACCACACCCGGTGTCAGTAGAATGGTTTTACTGCACTCGGGCAAGCGGACCCAAGTTTTGTTCAGTAACACTGGGGTCTCCCAGGCTCCCAGTCTCCTTGTGCCCCACTGACCGTCATCTGCTCCTCCAGAGTCTTGTTGCAGCAAAAATACAAATGAAGTTTTCCCTCCCCTGAGAACAAGGAAAACAAAGGGAACAGCGAACAGGCTAGAGAAGAAACATAACCTGGCCTGAAAGAGTTCATCACTCCTTGTTTTACTTTGTCACTCATTTGTAGTAACTAGATTTGTACTTTACAATACTAACCTCACTCCCTGACACTATGTAATTTAGCTTTGGCACCCAACACCCCTAACTCTGTGTGAGTTACATCCCCTGCCTCTCACTCCCTAACCTTATTATGTCCAGCACTTACATTCTATATGCCCCTCATAACAAATCACCCCCTATAGTTTTTCATTTCAGAAACAAGGTCACCGGCCGATAAACCAGAGGCAAATGGATGCAATTCTCAGACTGCCGGACCCCAATTACCGGGCGGCCTGATGCCAACTATGACTGTTTTGAAATAATGCAAAGAAAAGGAGGAATGCAAAACCTTCACTACTTTGATCCTCATCCTATACCCCGGACTGCAAGAGCCCCACGTATAAAATCTTCCCTGATTCTCAAGGAGGGGTGCCCAGTTCTTGAGGCGCCAGCCGGCTGTGTCTTCCCTGCTGCCTGGCAGAAAAATAAAGCCATCTCTCTCTTCCTCCAAAATCCCTGTCTCCGTATTTCTGTTCGGCCTCGGTGCACAGGGAAGCCGAGATTTCAACAACAGTCTGTGGCCAGTTCCCACACTAATTCCCCTCTACGCCCACAGTCCTGGCCCAAGCCCGATCCTGTGCCTGGCTCCTCCATCAGGCCCTGGCAAAGCTCCCTGCCCACACGGTGCACCTCACATCCCACCCCAACATGGTCTTTCTGAAGCATAAACGAGACTATGACTCTCTCCCAGCTGTAATCCCCCAAAAGTTTCCCCACTTTCGCTAGGGTATCTGCTGGAAGAGACATCTGCCAAGGCCCTGAGAGTCCCCGGCATCCCCACGAGGCTGCTGGCTCCTGGGTTTCCTGACAATGAACATCTCAGCAGACCAGGCGACACGGCAGGAAACCCCAGAACCTCTCACCTCAGGAGGGGACTGGCACTGCCACGGCCTGATCAGAGAGAGCAGAGAAGGGCTCCCCAGCTGGGACACAGACTCTGCACGAGTGGCCTCTCCCTGAGCCATTACATCACCTCGTGTGACTTGAGGGAAGGAAGGACCGAGGCACACTTGGTTCCTAAGGAGGATGGGATAGGCTCAGCCATGTCCCCCCAAATTCACATGCTGAATCCCTAACCCCCAGGACCCCAGGATGTGGCGGTATTTGGAGATGGGATTTTTAAAGAGGTGATCAAGGTAAAAATGAGGTCACTAGGGTGGATCCTAATCCAATAGGATTGAGGTCCTACAAGAAGAGATTAGGACACAGATAGGCAAAGGGGGAGACCACGTGAGGACCTGGGGAGAAGATGGCTGTCTAAGCACCAAGGAGAGAGGCCTCAGAAGAAGCCAGCCTGCACGCACCTTGATCTCAGACAGCATCCAGGACTGGGAGATCGGTCTGTTATTCAAGCTGCCCAGTCTGTGGTATTTGTTACGGCGGTCCTGAGCAGACGCACACGCGGGGTAACTCAGGGCTCAGACTGGACAGAGCCCACTCTCCATCCCCCTGTACGGGAGTTACAGGATCCTCAGGAACTGAGGAGGGGGTTCCTGAGGAGAGGCACAAGATAGAATATGCTAGGCCTTAACATGACTGCACTCATATTAAACGTGCCTGAAGTCCATTCACACGAGATGGTCTTGTCCTGTATGTACGCCCACATCGGCACCTTCAGTCTGAACTGCGGATCTTTGGCTTCACCACCTCCACTGAGAGCATTAGCTTCACCTGCTGTGGACGGTCTCCTACAGGATTTCCAGAACCACAAAGCATCGAAGCTTCACAGGACCCAGAGTCTGTGCGCTAGGATCCAGGTGACCCTCACAGCAGAGCCGCGCAGCGGCCCATCAGAACCCATTTCCCTTTTTCCTGTTCACAGCTACCCTGCACCTCCCAGCCTTCCCACCCCTTACAACTGGGGCGTAGTGTCTCGTGTTACCAAGGGGAAGGGGTGGAGGTGGTGAGGGCCTTGACCAGCCTGCATCCTAGGACTGAGGGCAGGATGTCCACCTAGTCACCCCACCCTGCTGGTTGGAGCCCTCACCTGGAAGCAGGGAGGAGAAACAAGGGGGATAGAGCCTGGGCCCCGACATGCACCTGCCCTGGACTCTCACAAGAAGGGGACAGAGACATCTTGAGCTTCAGCCCAGTTTTGGGAGACACTTTGTGCAACAAACTGCTTTAAAAGCCAAGGTGCTTTACAAACCCCTCCCCAGCTGTCACAGAAAGTCAGGCTCAATCTCATCACACTTTTCTCAAACCCCAGCTCACGCTGAGACCACCTCTCAGGTGATGGTGCTTCAGAGCAGCCCCTTTACAAGATCCCTGGAGTTCAGCTCTCCCAGCCCTGCCTTCAGTTTAAGGGAGAAGTTTCGTTGACAAACCTGCTCAGTTTCCTTGACAACCAAGCTTCGCCATCTCCCAAATTCTTCTTCTTCAAACATTCCTATTCTAGGCTTGATGAGCCTAAAGTGACAGTGCTGTCATCATGTGCCAGAGAGTGACTCCTCCAAGCCCATAGTTATTGGTTACATGATGCTACTGATGATGAAATCCCAGAAGAGCCAGCTTTGCAATATAACCATTTCTGGACTCGGCACTGGGTCCCTTTCCACGGACAGAGTAGAGTGGCTGTTTCCATGGACCACGTGGTGGAAGAGCTCACCTAATGCAGCCAGGACTTCATCCCTTCCAGGCGATTCCAGGGTCCTCATTCTTCCCAGACCCCCACCCACATGGCTGCTCTCTGTGCCAGTCTATACGGGACCTTGGTAATCTCCTAAAAGAAGGTTATTTTATACACAGGTAATGGGTTGAATGCTGGCCCCAAAAGATATGCCCCCCCCCAGAACACGTGAACAGGACCCTACCTGGGAAAAGCGTCTTTGTATATGCAGTTCAGTATCTCAAGGTGAGGTCATCTTGGGTTAGGGTGGCCCTCAATCCAATTGAGAGAGTCCTTATGAGAGACAAAAGAGGAGAAACACAGACATAGAGGAGAAGCCACGTGAAGACAGAGGCAGAGATGGGAGGGATGCAGCCACAGGCCTGGGGACTCCTGAGCCCCCAGAAGCTGGAAAAGGCAGGAAGAACCCTATCCTGGAGCCTCTGGAGAGACTTCCGTCCTGCAACACCTTGATCTCAGATGTCTGGTCTCCAGGACTGGGGGAGGATGAATTCTTGTTGTTTTAAACCACCCAGCTTGTGGTCATTTGTTACACAAGCCACAGAATGGTCACACAGACCCTACTCTGTAGGATCCTGGAAGTGCGGGTCTCATTAAAGGCCAACAGAGGCTGGATTGCAGAGCCCTGAGAGTCAGCATTGGGCCCCAGAGATCCTAAAGCAGTGGCTGGACACCAGAACGTTGAGGGGTCAGTAGGAAGCCCATCCCTAAGGGTGCCGGCTGCACACGGCCTCCCCCGGTTTTTACGCCTGTACATGTTAGGGATAAGTATTTCCATCCTGATTCAGGACTTCTGATGTCACCGTTCACGTTGCTCATTAAGAACCCACTAGTTACAAAGATGAAACCCCTACCAGGACACTTGCTCCAGTGGTAAACAATTCTGAAGTTGGTCAGAGGTGGGGAATCGTCTCCCATGCAGCCAGCAGCGCCCCCCCACCCCGCAAGGAGCGTCCTCATTGCAAGGCTGGGGGACCGTGCCGAGGCATCTCTGAGTAAACATGAGCTGACCCCCAGGCCAGCTGCTCCTGAACTTTTTCCACCCTTCCCAGATAAAACACCTGAATATGTACAAAGACTTTAAAGCCCAGAGGAAAGGTCTTGGAGTCACACCAGCGACAGCACGCAGGCCGAGTTGGTGACTGCAGGCCAGGCAGGATGGTCCTGGCCCCGGGCGCGCTTCTGGAAGCTTTCCATTTCCCTACCTGAGGTGCCCCTCCTCGCCTGGCCCCCACTGCTTTTTTCTTTCCTCACCTCTACCAGGGAGAAATTCCAACGGCAGGTATGGGTGACACATCCTCTTCTTTAGCAGGGAGCAGACTGGCAACTCCTGCAGAAAGTCCAGCAGAGACCCACTCACACCGGGCCACCCACAAAGCCTTGGCCCCTCACTCCCTCCCACCAGCCCAGCCCCGAGACTGCTGACGGGGCAGAGAACATGGCGTCAGGCACAGCTGCAGGGGCTCTTGCTGCCTGGAGGGGGTGTTTATATAGACCTCAACCCAGGCACACCTGGGGAGGGCTGGCCGGCCGGGTCAGGCTGCCCAGGTCAGCCAATCCTCGCCCCTCAGGGGCTCAGAGTTGCAGAAAATGGGCTTTGCTGCACCGGCCAGGTCCAAGGAACAGGTGTAGGGTCCTGAGAGTCAGGATAGACAAGGGACTGCAGCTCTGGCTTGTTTTCTAATCATTTTGTCTGGTCCACGAGTGGGAGACAACTTCAAGAAGACCCTCTCCTAATGAGAGGAACCCAGGAGTCAGGGAGAGGAGGGGTGGTGGATGGGGACAGAGGCCTGGTGCCCCGGCTGCAGTGGAAGCCTCTGGAAGACCCGGTGGAAGGAGGCCACACAGAGTGAAGCCTAGGGTCACAGACCTGTCGGAGCTGCTGTTTGTTAGTTCAAGCCCTGCTCTGAGGTGCTCTGTGTCAGCTCTGAGCGACAGGTGGGCTGGGGGTGCTCTGCAATGAGGGCCACGTGCACGGTTCCTGTGTGCCCAGCCCTGCTGGGGTACCTGCCCAGGGGATCTCCATACCCAGGGAGGGGCCTGACCACGAGAGTCCTGTGGGCTGCTGGGTACCTGCCCAGGTGAGCTCCATATCCTGGGAGGGGCCTGACCACGAGAGCCCCGTGGGCTGCTGGGTACCTGCTCAGGTGAGCTCCATATCCTGGAAGGGGCCTGACCACGAGAGCCCCGGGGGCTGCTGTGTACCTGTCCAGGTGAACTCCATATCCCGGGAGGGGCTTGGCCACGAGAGCCACGTGTGTTGGGAGGGGGGCGTGTATGAGCGTCCTCTCTGTGCAGCCGGCACAGAGTTGCTTAGCAACTTCCCTGTGGGCAGCGCTGGGATGAAATGAGAACCAGGAGATGCCACAGATTCCCTGAACCCCTGTCCATCTAGAGTGATGCAGTCAGTAGGCGGGTGCTGGCCACTGTGCTGCGTGAGGGAGGCCCCATGGGTACCTCTTGTGTCGTCCACCTGACACCACGGAGGCCTCCCCAGGGCAGAGCAGACAGCCTGCCTGGGGCAGGTGGCAGCTCCTGGTGACTCTGCAGGGGACATGAGAGGGATGGACCAGGCAGGAGAGGGTGGGAACCCAGGCAGAGCCACGGGGCTCGGGGCCGAGGGGGCTTTTCTGGGTCTGAGCTGGGAGTGGACGTGCAGGTAGTATGTGTGATCCAGGAAAGCTGCCCTGGTGACATGAAGCTGAACCTGCTTCAGAGTGACAAGCCTTCCGGATGATCCCAGAACAGGATAGTGAGACGGATCCTGTTAGAAGAAGGTAAGTGAATCCCCCCAAGAGGAGGCTCTGTGAGCTGGTCCCGGGAGGGGGGCGAAGGGAACAGGTGTGGAAGCTGTGGGGAGTGGGCAGTCCCCCTGGGTGGGCAGCGGGTGCAGACCCCACTCCGTGGTCCCGCATCTGTGCTTCCGGCTGGATTACTTGGCCTCTCGGAGCCTCAGCTTCCTAGTCTGCTCGTGGGGTGATGGTAGCGTGGATTGACTAGTAATTTGCTCAGAACAGGGTAGGAAGGGGTCTAGTGGAAATTCCAGAGAACACCGTCAGTATGGGAATCGCAGGCCTTGTTTCCCGCAGGTCTGTATTCAGGATCAGGAGAGCAAATCAGAGCAGACTTGCAGCAGAGCCTGGGGATGGGCTCCGTTTTGTGGGTCCCCCGGTTACCTGAATCTCGGAAGGAGCAGCTCCAGTGGGCAGTGGCAGGTTCATCCCACACCTGGAAGCATCCAGACCTCAAGGCCCAGCTGGCCCCGAGCCCTGTGTCTGGGCCCCCGGGAGGCAGATGGGACAGGCCGGCCTCCTCCTCGGCCCTCTTCCTGCCCAGAGCAGTTGAGGTCCAGGCCATCATTAAGGAGAAGCGCGGATGGGGGTGTCCCACGTGGGAAGAGGACACGGAGCAGCTCGTGTACGTGGACGTCCACACCAGGAATGCGGGTCGGTGGGACGCGGGCACCGGGAGGGGCAGACGGTGGGCTGAGGAAGCAGGGCGGGGCCGGGGGTCCCGAGGAGGGGGTGCGACAAGCTTTGCCTATGCCGGGCCTCAGACTCCACGGGGCTTCCCTCCCCTGGTCACTGGGGAAGAGGAGCCGAGCAGCGTTGGTGGGGTGACCACTCGCATCCCCAGGCCCTGCCAGCATCAGACCTTCAGGTTCGGGGTCGGGGAGCCTGAGGAGCGCAGGTCCAGCCGTGCCCGCCAGGGAGGCCTGGAGGTGTGGGGGGGAAGCACTGGTGTGGTCTTCCCCTGTGCGGAAGCTTCCGAGCCAGTGTCCAGTGGGAGCTCTCACCTCGCACGTGGGTTTCAAGTCCACAGCTCAGATCACCTTCTAGCCGCTTGGTTTGTTTTCCAGACACAAAGTCCTAATATCTCCTATGTCCCCTGCCCGTGAAAAGGCACGTCTGATCTGGCACCAGGTGCAGCCTCTGGTCCCTCCTGACTGGACGCCCAGCAGCCAGTGTCACCGCGTCATGACTGTCAGGGGGTGTCAGGCGTGGGGGGAAGACAGCACACAGTCCAGGCCCACGAGGGGCCGTGCCGTCCACGGAGCCGGTGCTGTGGCTCGAGGTGTTCCCTCCCCCCACCCCATGGGCAGAGACTGCCGTCCCTTTACAGACTGTTACCAAGTGAAGTCACATGGACCCTGCTCGGGCCCTAGCCTGGCGAGGCGCTCTGCCTCAGCGGGGAACGTTTCCTTTTTCCATGTGGGTTCAAGTAGGCAAATAACAAAACCAAAGCTGAGACCAACACAACACAGGCTCTGTTCAGTGGCCAAAGAATGGAGAAGTGGGAACTCAGTTCACAGATCAACTTCTCGGCCTCCTGGAGAGAGTGGTTTTATTTGAAAGAGTAAAGACAAAGGGAGGAGGAGTGCGGCTAATGATGGGGATGAAGAGGCCTTCCAGGGAAGGGGCGGGGCTTTTTCCAAGGGGGTGGGGTACCACCTCCTTTTACCCGTTCTTGGTCGTTCATGTCCAGTCATGGCCACCGGTAGGTGTGTCACTTAATATGCTGATACAGTAAATTCAGCATATGATGAGACTCAGGGTCTGTTGGACGTCAGATTCGTTGCCACCTTGGTCCCAGCTGGTTCCATCTGTTTGTTTGTTTGTAGCTTCCTTTCTTATCTCTGGACCCTTTAACTTAAATACTTAGGTGAACTGCTGAAGTTGGGGGGTGGAGGACAGCCCTGTTAATGGTGGGTCCACGGGTTTTGAGCAAGGGCCTGGAGCAGCTCTGACAACAAGAAGAGGAGGCTGAGACAGGCGGTCAGTCTGACGCCTGCACTGGGGCCTGTGGTCGGCATGCGGAGGTGGTCAGCTGGGGGCACGTGTCAGGGAAGGTTCTCGGTGTTTACACAGAAGATGTGAACTTGGGCCCAGAAGAAGAGCTGCCTGCAGACGCTGCTACAGAACGCCCTGATTCTTTCCTGAGAAAACTGGCGGGGGGGGGGGGGGGGACATTCAGTCAACAGGGCAAACAGCTTGCTCTGGATGTTCTTGTGGGGAAATGGGGACATAGCCACAGGGGCTCAGCCTGCATAACCCCAGAAGCCCTCCCAGAACAGCCCCAGAACCGCTTCTGGAATGGCAAGGAGAAGTGGGTCTTCCACCTACTAGACGTGGAGGAAAGGACTGGGGTCTGCAGGGCCGCCCTCACCTTCAGGGACTGGCTGGGAGGCTCACAGGACCCAGCACATGCTTGTGGCTTGTGTGCTCACAGCTGAGATGGGTCACAGCACACAGTAGGGATGTCCGGGAGGGAGGGCCCCTTCTGCAGTCACCTCATGACCCTTCACGCCCCCTCCTTCCCTCGAGGGTCTCTAGGGTGTCTCTTCCCCCAGCGACGAAGGGCAGAACCATGACAGTTACCCACACCGCCGTCCTCCCAGGGAAGCTCATTAGAGACTTGGCACCCGGCTGGGGGCTGGTCACGAGGTGTTGTCTGCCCTCACCCTCCAAAATGCCAGTGCCCAGAAGGGGAGTCTGGGTTCAGCATGAACCACATAGTTTGTGCCAACAGCCCAGGCGCAGGGGACTGCCCCTAACGGGAGGAGGGAGGGTTTAGATCAGGCCAGGGAGCTGCTCACCAACTGCATTAGCTACCCAGGGCAGCTGTGACAAACGACCACAAACGGAGGCTCAGAGCAACAGAAACCTGTCCTCTCTCAGTCCTGGAGACCAGACGTCTGAGGTCAAAGTGTCCCAGTGCCACGCTCCCTCCGGAGCCTCCAGGGGAGGGTCCTGCCTGCCTCTTCCAGCTTCTGGGGGCTCCAGGCATCCCTGGGCTTGTGGCCGCATTCCTCCCGTCTCTACCTCCATCTTCACACGGTGTCTCCTGTGTGTCTGTGTCTCTCCTCTTGTCTCTTAGAAGGACACTGTCACTGATTTAGGGCCACCTGGATCCAGGATGACCTCATCTCCAGATCCATAACTAATTATTCCTGCAAAGAACCTACTTCCAAATAAGGTTCCATTCTCAGATTCTGGGGGGCGTGACGTGGACATAACTTTTGGGGGGACCCCCCATTCAACCCACTATAGCACCCAGTTCCCAGATGCCAGCCGACCTTCCTCAGGACAGCATCAGGCTGGTGATGTTCTGTCTTTCTGCACGGAGTTGCCTCTTGTTTCTTGTGGTAACAGTGAAGTTGGGTGGGGGGCGCTTCTGGCCGACTTCCCGGTCATTCCAGGGACCATGCTGACGTGTCCTTCCTGGGAGGGTTTGAGCACGGCCAGGGCTCCCTGGGAATACTCTACACTGACCGCTCGGTGGTCAGACACCTGCATGGGCTGGACCGGTCCCCGGACCTCTGTACCTTCTACCACATCCACAGCCTGGTGGACTCTGTGCGGGCCTATGACCATGAGGTGTGGACCGGTAAGATCGGTGGGAGCCCTCCTGCCTGCCACGTGGCCTCCAGCCCACCACAGACCCTCCAGTCCTGCCATGGACACCCCCATCCCATTAACCCACAAGAGGGCTTCTGGGAGGGGTGAGAATTTGACCATGAAGAAGACAGGGCAGGCCCTAACTGCAGCAGGTGTAGGCAAGTACTGGGGGTGCTTGGCTCTTTGTCCCTCAAAGACCCCGAATGTGGGCTCTGACTTGATGGGTCCACCTCCACCTCAGCTCACCTGGGGGGTCGCTGCAGGGAGAGCATGTCCTTGGGTGATTTTCCAACTCTCCCCACCCTAGCTTCACCCTCTGGGTCCCCCTGGTCCCATTAATAGTCTTTAAATAGTGTCTCTCATCCATCAGGCCTACGTGGGAGATTTTAATATTGTGTGGGAGTCCAGCGATCAGCGCCCATGTGTCCTGTGAGTCTTGGGAGGGGAAGGAGCCTCGCTCTCACGTTCCTGCCCCAGTGCACCTGGGGTCGGGGGCAGCAGACCCAGGCTTTGTTCTGGCAGAAGCTCCCTTTCTGTGAACAAGTCTTCCCCCACTCCCCTTATCCTCACTGGAGGCTCAGGAGGCCACAGCATCGGGGCACCTCCAGCACCAGGACTCCACCCTAGGGAATTTCTCAAGAGCAGAGACCAGGCCTGGAGGTGGAGGGGAGGAGGGAGCCGGCCTCTTCAGGATCCCTGGGGCTAGGATGCCTCCTACACTGGAGGGCCTTGGACTCAGCTTAACTACTACCCAGGGTCTCCTACCCCTCCCCTGGTAGAGGGGCCCTTCAGATTCCAGGGCCCCAAGATCCTCCCCACCGACTTCTGACCCCAACTGCAGAGTTGGGGACTCAGAGACCCCCTCCACAGCTTCTTTTTTCTTGGAGGCTCCCAGAATTCCCTGAAGCTGTTATACCCAGGGTTTATTATGGTGAAGGATGCAAGATAAAATCAGCGAGGACACAGGTGACAAGCAGGGTCCAGCATCCTCGGCTGTGGCAGCCCAGGAAATCCCACCTGAGTCCTGAAGTGCAGGGTTTATTGGGGTCTGTCATGTCAATGTGGGGACCACCATGTGCCTGACCTTGGCCTCCAGCCCCCGGGGTGGGGGGGGGACTCAGGAAGCCACACCGTGCATCGTGCCATCAGCACAGACCAGCCTGGACTGAGGCCCATGGAGCACGGACACTCCTGTCACACTCAAGTTGACCTCCTAGAGCCAGGACAGAGGCCCGGCCTCTCTGTGGGCAGGTGAACCTACACCGCACAGGCCCTGGTGCAGTGCCTGTTCCATGTGGTCAGCATGGGTGCACACGGGTCAGCCAGTGTCTGTGTGTCTCAGCCTGTAACCACAGACCACACTGTCCTGCTCTGCTCACAAGAGTGAGGCCAATGGAGGGACAACGGGTGTGGGAACAAAGCCGGGTCATGGTCCGGCTGGGTGAGAAAGGGTCCAAGGAGCGAGAACCCGGCTGCCCTTGCCTGGTGAGTCGAGAGCTGATGTCCACCCTGTGGGCAGCCCCTCTCCCCACATCCCGAGGTAAGGCTGCCTTTCCTGCACCCTGGGGCAGGGTCATGTCTGTGTATACAGCACGACGCACAGCAGTGCACGCAACAAGCCTGATGCCTGCCCTTGCCATGTACTTGGGTGCTTGGTGAGGGTGGAACATCCGGACAGACGTGGGCCAACCCCGGGGAGGATGTAGGGGTGAAGTGTTTGGGAGCCTCTGGAGGGGATCCTCACCTGTCTGCACAGGTGAACTGAGGACACAGACCAAGGGTGGGCAGGTGGGGAGCCCAGTCCTGGGTCATCCCTGAGGCTGGAGGAGGGATGTGGAGCTGGGGTTGATGGCGGTGGGGACGAGGGGCTGATCACAGGACAGTGAGGAGACAGATCAATTGAGGCAGCAGGGAAGGTGGAAGACTGTGCCTGATGGGAGGACGGAGAGACCAGCAGGCGGCGCTGCAGGCGCGGGTAGCAGGCCTGCTCCCTGCAGGGCGGTGCCAGAGCCCCGCACCGCTGGAAACCCCGCGGTGTCCGGACAGAACCCAGAGGATGGGGGGTCGAATGGGCGGGAAGAGTTTGGAAAAGTCA
Organism: Balaenoptera acutorostrata; assembly: GCF_949987535.1. Lineage (NCBI taxonomy): Eukaryota > Metazoa > Chordata > Mammalia > Artiodactyla > Balaenopteridae > Balaenoptera > Balaenoptera acutorostrata. Next base: position 401,528 of record NW_026646471.1, read on the forward strand.
CCTTATCGCCACACGTCCTGGGGGAGGGGTTCCCTGCTCCAGCCTCTTTCCTTAGAGTCTCCCCACCTGGGGAAGTCAGCACCCTCAACAGCCGGTCGTGCATGGCTTGCAATTTGTCAGGAGGATGAAAGGGAAGGGGGGGGAAGGAATGAGAAACAAGCTCTACGTGTTTGGACAGCATATGCCACTCTAATTTCCAATCAAGAAGAGGAATTTCCCAAAGGCTCAGGCTGGCCCTGTAACTAGAAAGGGGCTTGAAGCAATCCTGCCACTTTGTGGCCAGTTCCAGAAACAAATTGAAGACAGTTGCTCAGGGGCACTGCAATCCACAACGCCTGCAGGGTTGTAAATGACAACTATGGTGGGAAAATGTCTTGGGGTAAGTAACTGAAAAGGACTTGAAAACAAGGCAGGATTGCAGGAACCGGATTGCAAGAGGTAGATTGGACTCGCTGTTAAAGCACATGAAAGCTGCTCAACATTGCCTATGATTCAGTTGGCCAAAAAGGGTGTACAGGTTGAAACCCATACGAACTTTGTGGCCAACCAAACATGTGGGAAATACAAATCAACACTACAAGATGTAGCACTTTTCCCCAGTCAGAATGGCCATCCTCACAAAGTGTAAAAACAAGAAATGGAGGAGAGGACGTGGAGAAAATGGAACCCTGCTATGCTGATGGTGGGAATGTCAATTGCTAACAGCCACACTGGAGAAGGGTATGACGTTTCCTAAAAATTCTAAAAAATAGAGCTACAGAGACTTCCTGGTGGCACAGAGGTTAAGAATCCAACTGCCAAGGCAGAGGACACAGGTTCAAGCCCTGATCCAGAAAGATAACACATTCTGCGGAGCAACTAAGCCTGTGCGCCACAACTACTGAGCCTGTGCTCTACAGCCCGTGAGCCACAACTACGGAGCCCGTGTGCCACAACTACTGAAGCCTGACACCTAGAGCCCAGGCTCCAAAAGAAGACAAGACACTGCAATGAGAAGACCACGCACTTCAACGAAGAGTAGCCCCAACTTCCTGCAACTAGAGAAACCCCACGTGCGATAACGAAGACCCAACACAGGAAAAAAGATTAATTAATTAATTAAAAAACAATAGAGCTACAGAGCATACAGCACTTCCACTCCTGGGGGTATATCTCAGGATAACCATAAATCGATAGGACAGAGGCACTTCAAATATTAGTGCAGCACTTTTGCAGGAGCCTCAACTTGAAAACAATATAAATGTCCTTAGAAGGAAAAAATGGATAAAGAATATATGGTACTTATGTACAATGGAATAGTACTCAGCCATGAAATCAATGAAATAAGGCCAGTTGCTGCAACTCGGGTGGACTTAGGTACGATCATTCTAAGTGACATAAGTCAGACACAAAAAGACACTTAACATAAGGTATCATTTATAGGTGGAATCTAAAAATGGCTACACATGAACTAAATTACAAAACAGAAACAGAGCCACACATTTAGAAAACACACTTATGACTGCTAAAGGGGAAAGGTGGGGTGGGGTGAGACATAAACCAGAAGGTGGAAATTAGCACAGATACCGATCCAAAGACCAAATAGGTAATCGACAAGACCTACTCTATAGCTCAAGAACTGCACTCAGCACACTCTAGTCACCAGAAAAGAATATATACGACTGGTAAGAATCTGAAAAAGAATTTATGGGTGTCTCTCTGTAAGTGAAACAAGTGGATGTGCAGCAGCAAGAAAGACAGCATTGAAAAGCAGCTACACCCCATTATAAGAATAAATTGCAAAAAAACTAAAAAAAAGACAGAGAGAAAATGTTACAAAATACGCTCAGGGGCTGTGATGCAACCTGGATTGACCACATCTAGACGCACAGTTAGATGGGCCCTAAGGCTGGACACTCGTGGGGCTGAGAGGCATGGTGAGGATGAGTCAGCAAATGCGACGCCTTTAGAGTAATACTTCCTGGTCCCTATTCCATGGATCCCAAATCTCCAGGTGCAGGGGACTCTTCGTACAGCTAAAACATGCATGGGACACACTGATAATGGTACAACATCGCATCGGGAAGAGTTGAAGAAAAAGCACATCATTTCCTCATCTCCGGGTGCTCGGGTTCCCCCCTCCAGACTCTTTCCTAACAATCTCCCCACTAGGGGAAGTCAGCACCTTCAACATCCTGTTCCGCACAGTCTGGAATTTGTCCGGAGGATGAACTGGAATGGGGGGAAACAATGAGAGACAAGCCCTAGGTGTTTGGACAGGCACATGCCACTCTAATTTCCAATGAGGAAGACGAATTGACCAAAGGCTCACCTTGCCCTGGGAATCGGAATAGGGCTTGAAGCAATCCTGCTGTTTTGTGGCCAGTTCCCAAAGACACAAGTTGAAAAGTGGACCTCAGGGGCACTGCAATTCTCAATCCTGCAGGATTGTAAAAGATACCTAACGTGGAAAAATGCCTCGAGGTAACTGACCAAAAAGGACTTGAAAGCAAGGCAGAATTTTGGGAACGGGATTTCAGGAGGGAGATTGGTCTCACCTCGAAAGCACATGGAAAGGGGCAGAACTTCTTCAACGATGTCGTTGGCCAAAAAGGGCGTATGCATTTTACATGAATATATTCACAAAAAAACGCATATGCCTTTTTTGGCCAAGCAAGCAGGCGCGGGGTGCAAATCAACACTACAAAGAAATATCACTTCGCATCAGTCCCAAGGGGCATCCTCAGAAAGAGTAAAAACCAGAAATGCAGGATAGGGCGTGGAGAAAAGGGAGCCTTTTTAAGCTGATTGTGGGAAGGTAAATTGCCAACGGCACTCTGGAGAAGTGTATTGTGTTTCCCAAAAAAATCTAAGAAACAAAGCTATAGAGCATACGGCACTTCCACTCATGGGCGTATATCTTGGGAAAACAAAAACTCAACAGGACACAGTCACCACAACGTGTAGTGCTGGTCTGTTACAAGAGCCTCGACTTGGATACAACTGAAATTTCCTTGGAAGGAAAACATGGATAAAGAAGATGTCATATGCATGTACAATGGAATATAACCCATCCATGAAATCAATGAAATAAGGCCAGTTGCAGCCACTCGAGTGTACGTAGGTATGATCATTCTCAGTGACATAAGTAAGACAGAAAGAGACTTATCATAAGATATCAGTTATAGGTGGAATATCACAATTGCTACACATGAACTGAATGATAAAATAGACACACAATCACACATTTAGAAAACTCACTTATGACTGCAAGAGTGCAAAGGTCGGTTGACGTGACGCATAAACCAGGAGTTTGAGATGAGCACACATACCGTTCCATAGACCAAATAGGGAATCAACAAGACTTACTCTAAACCTCAAAGGACTGGACTCAGCTCACTCTACACACCGGAAAAGATTATATATGACTGGTAAGAATCTGGAAAAGAATTTTTCGATGTCTCTCTGTTAGTGAATCAAGTGGATGTACAGCAGCAAGAATCACAGCACTGAAAATCAGTTACTCCCCATTATAAAAATAAATGACAAAAAAAAAAAAAAAAGAAGACACTGAGTGAAAGGTAAATTCTTATACAATTCGTTCAGGGTCTGCGAGGCAACCTGGATTGACCATATCTAAACACACAGCTGGATGGGACCTAAGGCTGGACACTCGTGGGGCTGAGAGGCTTGGTGAGCATGAGTTAGCAAAGGCAGCCCCTTAGAGTAATACTGCCTGGTCCTGATTCCATGGGTCCCAAATCTCCAGATGCAGGCGACCCTTCGTACAGCTAAAACATTCGTGGGCCACCCTGAGGATGGTACAGCATCAGAAAGGGAAGAGTTTGGAAAAACCACCTCAATTCCTGGCATTCGGCTTCCCACCTCCAGCCACTATCCTAAAAAACTCCCCACTTGGAGAAGTCTGCACCTATAAAACCCTCTTTCACACAGTTTGGAATTTGTCCGGAGGATGAAATGGAATGGGGGGAACAATGAGAGACAATGCCAAGGTGTTTGGACAGGCGCATGCCACTCTAATTTCCAATGAGGAAGACGAAATGACCAAAGGCTCACCTTGCCCTCTGAACCGGAATAGGGCTTGAAGCAATCCTGCTGTTTTGTGTCCAGTTCCCAAAGAAACAAGTTGAAAAGTGGAGCTCAAGGGCACTGCAATTCACAATCATACAGGATTCTAAAAGATACCAAACGTGGAAAAATGCCTTGAGGTAAGTCACGAAAAAGGACTTGAAAGCAAGGCAGAATTGTAGGAACGGGATTTCAAGAGGGAGATTGGTCTCGCCTCGAATGCACATGGAAAGGGATAGAACTTCTTCAATGATGCCGTTGGCCAAAAGTGGCATATACGTTTTTCCTGAATATATTCAGGAAAAACGCATATGCCCTTTTTGGCCAACCAAGCCGGCCCACGGTGCAAATAAACACTAACAAGAGGTATCACTTCCCATCAGTCCGAAGGGCCACCCTCACAAAGTGTAAAAGCCAGAAATGCAGGATAGGGCGTGGAGAAAAGAAAGCCTTTTTACGCTGTTTGTGGGAAGGTACATTACCAACAGCAGTCTGGAGAAGTGTATTGTGTTTCCCAAAAATATATAAGAAACAAAGCTACAGAGCATACAGCACTTCCACTCGTGGGCATATATCTTGGGAATACCAAAACTCGACAGGACACAGGCACCACAACTTTTAGTGCTGGTCTGTTTACAAGAGCTGCTACTTGGATACAACCGAAATATCCTTGCAAGGAAAACATGGATACAGAGGATGTGATACTTAGGTACAAGGGAAAATAACTCAGCCATGAAATCAGTGAAATAAGGCCAGTTGCAGCAACTCTGGTGTACTTATGTACGATCATTCTCAGTGACATAAGTCAGACAGAAAAAGAGACTTATCATACGATATCAGTTATAGGTGCAATATCAAAATTGCTACACATGAACTAAATGACAAAAGAGACACAGAATCACACTTTTAGAAAACTCACTTATAACTGCTAGAGTGCAAAGGTCGCTTGAGGTGAGGCATAAACCTGGAGTTTGAGATGAGCACACATACCGTTCCATAGACCAAATAGGGAATCAACAAGAATTACTCTATACCTCAAAGGACTGGACTCAGCAAACTCTACACACTGGAAAAGATTATATACGACTGGTTAGAATCTGAAAAAGAATTTATCGATGCCTCTCTGTAAGTTAATGAAGTGGATGTACTGCAGCAAGGAATATAGCACTGAAAATCAGCTACACCCCATTATAAAAATAAATTACAAAAAAAAAAAAAGACACTGAGTGAGACATAAATTCTTACAGAATTCTTTCAGAGGCTGCGATGCAACCTGGATTGACCATATCTAAACACACAGCTGGATGGGACCTAAGGATGGAAACTCGTGGGGCTGAGATGCTTGGTGAGCATGAGTCAGCAAACGCAGTCCCTTTAGAGTAATACTGCCTGGTCCTGATCCCATGGGTCCCAAATCTCCAGATGCAGGCAACCCTTCGTACAGTTACAACATGCATGGGACACCCAGAGGATGGTACACCATCAGATCGGGAAGAGTTTGGAAAAACCACCTCAATTCCTGGCGCTCTGGTTCCCACCTCCAGCATCTTTCCTAAACATCTCCCCAGGTGGGTAAGCCAGCACCTTCAACACTCTCTTTCACACAGTTTGGAATTTGTCTGGAGGATGAAATGGAATGAGGGGGAAAATGAGAGACAACCCTTAGGTGTTTGGACAGGCGCATGCCACTCTAATTTCCAATGAGGAAGAGGAATTGATCAAAGGCTCAGCTTGCCCTCGGAACCGGTATAGGGCTTGAAGCAATCCTGCTGTTTTGTGGCCAGTTCCAAAGGAAACAAGTTGAAAAATGGAGCTCAGAGGCACTGCAATTCACAATCATGTAGGATTGTAAAAGATACGTAACGTGGAAAAATGCCTTGAGGTAAGTCACAAAAAAGGACTTGAAACAAGGCAGAATTGCCAAAACGGGATTTCAAAGGGAGATTGGTCTCTCCTCGAAAGCACTTGGAAAGGGGCAGAACTTCTTCAACAATAACCTTGGCCAAAAAGGGCGTATGCTTTTTTCCTGAATATATTCAGGAAAAAAGCATACGCCCTTCTTGGGCAACCAAGCAGGCGGGTGGTGCAAATCAACACTACAAAGAGGTATCATTTCCCATCAGTCCGAAGGGTCATCCTCCCAAAGAGTAAAAACCAGAAATTCACGGTAGGGCGTGGAGAAAAGGTAGCCTTTTTCCGCTGATTCTGGGAGGTAAATTGTCAACGGTACTCTGGAGAAGTGTATTGTGTTTCCCAAAAAAGTCTAAGAAACAAACCTACAGAACATACAGCACTTCCACTTATGGGCGTATATCTAGGGAAAACAAAAACTCGACAGGACACAGGCACCACAACGTTTAGTGCTGGTCTGTTTACAAGAACCTTGTCTTGGATACAACCACAATTTCCTTGGAAGGAAAACATGGATAAAGAAGATGTCATACGTATTTACAATGGAATATAACTCATCATGAAATCAATGAAATAAGGCCAGTTGCAACCACTTGAGTGTACTTCGGTACAATCATTCTCAGTGACATATGTCAGACAGAGAAAGATACTTATCATAAGATATCAGTTATAGGTGGAATATCACAATTGCTACACATGAACTGAATGACAAAATAGACACAGAATCACACATTTAGAAAACTCACTTACGACTGCAAGAGTGCAAAGGTCGGTTGACATGAAGCATAAACCAGGAGTTTGAAATGAGCACACATACCATTCCATAGACCAAATAGAGAATCAACAAGACTTATTCTAAACCTCAAAGGACTGCACTCAGCTCACTCTACACACTGGAACAGATTATATACAACTTGTAAGAATCGGAAAAATAATTTATCGATGTCTCTCTGTAAGTGAATCAGGTGGATGTACAGCAGCAAGAATCACAGCACTGAGAATCAGCTACATCCCATTATAAAAATAAATCACACACACACACAAAAAAACACTGAGTGAAAGGTAAAATCTTACACAATTCGTTCAGGGTTTGCAAGGCAACCTTGATTGACCATATCTATACACACAGCTGGATGGGAACTAAGGCTGGACACTCGTGGGGCTGAGAGTCTTGGTGAGCAGAAGTCAGCAAAGGCAACACCTTTAGAGTAATACTGCCTGGTCCTGATTCCATGGGTCCCAAATCTCCAGATCCAGGCGACCCTTCATACAGCTAAAACATGCATGGGACACACAGAGCATGGTACCCCATCGGATCGGGGAGAGTTTGGAAAAACAAGCTCATCTCCTCATCTCCTGGTGCTCAGGTTCCCACCTCCAGCCTCTTTCCTTACAATCTCCCCACTTGGGGATATCAGCACCTTCAACACCCTCTTTCGCACAGTTTGGAATTTGTCTGGAGGATGAACTGGACGGGGGTAACAATGAGAAACAACGCCTAGGTGTTTGGACAGGCGCATGCCACTCTAATTTCCAATGAGGAAGAGGAATTGACCAAAGGCTCAGCTTGCCCTCGGAACCAGAATAGGCCTTGAAGCAATCCTGCTGTTTTGTGGCCAGATGCCAAAGAAACAAATTGAAAATTGGGGCTCAGGCACTGCAATTCACAATCCTGCAGGATTGTAAATGATACCTAACATGGAAAAATGCCTTGAGGTAAGTCACGAAAAAGAACTTGAAAGCAAGGCAGAATTGTGGGAACGGGATTTCAATAGGGCGTTTTGTCTCGCCTCGAAAGCACATGGACAGGGGCAGAACTTCTTCAAAGACGTCATTGGCCAAAGTGGGCGTATGCGTTTTTCCTGAATATATTCAGGGAAAACGCGTATGCCCTTTTGGCCAACCAAGCAGTTTCGTGCTGCAAATCAACACAACACAGAGGTATCACTTTGCATCAGTCAGAAGGGGCATCCTCACAAAGTGTAAAAACCAGAAATGCAGGATAGGGCATGGAGAAAAGGGAACCTTTTTACGCTCATTGTGGGAAGGTAAATTGCCAACGGCATTCTGGAGTAGTGTATTGTGTTTCCCAAAAAAATCTAAGAAACAAAGCTATAAAGCATACAGCACTTCCACTCATGGGCGTATATCTTGGGAAAACCAAAACTTGACAGGACACAGGCACCACAACGTTTAGTGCTGGTCTGTTTACAAGAGCCTCGACTTGGATACAACCGGAATTTCCCTGGAAGGAAAACATGGATAAAGAAGATGTGATACTTATTTACAATGGAATATAACTCAGCCATGATATCAATGAAATAAGGCCAGTTGCAGCAACTCTGGTGTACTTAGGTACGATCATTCTCAGTGACATAAGTCAGACAGAAAAAGAGACTTATAAGATATCAGTTATAGGTGGAATATCAAAATTGCGACACATGAACTAAATGACAAAAGAGACACAGAATCACACTTTTAGAAAACTCACTTATAACTGCTAGAGTGCAAAGGTCGCTTGAGGTGAGGCATAAACCTGGAGTTTGAGATGAGCACACATACCGTTCCATAGACCAAATAAGGAATCAACAAGAGTTACTCTGTACCTCAACGGACTGGACTCAGCACAGTCTACACACCGGAAAAGATTATATACGACTGGTAAGAATCTGGAAAATAATTTTTTGATGTCTCTCTGTTAGTGAATCAAGTGGAGGTACAGCAGCAAGAAACACAGCACTGAAAATCAGCTACATCCCAGTATAAAAATAAATTACAAAAAAAAGAAAAAAAAAGACACTGAGTGAGAGATAAATTCTTACAGAATTCGTTCAGGGGCTGCGATGCAACCTGGATTGACTATATCTAAACACACAGCTGGATGGGTCCTAAGGCTGGACACTCGTTGGGCTGAGAGGCTTGGTGAGCATGAGTCAGCAAAGGCACCCCCTTTAGAGTAATATTGCCTGGTCCTGATGCCATGGGTCCCAAATCTCCAGATGCAGGCGACAGTGTCCATATATAACAAGGGCTACTGCAGGTCATCATCTATTCGTCCACTGGAAATCAGTGTCCAGAAAATACACAGGCACCCACAGCAGAACAGCTATCGGTCACACTGGAAATCAGTGTCCACATATAACAAGGGCAACCACATATCAACTGCTACAATTCCCAATTAAATCACTGGCCACCTATAAAATCTGATATCACAGGTCACCTGCTATCAGTCTCACAGGAAATCAGTGTCCACGTATAATACGGGCAGCCACAGCATCAATAGCTATCGGTCTTATTGAAATCACTTTCCCCATATATCAGGGTCAGACACAGCATAAATAGCTACCAGTCACACAGTAAACCAGGGTCCACATATAAGACCGGCAACCACAGCATCAACAGCTATCAGTTTCACTGGTAACGAGTGTCTACATAATACAAGGGTAACCACAGTTCACATATTATCACATCCACTAAAATCAGTGTCCACGTATAGCAAGGGAAACCACAGATCAACAGCTTTCTGTCACACTTGAAATCAGTGTCCAAAAATAACAAGGGCTATCGCAGGTCAACATCGTTTGTCCACTGGAAATCAGTGTCCACATATTAAAGGACACCCACAGCATAAACAACTATCAGTCTCACTGGAAATCAGTCCACATAAAACAAGGGAAACCGCAAGTCAACCTCTATTTGTCCACTGGAAATCATTGTCTACATGTTATACGGGCACACACAGCATCAACAAATATCAGTCTCACCGGAAATCAGTGTCCACATATAATAAGGGCAACCACAATTAAACGACTCTCAGTCTCACTGGAATTCAGTGTCCAATATAACATGGGCAATCTCAGCGTCAGCGGCTCTCAGTTTCATTGGAAACTAGCACCAACATATAATAAGACAGCCACGGGTCAACCGCTATCTGTCTCACTGGAAATCAGTATCCAAATATATCAAGGGCAAACACAGGTCGACGGCTATGAGTCTCACTGGAAATCAGTGTCTACATATAACAAGAGCAGCCACAGTAAAACGTCTATCAATCTCAATGGACATCTGTGTCCACTTATAAATAGGGAAAGCATAGCATCAATGGCTAATAGTCTCAAGGAAATCAGTGTCCACCTGTAAAGAGGGCCACCACAGGTCAACAGGTATCAGCCTCACTGGGAATCAGTGTCCTCATATAGCAAGGGCAACCACAGCATCAATGGATATCAGTCTCAATGTTAATCAGTGTCCACATATAAAATGGGCAGCCACAGCATCAACTGATATCAGTCTTAGAGGAAATCATGGTTCACATAAAACTAAAGCATTCCCAGCCTCAACAGCTATCGGTCCCACTGGAAATCAGTGAACACATTTAAATGTGTACCCACAGAATCAGCCCCTATAAACTCACTGTAAATATCGGTCCACATATAACAAGGGCAAAAACAACTCAACAGCTATCAGTCTCACTGGAAATCAGTGTCCATATATATTAAGTTCAAACACAGGTCAATGGCTAAGCATCACATTGGAAATCAGTGTACCCATATAACACGGAACCACAGATCTACAGCTATGTCTCACTTGAAATCAGTGTCCACATGTAACAAAGGCAACCACATATCAACAGCAATCAGTCCCAATTAAATAACTGGCCACGTATAAAAATTGAAACCACAGGTCATCTGCTATCAGGCTCACTGGAAATCAATGTCCACATATAATACAGGCAGCCACAGCATCAACTGCTCTCAGTCTCATAGAAATCAGTTTCCCCATATATCAGGGGCAGCCACAGCATCAACGGCTACCCCTCACACAGAAAACGAGGGCCCACACATAAGAACGGCAAGCACAGCATCAACAGCTATCATTTTCACTGGTAACGAGGGTCCCCATAACACAAGGGCAACCACAGGTCACTTACTACCACATCCACTGAAAATCAGTGTCCACATTTAACAAGGGAAATCACAGGTCAACAGCTATCTGTCACACTGGAAATCAGTGTCCAGATATAACAAGCACAACTGTAGGCAATATGTATTTGTCCACTGGAAATCAGTGTCCACATATTACAAGGGCATTCACAGCATCAACAGCTATCAGTCTCACTGAAAATCAGTATCCACATATATAAAGGGCAACCACAAGTCAACGGCTCTCAGTCTCACTGGAATTCAGTGTCCAATATAACATGGGCAACCACAGCATCAACGGCTATCAGTCTCACTGGAAACCATCGTTCACATATAATAAGGCAGCCACAGATGAATGACTATCAGTCCCACTGGAAATCAGTGTCCACATATAAAATGTACTACCAGATCATGAACGGCTATCAGTTTCACTGGAAAACAGTGTCCACATTAAACGAGGGTAAGCACAGTTCAATGGCTATTTGTCTCAGTGGAAATCAGTGTCCACTTATAATAAGGGCAACCGAAGCATCAACGGCTATCAGCCTCACTGAACATCAGTGTGCACATATAACAAGGGTAACCACAGGTTAACGGCTATCAGTCTCACTGGAAATCAGTGTCCACGTATATAAAGGGCAACCACAATTCAAAGACTCTCAGTCTCACTGGAATTCAGTGTCCAATATAACATGGGCAACTTCAGCATCAATGGCTATCAGTCTCAATGGAAATCAGGGTCCACATATAATAAGGCAACCACAGGTCAATGGCTATCAGTCTCACTAGATATCAGTGTCCACATATAACTAGGGCAACGAGAGCATCAACGGCTATCAGACTCACTGGAAAACAGTATCCACATTTAGCAAGTGCAAGGAAAGTAAATAGCTATCAGTCTCACTGGAAATTTGTGTCCACATATAATAAGGGAAACCGAAGGTCAACCTATGTCTCACTGGAAATCAGTGTTCACATATAACAAGGTCAACCACAGCAACAATGGCTGTCAATCTCACTGGAAACAGGGTCCGTATATAAATAGGGCAACCACAGACTCAACGGATATCAGTCTCACGGGAAATCAGTGTCCATATATAACAAACACAAGAACATGTCAACAGCTATCAGTCTCACTCGAATTCAGTCTCCAAATATGAAAAGGGCAACCACAGCATCAACGGCTTCAGTCTCAATGTTAATCAGTGTCCACATATAAAAAGCCAGCCATGGCATCAACAGCTATCTGTCCCACTGGAAGTCAAGGTCCCCATATAACAAGGGCAGCCACAGCATCAATGGATATCAGTCTTACAGGAAATCCTGGTCCATATATAACAAGTGCAGCCACAGCCTCAGCTATCAGTTCCACTGGATATCAGAGAACACAATTATCAAGTATACCCACAGAATCAATGGCTATCAACTTACTGTAATATATGTGCACAAATAACAAGGGCAACAACAACTCCAGAGCTATCTGTCTCACTGGTATTCAGTGTCTAGATATATCATGTGCCCACACAGGTAAACTTCTATGTCTCACTGGAAATCAGTGTTCACATATAACAAGGAGAACCACAGCATCAACAGCTATCAGTATCACATGAAGTGTGTCCACATTAACCAAGGGCAGCCACAGGTCAACGGCTATCTGTCTCACTTGAAATATGATTCCACATACAACAAGTGCAGTCACAGCATCAAGAGCTATCAGACCCACTGGAAATCAATGTACACATATAACAAGTGCAACCACAGCATCAATGGCTATAAGTGTCACTGAAACTGGGTCCACATATAACAATGGCAACGACATCATCAACGGCTATACGTGTCACTGGAAATCAATGTGTACATATAACAAGGACAACCACAGCATCAAAGGTTATCAGTCTCATTGGAATTCAGGGTCCACATATAACAAGGGCGACCACATGTCAACGACTATCAATCCACTTGAAATCAGTGCCCACATATCAAAATGTCAATCGCAGGTCATCAGATATTTGTCTCACTGCAAGTCAGTGTCCACATATAACAAGGGCAGTCACACCATCAACAGCTATCAGTCTCACTGGAAATCAGTGCCCACATATAAAAAGTGCAACCAGAGTGTCTAAGGCTATCAGGCTAACTGGAAATCTCTGTCCACATACAACAAAGTCAAGCAAAGTTTAACGGCTATCAATCCAACCGGCAATCAGTGTCCATATAACAAGGTCTACTACAGCATCATCGGCTATCAGTTTCACTGTAATTCAGTGTCCACATATCACAAAGGCAACAACAGCATCAACGGTTATCAATCTCACTGGAAATCAGTGACCACCTATACCAAGTGCAACCACAGCATCCACAGCTGACAATCTCTCTGCAAATCAGGGTCCACATATACTAAGGGCAGCCACAGATCAACGGCTATCAGTCTTCCTGTAAAATCGTATTCACATATAACAAGTGCAACCACTGCATCAACATCTATCAGTCCCATCGGCAATCAGTGTCCACATATAAATGGGCAAGCACAGCATCAACGGCTCTCAGCCTCACTGTATAACACTGTCCACATATCTTTTGTAGCATTTGAACTATTCCCACAGAATGTATTGTCAGGGAACTGAAAATAGTGTAACTAACTCCAGTTTCTGATTTAATTTACAGGGGTTGTGGGTGGTCAGACTCAGTTAGTCCAAATACTTAAGAAATCAGTTGGAAAGAAAACATCAGATGAGTTCTACTTGTTGGCACAGTAACACGGTGTGTGTCTGGGGAGTAGAGGGTATTCACATGATGACGAGAGGAAGACTTGAAATTCCAAAGAATGAATAACAAATATGATATAGAACATACAAATATGGTGTTATGGTCCGTTCTTCAGAGATGTCACATCTGAATTTAAACACTTAAATTACAAATCTTCAACCTGTCATTTTCTCAAATAGAGATCTTAAGAGAATCTGGATAAAACAGGGGCTACATTTGAGGTTCAAAAGAATGTTGCTTAATAATGAATCATGCACAGTTATTGGACAGGTGAGCTGGTCAGCAGTGCACTGACAAGAGGGACGAGGCATGTATGTGGGACCCTGGAAGATCCTTTTATTATAGTAGGAGGATCAAATTTGGGGAAGGGAAAGCAGATGGAGTTCTCTGATTCTTTAGAAGTATTTGACCTATATTTAGAAAATCATTGTTATTTAACTTAAAAACATAGGCAGAACACTCTATGACATAAATCACAGCAAGATCCTTTTTGACCCAACTCCTAGAGAAATGGAAATAAAAACACAAATAAACAAATGGGGCCTAATGAAACTTAAAGGCTTTTGCACAGCAAAGGAAACCATAAACAAGACCAAAAGACAACCCTCAGAATGGGAGAAAATATTTGCAAATGAAGCAACTGACAAAGGATTAATCTCCAAAATATACAAGCAGCTCATGCAGCTCAATATCAAAAAAGTGAACAACCCAATCCAAAAATGGGCAGAAGACCTAAATAGACATTTCTCCAAAGAAGATATACAGATTGCCAACAGACACATGAAAGAATGCTCAACATCATTAATCATTAGAGAAATGCAAATCAAAACTACAATGAGATATCATCTCACACCGGTCAGAATGGCCATCATCAAAATATCTAGAAACAATAAATGCTGGAGAGGGTGTGGAGGAAAGGGAACACTCTTGCACTGTTGGTGGGAATGTAAATTGATACAGCCACTATGGAGAACAGTATGGAGGTTCCTTAAAAAACTAAAAATAGAACTACCATACGACCCAGCAATCCCACTACTGGGCATATACCCTGAGAAAACCATAATTCAAAAAGAGTCATGTACCAAAATGTTCATTGCAGCTCTATTTACAATAACCAGGACTTGGAAGCAACTTAAGTGTCCATCATTGGATGAATGGATAAAGAAGATGTGGCACATATATACAATGGAATATTAGTCAGCCATAAAAAGAAACGAAATGGAGGTATTTGTAGTGAGGTGGATGGAGTTAGAGTCTGTCATACAGAGTGAAGTAAGTCAGAAAGAGAAAAACAAATACAGTACGCTAACACATATATATGGAATCTAAGGAAAAAAAAAAAGATCATGAAGAACCTAGTGACAAGACGGGAATAAAGACACAGACCTACTAGAGAATGGACTTGAGGATATGGGGAGGGGGAGGGGTAAGATGTGACAGGATGAGAGAGTGGCATGGACATATATACACTACCAAGCGTAAAATAGATAGCTAGTGGGAAGCAGCCGCATAGCACAGGGAGATCAGCTCGGTGCTTTGTGACCACCTAGAGGGGTGGGATAGGGAGGGTGGGAGGGAGGGAGACGCAAGAGGGAAGAGATATGGGAACATATGTATATGTATAACTGATTCACTTTGTTATAAAGCAGAAAGTAACACACCATTGTAACGCAATTATACTCCAGTAAAGATGTTTAAAAAAAAATATCTGAAATTTTGTTTGACTATGAAGAAAAAAAATTCACTCAAGTGTAAACGTCTCTTTCCTAATCATACGTTAGGAAGGAAACATGTCTCACAGACTTTACTTGTGGTACTGATAAGAATACATTTATGATATAACAGCAATAATTCTGTGAACATCACCACGGAAGTCAGCTAACTTACCCAAGGTCACTGCAAATCCACAAAAAGAAATTAAGGTTTCCTACGTCCAACTAAGCAGATAAGCTTTCCTGCAGTACACAGAGGCCTATACTCTGAGACACTGAAAAATGATGTTTTCTAAAAAAATCCAAGCTGAATACAACTTGACATTCTGGCTGGATGAAATATGTAACAGAGCTTCTACTATTACCAAGTGGAAAGAAATTTTAAAAGACGGAAATGGTAGGATGATCTGGCAACTAGCAAGATACTTTTAGAGTTTACAAACATTAATTTAAATCTTGGTTCATAGTCTTAATTTTGAAAAAGTTACTTAATCTCCCTGAACTTCACATTTTCCTGGGTACAATGAGGATTGTATGAGACAATTTTTGCAAATTACAGTGCCTCAAGCTCTGGTAAATGCTCGATAAATAGTACCAACTGTATTTATTAATAATAGTTAATATTTTAATCATTTACTACTCTCACCTTCAGATGACCCAGACAACAAAGCTATTATTTCTCTCAGTGACTGACACCTCAAGGAAAGCACTAACCTGATATAACAATGACTAAGAGAACACTATTTTAGTGAACCCACACATGCCCACACATCTCCCACCACTACACACACACTTCAGTTCTCAGAAATAATTAACTGTGAACAACTACTTTATTCCAGATACACTGTAAATGCTGTAAACTGATCTACATTTCTACAGCTTCAGAAAATGGTCTCCCCGTAAAGTATTAGCTAACAGCAGAGCACTGCAGGGGGAACAAAGACCTGTCAGAGTGAACAAAGCAAACTGTTAGGTAAATCCATAGTTTTATAAAGTCCATAGTTACACACTTTCTATGATCAAAACAAAAAAAGCTTTAACTTTCATTTTCTGGATTTCAGAAGTACAATTAAGGGTAAATGAACTTCAAATTGAAAATTCTGTTCTTCCACTCTTCTTAAAGCTTTCAAAAGCCTACTCAAGTAGCAAAATAAATTTTTGTTTGTTTCTAGACCTTATTTTTCTTTCTTTCTTCTCATCTTTCCCACGTGTTATTGCTCAGACGATTAACAACTGTGTCTGTTCATCCTCGGTGACCCTTACCAACAGGCAGATGCTGAAATTCCATCTTCGTGGTCAGAACATTTTGCTTTATCTTTTTGGGAGACAGGTCCCAACACAGCTTTTCTATTTTGCATGAGGCCTTTCCACCACAAAAGTGGATTCCTCTTACAATTCCAGGGTCAAACAGCCTGTCAGATCTGGCCTGCTCTAATTCAGATGTTGGAAGAGTTTAAAGAAAAAACAAAACCGTCCTTTGAGGCAAGTTCATGGCCTGTTTCAGAGATAAGCCTGCCGGGCTCCACATCCCACCCCATCACTATGGAGGGAGCCGGGTTCCTGATGCAGCATGG
The DNA here is from genome assembly GCF_949987535.1 of Balaenoptera acutorostrata. NCBI lineage: Eukaryota > Metazoa > Chordata > Mammalia > Artiodactyla > Balaenopteridae > Balaenoptera > Balaenoptera acutorostrata. The sequence goes on from NW_026646471.1 coordinate 418,481, forward strand.
CCTCCTCAGAATGCCTCTGAAAACACAGCATACACAACACAGATGAATTAAATAGAAACTCTTCTGCAGAGACTTAAGTCTTTTGAACAAGTAATCAATAAATCTGAAGTATCCTAAAATGAAATTTCATAAGCACTGACTGGGTTGGGATTTAAACAAATGCTTTTGATCTGCCTCAAACCAGGCTGAATGCTTCCCTCTGCATGGGCCTTCTTCCCGGTGATACACATTCATAACAATCCCAAGTTCTAGCCACTATTTTAAAAAAGCATCTAATTAGCTTTGATGAGCCAACATTCAGTTAAATGATGTAACTAAGGAGTCCTTTGGGAAACTAACAAACTGTGAATTGTTCAAAATTTTTGAGAGTATGAATTATTAAAAATTAGTCAAAAATTACATCTTCCATCCAGTCTCCCAAACTAGAAACCTTGGCTTTTGACAAACCTGCACATCCTAAATCCAGTCAGTCGCCAAAACCAATCATCTAAAACTCAGACAGGCCTCTAGAATTAGACTCTCATTCACCACAATTGCTTTCGCTCTCGGACCTAGTCGGAACGATTTCAATACTCTCTACCTTGATTGCCAGTCTCCTGCATCCACCTCTCACCATGCAGTGAGACCTCACCAACAGCAAAGACAAGCACTCCCTTCTCTTGCCAGGAAAATCCTTGTAGATCTCCGGTGATTCTGAGATGGAATTCCAGGTCCTGGTCTGGCCTGTGACGGTGCCCTCACGGATAGCCATCTGCCCACACATCTCCTCTCGTCCTTCTCAAGTCTCCCTTTGTTCCTGCTGCCCAGGACGTCTCCCCATTTCCTGGATGTACCAGGGTCCATCAGAGCCTCTGGGGAAGAATGAGTTTTTCTCTCAAAGACAGCTCAGCTTTCCACCTGACAAACTCCTACTTAACCTTCCAGTGCCGCTTTGAATGCCCGCTCTCTATGGGGGGCTTCTCCCCCTTTCCTTTCACAGGCAGTTGAGTGCATCATCGTCTGTGTTCCTGCAGCACGTTTAGCATCTCTATCAGCATTTCCTCTGTGTGAGTGTCGTCTGTGTGCTGCCCTCTCCCCTGCGAGAGCATGATCTCCCCTAAGACATGAACCCTGTACTATTCCTAGGTGGGTATGAATGTTACCATTGACTGAATCCTCTACTGCATGTTAGCTTCATCATGATCTAACACAAAGTACATGAAATTAAAGCCAGGCAACTCCTGAGTTTAAATCATAAATCCTAGCACCGTCTTCTTCTAGAAACTTAGCTGTGGAGCTTTGCGTTTCCTCACCTGTAAACTAGTAACACAACCAGCTCATGGAAGGGTGGGGAGGGAGGGAGGGAGAACTAAGGAAGATTAAATGAGAAGATGCATGAACACTGCCAGGAAACTTCCGGGTATGAATATATGCATCAACGATAACAAAGATAAAAAGGCCCTGGCACACACTCTGTGCTGGCATGTGGTCAACCATCTCCCCATCTAACCAACTAGTACAAAGGCCCACGGAGGACACAGGAGCTGACTGATGCCACAGGGTAAGTGCCAGCAAAGCCAAGACTCAAGCCCAGTTGGGGATGTAACCATAAGCTCCAAACATTACTTCACTTACCTAAGTACCCGATAGTTGATCTGATCCTCATCAAAATTCCTTTTACTTTCCTCATTTTATGGATGAAAAAACTGAGCCTCAAATAAATAACTTGCCGCAAATCATACATAGAGTTACAGGGTAAACAAGCTAGGATTCAAATCCAGTGTGTCTAAATTCAAAACACTTCAGTCAAAATCACATGGGCTATCATCAATATAAAAGGTGCAGACATACTATAAAACAGAAGACTGGCATGAACCTCAGGAACAGCACCTGTGTGGCAGTGATTAAAAATGAAGCCAGATTCCCCCTGGTTAAGGTGATCAAGACAGACAGGTTGATAGATAGATGATTGATAGATGGATGGATAGATGACTGATAGATGGTTGATAGATAGATAGATGATTGATGGATGGATAGATAGATGATTGATGGATGGATAGGTCAATGATAGATAGATAGATAGACAGATAGATAGATACATAGATATATAGATCAGTTGATCTTAAGAAGGAAGCTTCACAAGTCACAGTACATCCCGGGGAATCTTCTTTCACATGGGAAGTAATAAGAAGATATCACAATATTTTATGTGGTTTATTTTCCAAATATTGAAGGGAGACCGGAGTTGTGATGGGTAAAGAACAGGAAGAAGAAAAACAGGCACATATGGACGTTTTGTTATTTACTATCATCTCTTGATCTCAGCCAGGGTTCATTTCCATCGTCTCCAAACCTCTCTCTCAGTCACGCACACACAGAGGAGAAGGGGTGTGGTCAGAAGCAGAGCACAGATGTAACCAACCCACAAGGATGAGACCTTTACCCTGCCTCATAAACACTGAGCTCCACACGGGGAGCCAAGCAGACTCCAGTTTCCATTTGCATGATCCACCTCCGTAAAGATCTGAAGGCAAACCTTGGCTGGAAACCAGAACATATCATTTTTTTCTTTTTTTTAAATTAATTTTTATTAGAGTATAGTTGATTTACAATGCTGTGTTAGTTTCAGGTGTACAGCAAAGTGAATCAGTTATACATATACATATATCCAATCTTTTTTAGATTATTTTCCCATTTAGGTCATTACAGGGTATTGAGTAGAGTTCCCTGTGCTATACAGTATATATACAATGGACTATTACTCAGCCATAAAAAAGAATGAAATAATGCCGCTTGCAGAACATATCATTTTCATTAAGGTTTTAGATTTAGCAAAGGTCAAAAGCAGGGCCCAAACTCCCCAAGATCAACACACTGTGACACTGCCCAGAAGCAGTTCTGATAGCTCTTGAACCACAAATTTATGTTCCTTCTTAAGTTGAAATGATACAGTGCTGCCTCGTGGTGCTACCCCTTCTGGAAAGTGACAGGCTCTTATGCCAAGCAACTCTGCTCTACCCTGTCTTAACCCCCATCCCCACATTAGGGAAAGTCAAGAACCAGAAAGGGTGTGCACACTCCCTTCAAGCAAGTACCTCCATCTTCAAGCAAGAGTCTGTTCTGCAAAAGCCTCTTTGGACCACCCCAGCTCAATGTAGGGCTCCCCTGCCTGTGCCCAGGACGAACTTCTGTGCTGCCAGTGGTCAGATCCAGCTCTGCCTCTGCAAAACCAGTGACATGACGGAAACACCACGCTTTGAGGCTTCCACATAAATCATGGGCTCTGTGTGTTTATTTTTTGAAACGCAAATACAAACAACACGAAACAAAAAACTAGACATGGGAGGTTTGCTGGATTTCTTATGAACTTTTGGTTGTGGAGAAGAGGCATGAAATTGGGATCTTACAGCATCTACGAACAGCAGTCAGGAGGCTCCACCCAATTATCTAATAGGTCGAACAACACACTGGACTGTAGATATTAGGAATTTGTATTCTTTACTCTGTCCCATACAGCCCAAGGTCAGGGACTGGTACATCACAACAGACTTATCCCTGTTGTCAAGGACATGTGGAAGGGTTCCTGAACCAGCAATTTAGAGGGGAATGTCTGGTCCCCCTTTCTTGGTAGGTCAAGCTGGCTGGACCAAAGTGCTCAGCTAACAGTGGTGCTTGCCTCAAACTTGCAGAGGAGAAGTCTCCTATCAGAGTTAATCTGGAATGGAAGAAGCTACCTGGAAGTGGAGGAAAGCCAGATCCTGAGGTCAAAGAGGAAAATAACACAGTGCAGGGGGGTGCTATTGGGGCAGGCTGGGTAGATAAATAGCCAGATTACCACAAGGCAAGTTGCTATGTGCTGTAACAGAAGATCCAGGAGGAGAAAGTGAGGAACACTAGAGAGGATGGAAGTGGGCTGATTCGAGAAGTCTTCGCTTAAGAAGTGATACTGGAATACTACTCAGCCATTTAAAAAAATGAAATAACGCCATTTGCAGCAACATGGATGGACCTAAGTGATGTCAGTCAGACAGAGAAAGACAAATATATGATATCACATACACATGGAATGTAAAAAAATGATGCAAATGAAACTTATTTACAAAGCAGAAATAGACTCACAGACATAGAAAACAAACGTATGCTTACCAAAGGGGAAAGGTGGGGAGGGATAACTTAGGAGTTTGGGGTTAACAGATACAAACTACTATATGTAAAATCGATAGCCATCTGCACCCCCGGCCTGGGCCTCAACCTGGACATGGACTGGGCAGCGCCAGAGAAGGCCAGTCACCTCCCAGCGTTGCTCGCTCAAGGTTCTGGAGATGCAGCTGGATGTGTCTCGGTCCAAAGAACCAAACATGTATCCGGATCCTGAGACACAAAGGCCTGAAGGAGACCCACTTCACCAAGAACATGAGGCAGTAGGACACCAAGCACAGCAGGATTGTGCTGATCTACGACCAGCGGTCCCTGTGTGCAGCCTTCTCGGTCCAGACCTGTGGAGAAGGCCTGCGGGCCAGTGGCCTGAGGGTGGACAGCCAGAAGCAGAGGATCCATCCGGCGGTGTGTGTCCGTGTCTTCCGAGATCGTCTTCCTGTTGGAAGGCGTTGAGTTGGGGGCGGATGGCAAGGTCGTGTCTTACGCCAAGTTCCTGTACCCACCAGCGCCCTGGTCAAGCTCAAGCCGGACCGCCCGGCCCAGCGGCCCCACCCTCTGCTGGGGTCCAGATGCAACCCTGTCCTGCCCAGGGCGGCGCCGGCCGGCTCGGGACCTTCAGGATGACTGGATTGCTGGCTAAGCAATACTGTGGAGAAACCGTGCTTACTGTCGTGTAGGATTTGGTTCTGTGGGTCTTTCTTTGTTTCCTAAGGGAACAGAAACTGCTTAAACAGTGGCGTCTGCTGAAGTTGTGACTTGAACCACACTTGACCCTCCAGCAGGGAGGAGACTGACCACTTCACAGCCCTGCCTCCCCGCAAGGGTGAGACAGCCTTCTTCCTCCCGGCAGGAAGTGGGAGTCGCCTGGGCTGGAGCGCCGCCACACTAAGCAGACCCCAAGGGCTGGTCGTTGTCCTTCTGGGCAGGTCTGTGCCCAGCATGCCAGCTTCCCCACGCACACGTGGCCCAGTTCCTCTGCTTGCTGCCCCACCGGAAACACTGAAGTCCGCGGGCTGGAGCTTCTCCTTCAAGGGTCAGCTGCTCTCAAAAAGGACCAGGTTGGCTGGGCCATTAAGCTGCTTCCCTACTGCTGTCCCATGAACCATCACTAGAGGGGCTCCAGGACAGCCCCACCCTGCATCCTACCCGTGTGCACTGGTGCTTTTGCAGAAAGGAGACACCAGCCCTCGTCAGCGTGCTCAACCACCAGCAACTCGGGGAGACCCCAGCGGGGAAGCCGGACAGCCGCTCCCACCCTGCTGGCTGCTGTGGCTTCTTCCTCATCACTCACTTGGGCTAAGGGGTGGGGGGACTGCAGGATGGAGCGCGAAGCCCAAGTCTGTACCCGGCCTTGTTTATTGAGGAGTGCCTCTGCCCTGTCCTCCTCAAGACGGCCCCCAAAGCCCACGTGCACCAAGGGGGGCTTGAAGGATGAAGCTGCTAGACCCTGGTAGCTCTTCTGGAAAGCGACCTGTCTTGCCACCACAGCGTCTCAAGGACGCTCCTGTTGTAGGCACTGCAAGGGACCAACTTCCAAAATGTACGTTCTGGTTTACAATTAGCCTTGAGGAACACATCTTCCTGGGAATTTCTATACAGATGTTAGAATGGCTGATACAGTAACTTAAGTTTGTGTGTTTATTAGTGAGAATTAGTCATTCACCAAACCCATCTGTAACCTTCCCTTTAGTGCACTGTGTCCTTTTCTTTTTCTTAACATCTTTATTGGAGTATAATTGCTTTACAATGGTGTGTTAGTTTCTGCTGTATAAAAAAGTGAATCAGCTATACATATACATATATCCCCATATCTCTCTATGGGTCCTTTTTAATAACATCAAGAGCTGTCACTGTGTGGTACTCAAGTGAAACCAGTATTTATGGCACTAAACTTCAGCCTGAACTGTCAATCCCTAGAACCAGCCCAGACGTCTGTGTCCAAGGGCCTGGGGCCACTCCCTCAGCACCTGGAAGCCGCCGCGGGCTTAAATGTGCACTATGCGGCTATCTGACCTCACTGTCTAGTCACATGTCATGGATCTGTTTGCAAAAAGTAATGTATTTGTGCTTTAAGTAAAATTTGGTTTTGCAAAAATAAAATAAAGTCGATAAACAACCAGGCCTACTGTATAGCACAGGGAACTATATTCACTATCTTGTAATAACCTATAATGGAAAAGAATATGAAAAACAATATATATATATGTATATACACAGGTATACTGAATCACTTTGCTGTACACCTGAAACATTGTAAATCAACTACACTTCAATTAAAAAAAAAGTGATATTAGAACTGATAGGAAAGTATGTAGAAAGTTGCCCTGGAGAATAGGGATACTATGGAGAAGGCTCTTTGGGCAAGGTAAATCAGTAGTATGTGTACAATCGTGAGTATCAACATGTACACATTGTATTTAGGGCACAATGAGTATTTTAGATATAGCATAGTGTACTTTATATTCAGGGAAATCCTAGTAGTTGGAATGGAAACAGGAGGGTGATGGTAGGGAGCAGAGAAAGATAAGTGGAGAGAGATAAGATGATAAGAAAGATGAGATGGAAGGAGCATCCCTTGTAAAGGCTCTGCCTGGCAGCTCAGGAAAATGGCCTTGAAACTACTGAAGTTTCTAATCTGGTGCTGTGACGGGACCCCTCCACAGCAAGCTTCTCTAATTCACATGTCTGCAGGCCCAGGCTCTTCATGTAATGAATGAAGAAGCCATGTGAAGGCAGGGATGAACTATGCCATCTGAAGGGGGCCATGCTCCCCAGCTCCAGGGGATTTTTATCATTTGCGACTATAGGCCAATATCCTCAGCTCTTTAAAATAATGTTTATTGACATATACTTGACATATAACATTGCGTAAATTTAATGTGTACAACATGTCAATTTGATACATTTCATATTGTAGTGTGACAGTCACTGTAGCGATAATTAGCACCTCTATCAGGTTACATAATTATCATTTCCTTTTAGTGGTTGGAATAAATAAGTTCTAGTCTCTTAGCAAGTTTGATGATTATAAGACAATATTGTTGTCTATATTCACTATACTACACATTAGCTCAGATCTTTAAAATTTTAAAAAGAAGCCAGAAAGCCAGCTACACAATACTTGTCATTTTTCAATGTTGGCAACTAATTGAAAACCAAAGTTTTCAACAGTTTATTGGCCAAAATAAAGCATTGCTAAACCTGGATGTGTCTGGATCTGAGGGCATCTAGATTTTTACTCAGCACTAAGCAATGCCACAAAGTATGTAAATTGCACGTGTTATCTGTTTTCATGGTTTACTGACATTGAATTTTTAAACCAGATCTGAAAACCCAAAGTATCTAACGAGTCTATTACTGGTAACTCAGATCAGGAGACAGGCTACACGTAAGGACTCTGAGGTTAGAAGTCCAGCCCTAGGACTGAAACTGATTTATTCGGTGACCTTGAACAAGGTCATTAACCAGGGGTTCACCTCAGTATTGGGTCTGCTGTGAGAAGAGCTAACCGCAGGGATTTAAAACATTTAACTCCCCGCCAAAAAGTGCTTCAAGAATTCACGATGCTCTCTGTCAGTAGTTTGAAAGTCTTTCTCATTTGGAAGTTCTCATGAATTTTGCCAAAATTATCAGCATACTGTGAAGCCTAAAGATGATGGTTAAGCACGATCAGCTGACTGCAAGCTTTTGCAACATTGTAAAAACAAAAACAAACCCAGATATTCCTTTTATAAATTGCAACATACATTTTCCAGGAAAGAATAGTTCTGTTTAAGTCAATTGTTTTTTCAGTTCCTTAGACTCTGAAACTAACTTCCTTATAAAGCACAGTAGACAAAGGAGAATGTGTTCTATATTTTAAGCCTCAGAAGCAAATAAATTGGTGGAAGAAGCTAATATTTACTTCTCCACTTAGCCACTCATATCTGTGTATGACCCTTGAGTCGAGGCTGTGAAAAGTGCTCATTTACACTGTGCCTTATTAGGGGAATGCATTCAGTCAAGTATAATGGCCTCTTTTTTACTTTGATGGCAAAGTATATTTAATATTCTTATGCTGTATTTTATAAACCTAGATGTGTGCTGCACAGATATGCACAATAATTATCATTTTAACAGGGTCAGTCCAATTAATAAATTTTATATACTCCAAAATTATTGTCTGGTACATGGAACCATACTTCCCCTATTCATCGGTATGAAATTCTCTTTCCCTTTGATATGGTTTGGTGTGGGTCTTTAGTAACGCCCCCAATCTCATCCAACCTATTAATGGCATTAAAAACTAATGCTTATGTTTCTCATTTGTGAACTTTGTGGGTTTTCTTCAGCATTAAAAATGAGTTGGTCGCCCTTCTGGAACCCCTATAGCTACTTTCTCTAAAGAACATACAGCATCGATCTTACGAAATCACTGCGCATGCTTCACTTTCGTGCATGGTCAGTATTGTGACGTGTTCCCTCCTCACTGTTCGCCTCTGCCCCTTCCTCTCCAGCCACACATCACCCGCTGCGACAGGTCTGCCCTTGTTTGCTACATTCCTATCCGCTGCCTTTTCTCACCCTTCCCAGCTTCATGCAGACCTGACTCGTTTGGCATCTGTGTGCATTTCCGGCCCTCCAGCCTCCTACACGTGGCTCATGCACTGCTCTGCCCAAGCCCATCCTCTCACTGCAGGCTTTGCCTCCCTCGCCCACTCCACAAAACCCATCCCTGTGTTCTGTTGCCCTTTATGTTCAGAACGGCCTCCCACGAACATTCATACACCTCCTTACTATGCTGCCCCAGATCATTTCTCCAGAAGGGCTTCCTAGTCTGCAAGCGTCCCCGCTCCTGTGTCTGCAAGTCACACTCTCAGCTGTTCCTGCCCTATTTGTAGCTATTCCCTTTTGTCCCTGAAGGATTTTATTTGGAGCCTTAATTTTTTTCTGGATACTTTCTTTACAGAAATAATCAGGGAAACTGCAACAGTATATGTTAAATAAACATGCATGGCCTTCCCTGGTGGCGCAGTGGTTGGAAGTCTGCCTACCAATGCAGGGGACACGGGTTCGAGCCCTGGTCTGGGAGGATCCCACATGCCACAGAGCAGCTGGGCCCGTGAGCCACAATTACTGAGCCTGCGCGTCTGGAGCCTGTGCTCCGTGACAGGAGAGGCCGCGACGGTGAGAGGCCCGCACACCGCGATGAAGAGTGGCCCCCGCTTGCCACAACTAGAGAAAGCCCTCGCACAAAAATAAAACCGAAGACCCAACACAGCCATAAATAAAATAAATAAATAAAATCGTGCAGGAAAATAAATACCTATTAAGAAAATGTCAGTAAATCAACTATACTTCAATAAAAATACATTTAAAAGAAATAAACATGCATAATATTTACTTGTAAGTAAGTTATGCAAACACATGAGCAGGAGTACTTCTATTGCCTGATGGTCACATGGACCAGTGAGAGCAGAACCAAATTGCTTCTCACGCAGGAGAAACTTACATGTTTGCTAAATGGTATTTTAATAACCGCTACTATCACAAATTTGAACTTTTTAATAAAATGCCAGGTCAACATTTCCAATACTTACTAAAATGTTTAATGTTGGGACTTCCCTGGTGGTGTGTGGTTAAGAAGCCTCCTGCCAATGCAGGGGACACGGGTTCGAGCCCTGGTCCGAGAAGCTCCCACATGCTGCGAAGCAACTAAGCCCGTGAGCCACACCTACTGAGGCTGTGCTCTAGAGCCCACAAGCCATAACTACTGAGCCCACATGCCACAACTACTGAAGCCCACGCACCTAGAGCCCGTGCTCCATAACAAGAGAAGCCACCGCAATGAGAAACTCGCGCACCGCAACAAAGAGTAGCCCCTGCTCGCCGCAAAATGTTTAATGTTTGTTAAAATTTAATATTTGTTAAAAAGGCTTTTTAAAACTGCCTTTGTCATAGATGTAAGAATGCATGATTCTTAGAATCTTTGAGTACTTTCACTCTGTATAGTATATAAGACTTGAAGGAAAATGTGTGCCTTTAAATATCTTTGAAAGAAAATACTATTATTACATCTTTTTCAACTAGAGCAATTCACTAAACTAGATTTTGGAGGAACCATTTTTCACCTCCTTTCTGCAATAAAACTGCATGCAGCTTCCAAAAACTGAAATTCTGTATCTGTCTACATTCCCTGGGACCAGATATGAACTGATGCAAAAATAATAATAATCAATAGAAGTTACAAGCGTTGAACTTACTGCACTAAGGTCATAGGGCAGGCTGCCCAGCCTCTCTTCATGTAATAGCTCCCAGTCACAGAAAAGATTGATTCTAAATAAATAACTCACTGCCTTGCCCACAGGCTCACAAAATACCATTTGTCCTCAACTAGAAAAGTCATGAAAAGAAAATGTGGAGATTCAAGGTCTTCATCTGGTCCCCTCCAAACAATCCATCAAGCATGATCTCCCTTCTTTTGAAACTTCTGTTCCACTTACACTCTGCGTCACTCACTCTCACAGTAAACCATACTGTCTTCTCTTTCTCTGTGTGTTTGTCTTCCTGCCACCGTCTTCTGTGGAAATGCTAGCGGCAGAGACCATGACTCTATTCTGTGCTCCTCATTTCAGCATTGCTGCCACGCGAACGGGAGGAACATGAATTCATTCAACAAACATCCGCGGCATATCTACTATGCTCCAGCACTGTAACCAGAGATACAACGGTAAACAAGACAAGGTCCTGCCCCCAGAGAACTGAAATCTGGAGGGAGAGAGACAGGCAAGCAAACAGGCAAGTACCATCAAATGTAATGTGTGGGGCTTCCCTGGTGGCGCAGTGGTTGAGAATCCGCCTGCCAATGCAGGGGACACGGGTTCGAGCCCTGGTCTGGGAAGATCCCACATGCCGCGGAGCAACTAGGCTCGTGAGCCACAACTACTGAGCCTGCACACCTGGAGCCTGTGCTCCGCAACGAGAGGCCGTGACAGTGAGAGACCCGTGCACCATGATGAAGAGTGGCCCCCACTCGCCGCAACTAGAGAAAGCCCTCGCACAGAAACAAAGACCCAACAAGCCAAATAAATAAATAAATTAAATAAATTAAAAAAGATTACTATTAAAAAAAAATGTAATGTGTGATCCTTGAAGCCAGCAGTGAGGTCGTGAGAGCACATTTGGCGGGATTTGAGCTGGTTGTAAAGAGACCAGGAAGAGCTCTGGATGAAGTGACTTCTAACAAGCAATCTGGAGGTGAGTAGGACTCAGCACAGTGAACAAGGGTTGGGGGAGCAGAGGAGTTTTCCCCAGAGTTTAAATTGCATCCCAGAGGTGAGAAAGAGCAGAGCACATTAAAGGACAAGAAATACTCCAGTACACTTGGAGTTTACAGTCGTGGTGAGGATTGGAGATGGGGGATGAAGCTCTAAAAATGAGCCGAGACCAAGAGACAGAGGAGGATATTTGGTCGTGCATCTTCAGTCTAACGGAGGGTTAGGGAAGGTTCTGAGAAAGCGTGTGATTAATCGCAGCTGAGCTTCGGGAAGGTTTTTCTGGCTGCGCTGCGGAGAGACGGCGTGAGGTGGGGTGCGGCGGGGATCCAGGTGAGGGCGGGGCTGCGCTGGACCAGGGCCGGGGATGGGGAGGGGTGGTTACACTCGCTTCCTATTTGCAGGTGGAGAGGGGGATACCCGTGTTTCCAGTTTAGTCAACTGCACGTAGGCTAGTAATTCTAGAGCAGGACTGCGGTTCTCAGGGTGGGGGCCAGCAGCGTTCGAACCACCTGGGAACTGATGAAAAATGCAAATTCCCCAGCTCCACTCCGGACCAAGTGAGTGAGAAATGTCCGCGGAGGAGACCGGCGACCTGCGTTTTAACCACCTTCCAGGGATTCTGGTGCGTGCTTAGGCTTGAAAACCAATGTTGTAGCTCCTGGGTCTTAAAACTGCTTTGCTCAGTACCCTAAAAAATGTTTGAAAAAATGTGTACAATTCACACCTTTTTTTTAATTTTTGAATTTTATTCACACATTTTAAATTTGAGATCCAAACATATTCTTTTTATATGTAAATAGTTGCAAAGGACATAATTTCTAGCATATTAAAAAATATTGTATCTTTGAAATACAGTCAATGAAATCAAAATACTCTAGCACTTTGGTATCCACCATCACACATTGAGAAGATAGACGAGCTAAAAAACAAAAACAAAAGCAAGCTCTTTTTTTTTAGCAGTTTAGCAACTTCAAAATGTACCTTCATTCCTTGAACATTCATATCCTTTTAATTTCCCGAACTGAACTTTATACTGTATTCTATTAACGTACCATACCTATCTGCAACACAAATATGAATGTAATAAAATATTCATCTTAAATTTAGATATAATGATTTTAGTACATAATTGATAAAATAGCATAACGTTTTATAATTTTGATAACTATTAACATAAAGAGTAAAATATTATTGAAATATCTCTCCTAATGAGATGAGTAGGGCCTTTAAAATTTAATTCATATATCTGTGGATAAATATTACATATTAATAAAATAAGACAAGCTTCAGCATCAGTTCTATTCATAGTTTTCTTTTTATAATGCAAATATTAAAAAAATAACCAAACACCCTGTTTATATAATAAGTACGTGGGGGGAATGAATGGAGTTTTATTATAGCAATTCTACGTAATTCTCTAAACTCCTTCTAGGATATATGCCAAAATATTATAGAATCATCTATCATCAGAAATGTCTGGTGGGGCTTCCCTGGTGGTCCAGTGGTTAAGACTTGCCTCTTTCACTGCAGGGGATGAGGGTTCAATCCCTGGTCAGGGAAGTTCCGCATGCCGTGTGGTGTGGCATTTTCAAGCAAAAATGTCTGATAGACTGTAACTTCCCTGTGAAATGGGAGGGACTGTAACTTCTCTGTGAAATGGGAGGGACTGTAACTTCCCTGTGAAATGGGAGGGGCTGTAACTTCCCTGTGAAATGGGAGGGACTGTAACTTCCCTGTGAAATGGGAGGGACTGTAACTTCCCTGTGAAATGGGAGGGACTGTAACTTCTCTGTGAAATGGGAGGGACCGTAACTTCCCTGTGAAATGGGAGGGACCGTAACTTCCCTGTGAAATGGGAGGGACCGTAACTTCTCTTTGAAATGGGAGGGACCGTAACTTCTCTGTGAAATGGGAGGGACCGTAACTTCTCTGTGAAATGGGAGGGACAGTAACTTCCCTGTGAAATGGGAGGGACTGTAACTTCCCTGTGAAATGGGAGGGACTGTAACTTCTCTGTGAAATGGGAGGGACTGTAACTTCTCTGTGAAATGGGAGGGAGTGTAACTTCCCTGTGAAATGGGAGGGACTGTAACTTCTCTGTGAAATGGGAGGGACTGTAACTTCTCTGTGAAATGGGAGGGACTGTAACTTCTCTGTGAAATGGGAGGGACTGTAACTTCCCTGTGAAATGGGAGGGACTGTAACTTCCCTGTGAAATGGGAGGGACTGTAACTTCCCTGTGAAATGGGAGGGACTGTAACTTCTCTGTGAAATGGGTGGGACTGTAACTTCCCTGTGAAATGGGAGGGACTGTAACTTCTCTGTGAAATGGGAGGGACTGTAACTTCTCTGTGAAATGGGAGGGACTGTAACTTCTCTGTGAAATGGGAGGGACTGTAACTTCCCTGTGAAATGGGAGGGACTGTAACTTCCCTGTGAAATGGGAGGGACTGTAACTTCTCTGTGAAATGGGTGGGACTGTAACTTCCCTGTGAAATGGGAGGGACTGTAACTTCTCTGTGAAATGGGAGGGACTGTAACTTCTCTGTGAAATGGGAGGGACTGTAACTTCTCTGTGAAATGGGAGGGACTGTAACTTCCCTGTGAAATGGGAGGGACTGTAACTTCTCTGTGAAATGGGAGGGACTGTAACTTCTCTGTGAAATGGGAGCGACTGTAACTTCTCTGTGAAATGGGAGGGACTGTAACTTCTCTGTGAAATGGGAGGGACTGTAACTTCTCTGTGAAATGGGAGGCCAAGTCATTCGTTGAGAGTAAAGGTGAAATGTGGGGTGGGCACGCAGAAGAGAGAGGAGTTGGTGGGGTGGGAGTGGAAGAGAGTGAGGACAAAAAACATAAGTGAATCGTTGGGCAGCATTTAGGCCCTGAAACACTGAGGATAAAAATGATCGAATCAACCAATTAATGCGAGCATGTCATTCAGTTGCCACTGTTTTGAAATAGATTTCTGATGAACTGAGCAAAGCTTAGTCACACGGAATCTGTTACAGAGAGAACAATGGCCCCTCAGAGATGCCCGTGTCCTAATCCCCCTGTGAATATGTTACTTTGCACGACAAAAGGGATTTTTGTAGAAGTGATTAAAGTCTAAGAACTGGAGGTGGGAAGGGTATCCTGGATTATCCGGGTGGCCCACTGTCATCACAAAGGTCCTGTTAGTGAAAGAGGGAGGCTGGGGAGTCAGAGTCAGAGAGGAAGGTTGAAGCCAGAGGCAGTGGTCAGAGCAACGACGGGGGAAGGGGCCACAAGCCCAGGATGCAGGCGCCTCCAGGAGCTGGAAAGTCAAGGAGATGAACCTCCCCTGGAGCCTGAGAAGGAACCAGCCCTGCCCACACCTTGAGTTTAGGACTTCCGCCTCCAGAACTGTATGATCATACACTTGTTTCAAGCAGTCGGTTTGTGGAGATTTATTACAGCAGCGATAAGAAAGGAACACATTCACTCCTTCAGTCCTGTGTAGACAGTGCTTCTCAAGCTGTAACGTGCAGTCATCTGGGACCTTGTCAACATGCAGCCTCTGATTCGGTAGGGCTGGGGGGTGAGACTGCGATTCTGCACATCCAACAAGCTCCAGGTGAGGCTGGTGCTGCTGGGCCACAGGCCACACTCTGAGTAGGAAGGACCTAGAAGGCAATGTCGAGACAGAGAGAGAAACAGTTACCGTTAGCATATAGCATGTGTCCTTCATTTGTATAGTTTCCCTGAATTCATACATTATGACTGCATTTTATAAACACAGACTTGCTATGAGGCAGGTACTGATATCATTTTCTTTTACTGACTAGGAAAGTGATACTCAGAGAGGGTAAGCAACTGACCCAGGCTGCACAGCTGCTCTGGTGTATTTGGGCTGTGACAGGATCAGGACCTGAACACAGGTTCCTTCTTTCCAAGTTCTTTTCACTACAGCAAAGTCAATGTTTAAATCAACATCCAGAAACACTCAATGAATTCAGAAGCCTCAGTGCTACTCAAGGACAAGATGCACAAAGTTAAAGGCCCAACAGCAATTCCTGTGGATTTAACTGACACAAGAATGGATGAGAAGTGAGATGAGCTATTACACAATTTTTTCCCTTTGAGATTTGACCAAAATATTAATCATGCTTCAAGTCACCTCGGATACACTTGTACTGCTTTGGTACAAATATTTTGACAATGAATGAATGTAAATTTGAGCCACTTTGTCACACTTTGCCATCTTTTCCAGAACCTTTGTATTGTGTTCAGCATTTATTGAGCACTTACTGTGTGCCAAAGCCTTATGCCAGACACTGCAGAATCAACTATAAATGAGACATTGTCCCTGTGCTCTGGAATTTCACTGCATGATTGCAAAGAGATAAATGCAAAACAAAACAAAAAACACTTTAGGGACTTTCCTGGTGATCCAGTGGCTAAGACTCCATGCTCCCAATGCAGGAGTCCCAAGTTCGATCCCTGGTCGAGGAACTAGATCCCGCATACATGCCACAACTAAGACCCGGTGCAAATAAATATTTCTGAAGAACACACTATTTTGGGCTTCCCTGGTGGCACAGTGGTTGAGAATCCGCCTGCCAATGCAGCAGATACAGATTCGAGCCCTGGTCTGGGAAGATCCCACATGCCGCGGAGCAACTAGGCCCATGAGCCACAACTACTGAGCCTGTGCCCCGCAACACGCGAGGCCGCGACAGTGAAAGGCCCGTGCACCGCGATGAAAAGTGGCCCCCGCTTGTCGCAACTGGAGAAAGCCCTCGCACAGAGACGAAGACCCAACATAGTCAAATAAATAAATAAATAAAAATTACATTTAAAAAAAAACACTTTATTTTGATTGATACAATTATAGACATTTGAAAGATTAAAGGAATGGTTGATTTACTCTGGAAAAGTTTATATGAGACGTTTAAAAAACCTCTCATATTTAACTTTGTTTAATATGTTTTCCTGAAAGGAAACTGCATCTATTCCAAAAAGTCTACTGAGATTTTTAAAATAAGTCACAGACTCAAAACCCTAGCTCTTCTCAAAGATTTAAAGTTCGTATTACTATAATCATATTTTTTGGAGCAATTCTTAACTGTCACTTGTAGGGGGGCTGTTATTAATGTTAAGTCTGGCCTATTTACACATTTTATATCTTTAAACTGCATTTGCAAACATAATACATCCCATTTCGTTTACAAGTATTTTGACCTAATAAACAAAACCTAAGTATTATATAATTCTTATAAATGTAATAAATTGAACGTATAAACACAGTGAAGTTTAGTAAAGGTCACGTAAATGTTGCAACTCAGGAAGATTTCAACTTAAAAATCACAAGTCTAAATCAATTGCTCCATCTGACATTTTAGTTATAAAGCTGAAGTTCTAATAGTGTTAAGGAACATGCATGAATTTCTTACATGCAAAATATGTATGTTCCTTAACACAATAATATTATTGCTATGGTTTTGATTTTCCTAAACATTTAGAACCTTCCCGAAACTAAGAAAATTCTTACTCACTAGGAAAGACAAGCACACCTTGCAGTGCAGGGCAGGGTCCTTGACTGTAGCAGAAGGACCACGAGGAGCAGGATGCCCATCATGGGGGAAGCTGCGTGTATTCGGACAAGGAGTATGTGGGAAAACTCTGTACTTTCCGCCCAATTTTGCTGTGAATCTAAACAGCTCTAAAAAATATAATCTATTAACTGATTAAAGAAATAATAAAAGAGGGACTTCCCTGGTGGTCCAGTGGGTAAGACTCTGTGCTCCCAGTGCAGGGGGCCTGAGTTCGATCCCTGGTTGGAGAACTAGATCCCACATGCCCCAACTAAGAGCCCGCATGCTACAACTAAAGATCCAGCGTGCTGCAACGAAGATCCCGTGTGCCGCAACTAAGACCCAGTGCAGCCAAAATAAATAATAAATAAATAAATATTTTTAAAAAGAAAAGAAAAGAAAGACAGTTACCATCTCTGTTAACGAGAGATTTTGGCTAGGATGCTACATTCTGGTCCACAGTCCTCAAGCCCGTGTCCCTGGATCCAGGTCCTACTCATCCCCTAACTCCTGAGGCCCTCCCAGAAATCTACAGCCCACGAATGTTGATCACTTGATTACATTTTGCATGGTTTTGGCTTTTAATAATGTTTCTTCTTTCCATGTAAAGATCTCTGAACCTTACTAAAAACCTGCATTATTTTTATTTTATATGTTTTATAGTCCCACACAAAACAGATATTAAAAGTATATTTCTTTGAACCTTTAGTGTTTCACAAGGTTTTCACTGACTGGTGGTTGTAATTTACAAAGTCATTTTAATGACAATGCTCCCCCAACTCTAAGAGCTTATAGAAGAGATGTAGCTAAATGACAGTCCATATGGTGAAATATTCAAGTATAGAAGAAGCTCGGGTAAGACAAGAGGATGAACTAACTCTTGGTGGGGAGAGGCACTATGTATGTCTTTTCAGAGCACTTGATGACTGGGGAGAGTTTGGAATGTTAAATATGCAAATGCTAAGCAACTAATGGAGAAAGAAATTCCAGTAAGGGATGAAGTTAAGTCCAAATGCATACAGAATATTCTGGTTTAGGACATGCGTAACATATTGTATAGTGCCCGATAATCACTTCTTGAGGAAATGATGAATGAATAATGAATACAGCATAAAGTGCTCACAGACTAGAGTATAAAGTACACGTTGGGTTATGGATTTTGACTTATAGTGAGAGAAAACCCATTCCTCCCCCTAAAAATCCCCTGTGCGCCTCCTATTTCTTTGTTCCTCCCCTGCCAGAATGCCTGGCAACCACTGATCATTTTACTTCCATGTAATTTTTTTTTAAATAAATTTATTTATTTATTCATTTATTTATTTTTCGCTGCATTGGGTCTTCGCTGCTGTGCGCAGGCTTTCTCTAGTTGCAGCAAGCGGGGGCTACTCTTCGTTGCAGTGCATGGGCTTCTCATTGCAGTGGCTTCTCTTGTTACAGAGCACGGGCTCTAGGCACGTGGGCTTCAGTAGTTGTAGCACGTGGGCTCAGTAGTTGTGGCTCGTGGGCTCTAGAGCGCAGGCTCAGTAGTTGTGGCGCATGGGCTTAGTTGCTCCACGGCATGTGGGATCTTCCCGGACCAGGGCTCGAACCTGTGTCCCCTGCATTGGCAGGCGGATTCTTAACCACTGCACCACCAGGAAAGTCCCAGACATCTTTACTTTTAATAAATGTTAATTTTTCTCTTTTTTTTCTTTCATGGAATGTACTTTGGAGGTTATACCTAAAAAACTCATGACCAAACCCGAGGTCACACAAATTTCCTCCTATATTTTCTAATAGAAGTTTTATAGTATAGTGCTTCATATTTAGGTCTATAATTGTTAAATAGTAGTATATATATCTCCCCACTTTCTGGCACAGAGTTCCTGAGACCTCTGTAATTTCCTGGATGATGAGAACATGTTTTCTTCCGATGAGAGAACTCTTGGTGGGCTCCTGGGTGGGGAGGCTGATCACCAGGAAGAGTAAGCGGGATGAGAAGCTTGAACTTGCAGCCCACCCCCCTTCTCTGGAGACAGGAGAGAGGGGAGGGCTGGAAATGAAGTTGATGTATCATGCCTACATGATGAAGTCTCCAAAGAATCCCGAAAGTGTGAGGTTTGAAGATCTTCCAGGTCAGTGAACATATCCACATGCTTGGAGGGTAGTGCACCCCAACTCCAAGGGGACAAAAGCTTCTGTGCTCAGGACCCTTCTGGACCTCACCCCCATATCTCTTCCTGTGGCTATTCACCTGTGTCCTTTATTATGGAATAAGCCTGTAAACATAAGTGTTTCCTCGAGTTCTCTGAGCTGTTCTAGAAAATGTTTGAGCCTCAGGAGGGGGTTGTGGAAACTCTGGTTTATAGCCAGAAGCACAGGGGACATCTTGGACTTGGAGCTGGCATCTGAAGTGGGGACAGGCCACCTCATGGGGTCTGTGCTGAGTCTGGCTGGCGTCGGAATTGAATTGAATTGTAGGACATCCAGGAGGTGTCGGAGAATTGCCTGATGTGGAAAACCCACACATCTGGTCGCAGAAGTATTGTATGTGGGAGTAGAGGGAAACTTTTTTCTTTACAATAATGCATTTTGAGTTAATTTTTGTGACTGGTGTAAGGTCTGTGTCTAGATTTTTTTTTTTTTTCATATGGAAGTTCAATTTTTCCAACACCATTTGTTGAAAAGACTATTTGTTTTTCTCCACAGAATTGCCTTTATTTCTTTTCTTTGTCCAAGATCACTTGCCTGTATTGAGGTGGATCTGATTCTGGACCCTTCTTTTCCATTAATCCATATGTCTATTTTTTTTTAACCAATACCACACTGTCTTAATTGCCATAGTTTATAGTAAGTCTTGCAATCTGGTAGTGTCAGTCTCCCAACTTTATTCTTTTCCAGTATTATGTTGGCTATTCTGGATCTTTTGCCTTTTCACACAAACTTGGGAATTAGTTTGTTATTATCCACAAAATAGTTTGCTGGGTTTTGACTGGGATGTGTTGAATCTATAGATCAGGGTGGGAAGAATTGACATCTTAACAATATTTAGTCTTCCAATGCATGAACACAGGATATCTCTCCATTATATAAATCTCGATTTAAATACATTAAATAATGAAGGAATTTATTTACTGACATAATGGAAACATTTCAAGGTAACATAGCCCTCAGGCAGAATTTCATGCAGAGGTTCATGATTTTATCCCAGGACACATGTGTGCCCCACAGAGGCCATATTTGTTTCCTTCCTGGTGTTAAATTGGCTTCCAGCATCCCTGGTCTCTGGTGCATCTACCCAGATACTTCGTGCAAGAAATTCCAGCCACAGTCCCAGATCCACTCTGATTCAACTAGCAGAGGTCCTCTGCACATTTTAAAATAGTATTTCTGTATTAAGTCATATATTCCATTCCAGATACTAGATACCAGGCAGGGCAGAAGTCAGTTTCCGTAGAAGCCTGTGGATTTCCTAAGGTGTTGGGGGAAACAATCACATATACAACTCTAGCACAAAACTGAAGAGTTAGGGTCCAGATCATTCAGGGCCTTCAATTAAAGCTGCTGAGTAAGGAGTGGGTTTTACTTAGAGGTGGTATATGATTAGATTTGCATGTTAGAATTTTTTTCTGTGGTCTGCTTGGAATGGATTGACCTTTATGTGCCTTCAGGTAGATGAGTGAGGAAGCAGTGAGAGTGGTCCTGGAGAGAGAGCCTGAGGGCTCAGAGCTGAACCATGGCTGGGGCAGGGGGGAGAGTAGATGTAAGGAATGTTTAGGAATTTAAAAAAATTAACCAGCATTTAGAGTGACTTTCTGGTTTCTCTAACCGACAACCTCATAAGTGAGGGACTAAAGGATGCTAGAGCATGAGATGGGAGGTGGGGTGGGGATTTGGAATGTCCGAGTCAACCTAGAGGCAATGTGAAGGAGGCGAGTGGATTTGGGGTGCGTTATAGTCAGGCTGAGGCCAGAGAGAGTTATCATCCTATAGGGAGAAACTGAAACCAAAGAGCAGGATTAGAGCATACTAAACTTAATAAAGAATGGGGAGCTAACTTTAACAAAACCTATACATTATTTATTCTCTAAGTTAATGGTTTTTTTTAAAAATTTTCTATTGGAGTATAGTTGATTTACAATGTTGTGTTCATTTCTGCTGTACAGCAAAATGAATCAGTTATACATATACATATATCCACTCTTTTTTATATTCTATTCCCATATAGGTCATTACGGAGTACTGAATAGAGTTCCCTGTGCTATACAGTAGCTTCTTATTAGTTATCTATTTTATATATAGTAGTGTATATATGTCAATCCCAATCTCCCAATTCATCCCTCCCCCCTTTTTAAGTTAGTTGTTAAGTAAACTGGGGTTCTGATTCTTTAGTGTAGCTAAATCAGTCTTAATCAATCCTTGTTATCATTTTAAAGTCGCAAAGTGAAAAACCACCTTATGTAGGATTTTGTATAATGTCTGAATCAGCTGTGCTCCAAATTAACAATTGCAGTCAAGATTCTGGCACCCAGCACAGGAAGACAACTGAAGCAGCACCTTTTCCCAATAGTCTTTTAATAAGGCTTTCCCCTGTATTCATAGAAATAAAATTTGCGAATGAGTAAGGCCTAAAGGCTAAATTTTAAGTCCTTCTGAGGATAATCCATGCAGTGTGGGAATTCATCTTTTAAACACTGCATCAGTTTGCTAATGCTGCTGTAACAAATTGCCACAAATTTTGTGACTTAAAATAGCACCAGTGTATTGCCTTACAGTTCTAGAGATCAGAAGTCCTAAAACCAGCGTGTCAGCAGGGCCCCCCCTGAAGGCTCTTGGAGGGAGTTCATCCCCTGGCCTCTCCCAGCTTCAGGACTTGGGAGCGTTCATCTCTGGAGCCACTGTGAGGCTCCTTTGGGCCTGAGAGGGGAGCTGAACTTGGGCACCCAGGCAGAGGCTGCAGAGCAATGGGACACAGGCCACTTCCTGTCTGGAAATTACGGCCTCCAAGCTGAGGCCCGAAGTGAGAACTACTCACTTTTCAAATTAATTTTTTACTGATGGTTTTCTGGAGGTGTCATTTACATACCATAAGTTCACCTATTTTAATTCAATGATTCCTTAGTTTATTCACAGAATTGTGTAACCATCACCACAATCTCATCTTAAAACATTTTTTTTTTTTAAAGGATTTTCTTATTTATTTATTTATTTATTTATTTATTTTTGGCTGTGTTGGGTCTTCGGTTCGTGCGAGGGCTTTCTCCAGTTGCGGCAAGCGGGGGCCACTCTTCATCGCGGTGCGGGGACCGCTCTTCATCGCGGTGCGCGGGCCTTTCTCTATCGCGGCCCCTCCCGTCGCGGGGCACAGGCTCCAGACGCGCAGGCTCAGCAATTGTGGCTCACGGGCCCAGCTGCTCCGTGGCATGTGGGATCTTCCCAGACCAGGGCTCGAACCCGTGTCCCCTGCACTAGCAGGCAGATTCTCAACCACTGCGCCACCAGGGAAGCCCTTAAAACATTTTTTATCCCCCCTAAAATGAAACTCATTTCCATTTACAGTCACTCCCCCTTCCCACCCCCAGTCCCAGGCAACCACTAATCTACTGTCTGTCTCTATAAATTTGCCTTTTCTGGACATTTTATATAAAAGGCATTGTAAAAGATGTGGTGTTTTTGTCTTGCTCTTTCACTTATTATAATGTTTTTGAAGTTCATTCATATGCTAACATGTATCAGTGCCTCCTTACTTTTTACTGCCGAATAGTGTTCCATGGTATGGATAGACTACTTTTGTCTATCCATTGACTAAAACTATTAATTTCTACTATTAGATCATGAAAACGTACTCTAGCTCAGAAAATGTATTCTGAGGAACCTCCCAGATGCAGTCAGATCTGGGGTACTGGGTAGATTCCTGTCTGGTTGGGAATTCTGTCCCTGAAGTGGACCCAAAGCTTGGCTCAGACAGCATCTTCTGGTCAGAGTCCTGGGTACACTGACTCAGGGCTCAGGCTCTCCTAACCCACGCCTCTGAGGCTGTGGTGGATAAAATCCAGCATCTGGGGCAGGAAAACCCTGGGCCAATCAGAAAAACACTCAGCCCTTGGCACTCATCTGAGGGTGGCATAAGTGAAAGGTCTTTGTTGACAAGATGACAACAGCTCAGAACACCTAAGCAACAGAACCTGAGAATGTCCAGCTTCTCATGCCTGGCACGCTTCCTCAGTCTTGGTGAATTCACAGTTCTGCCTCTCTGTGTTTCTAGGAGGCCTGGAAGAGGTTGTAAGACATCTGGACGTATTTGGACTACATAACTGACTCGTTTCCTTTGTTCTACATTTATTGAGCACCTAATATAGGCTAGGCCATTTGTACACATTATCTAATTCAATCCTAGCAATGATCTTATACAATAGCCGCTATTATATTTATTTTACAGATGGGGAAATATAATCTCAGAGAGACTTTGTGTCCCAAATCACTCAGGAAAAATGGTAAAGTCAAGATTCAAACCCATTTTCTCTAAGGCCAATGCTCCCTACACACTGAAGCTACTTTAAACAAGTAGCATTAAAGAAAGGAGGGGGGATTTAATTTATTATCGTAGAATGGTGAGGGTGGAAGTAGGAGATGGTTAAAATAGGTCTTTTCCAGTGGTTTTAGGGACAGAAAAAGGGCAGAGGCTGGATACCTATCAGAATGGGGGGGGGGGCGGTGAGAGAGTCAGTTTGCAGGTGCCCCCAAGGTGGGTCCACTAATCTCTGCTCCCCCATTTCATATGGTCACTTGCCTCATACCCTAGCGACATAAATAATTGCAAGGATCAGATGGTTCTTAAAGGGCATTAAATGATTTATACTCCATTCTGTTATACTGACAACAGGTGGTATATGGAAATTAAATGTTCAGAGACGTCCCAGGAGCTCAGATGCCCTGAAAGTGGGGTCATAGCCTCTGAGGCAGGGAACCACCTCACCAGTTGCCGTTACCAGTAAACTGCGGGGCCTACCTACCCTGATTCACACTCTTTCCTCTGCCCGAATACTTTTCTCACACGTTTTGCCTGCCTGAATCCTTCTCCAACTCCATCTCTCATTATGTGTATCAGGCCCCTGGAGGGGCCTTCCTTGACTTATTCCCATTCGTAGACAAAGCACCTGTTCCTAACCTCCAAGTCCGCAGGCATCACAATTTGTAATTAGGTAGTTTATTGGCTCGTTCGGTGTCTGTCTTGCCTCACCTGTTACCCTGTAAGTTCCTTGAGCGCAGGGAGCAAGTCTGTTAAAATCAGCAGTAAGACAGACAGGTCAGGCTTCAAGGAATGCCTTCGCCACCGCTCACAAGCTCCTTGAATATCGGGGGAGCTTCCGCTTTGCGGGGTTAATCCATTTTGGAGACCAGCAGGCTGGGGGTGCACGGGAGCCGAGCTGCACTCGGCCGACTTCCATGTGCAGCTGAGCTTGGCTCAGGAGGACGAGCTCATTCCAACCTCCCTGAGGCCGGTAAAGCTGTGGGCTCGATGAGGACAAGCTCGCACACCCTGGCCTTTCTCCCCGGGCTCCTCAGATTCAACAACCCCACTGAGTCCCAAGAAGGGCCACTGTAAACTGTGAAAGGAAGCACTCAACTCTTCAACTGCTATTTGAATTTTTGTTGTCATTTTCAATACTGTATATATGCATCCGCCTTAAACGAAGTCCCAGCAGCTTTCATGGGGCTGAGGAAGAAATGCCTAGAAAATGTTTCCCAGACTGGGAAGCTTCTAGAAGACAAGAAGAGACGAATGCACGGAAAACCTCTGCTGGTCTTTTTTTTTTTAATTTACATTTTATTTTTGGCTGCATTGGGTCTTCATTGCGGTGCGCGGGGCTTCTCATTGCGGTGGCTTCTCTTGTTGTGGAGCACAGGCTCTAGGTGCCAGGCTTCAGTAGGTGTGGCACGCGGGCTCAGTAGTTGTGGCACATGGGCTTAGTTGCTCTGCGGCATGTGGGATCTTCCCGAGGCTCAAACCCGTGTCCCCTGCATTGGTAGGCGGATTTTAACCACTGCGCCCCCAGGGAAGTCCGCTCCAGCGGTCTTTAATGTAGCATCTCGGACAAGGAAGGGCAGACTTCCCAATCCCTTTTCTTTTCCTGCCTCTCTAATCCCTGAGGTAGGCAGGGTTTAAAGTGTTGAGGTAAAGACATAAATTAATTCCCAGTAAGCAAGTAATGGAGTCACTTGGCCCTGAAACTCTGATGACAGTCCTTTCTATACTATTACTGTTACTATACTATCACAAGAAAAACGAATAATGTTGTCAAGGGTAAAATTTTCCCCTTCCCCAGTGAGCGCCCTGAGGTCAGGTTTGTACAGCTGAAGCTCCAACACAGGCGAGGGGAATCAAAGCTCCCGCCAGCCTTTATCTGCTCCCCTGAGGAAAAGGAAGCTGAGCTGATGCAAAGCTTTTCAGAAACTGCTACTTTGTGTTGCAAAAATAAAATTGGCAAGTAGCAGTTGCCTAGTGAATGTAAATTACCTGAGGACAGGTCTCTGGAAGGATCTGCTTTGAGAGATCGCAGATTTGCTTTGGATTCATTTCCTTTCAAAACAAGTGCCCTTAATTTCTATGTGGAAATGCAAAGGTTTTGCAGTGAACAGGCAAGCCATTGCCCCTAAACTGAAACATTTATTTTCTCTCCTTCACTCTTTTTGGCCTTTTCCCATATTGTGATAATTAACCAAGTTGACTCTTACATTCTGGGAGAAAATGCTGACATTTAGAATTCCATGTAAACACATCTTTTAATATTTCAGGGAGCAATGTGATTTAAATCAACATTAAGATCATCTTCTGGAATGGACAAACATTTATTAGGGAAAAAAGTGTGTGCACGCTATTGTGGAGTCTTGGCTTAATGAAAAGTCATGTGTTTGGCCCAATGTTTGTGGGCAGCTCTTATTTTAATAGTCAAGGCAGAGGAAAGATGACTAAACTTCTTCTCTCTGGAATATTATTTCCTCTCTTCTTTTGACGGAAAAAAAACCCCACACGCACAACACGAGAACAGTGGGTTTCGGTTTTATGCGGGGACCTTACTGAGGATTCTAGTGTGGGGGACGCCCGCCTCTCCATAGCTCTGAGGAGCTGATCTGAAGAGGTGGGGTGGGGCCAGTTTCCTTACGAATTGTTTTGGCAGGAAGTACATGTCGTCAAGCTTTAGTAAAAGACTGGCTTGACCAATCACAAATATCGCAAGTGAATGATTTTAATGCTTTTCTGTGTATGGGAAGATGCGAGAATCTGGGACCATTGAAATTCTTCCTTGGACATGCATCTTCACTATCTAGGGGCCCATATATCCAAAGGCACAGGAGGCTTCACTGTTTTTCCATCCTGAATTCCCCCCCAGGGCGCACCGTCTGCAGTGGATTGCGACTTAACCCCCTTAAAAGGGGCTGATGAGTGACACTCTTTGTTCTTTTTATTTCTATTTCCATATTTACACTGGAATCTCTTCCCACCGTCCTTCCGGTTCTGTGAATTCTTATTTTCGTGATGGCAAGCTCTGTTCAGAGCAAGGACTTACCCCTATTAAAACCCTAATAAACGGAATGGTTAAGAAAAGCATGGTAAAATATTTTTCCCACGGTGGGTTAAATAAGAAATATTATGCTTACCCGTGCAAATATATAGAACTTTAATATCTACTATTTAATATCTATTTTAAGTCCATCAAAATACACAGCACCGTTTTTAACAATTGAATAACAGTTTGGATCAGCCTTTGCAGATTCTAAGAGTTGCTCCAGAAGCTCTGAGAAATCAAAGGCAAGGCCTTATTGTCCAGAAGGACCAGCCATTCACTGCACGTGGCTGCCGTACAAGTGAGTGCAGCCAGTCTGAACTGAGACGTGGCCGCTAGTGTGAAATTGATGCTGGATTTTTTCTTTTTTTCTTTTTTTTGCTTAAGTCAGTAAAACAAGAACCAGACTTTATTAGGGCTGGTGATTAATAGCAAAGGGGTTTGAAAAAACTTGACTGCATCGGTGCTGCAGAAGCACCTCTGTTCTGAGAGATGGTTTTGGTTTTTTTTTAATCTTGAATTCTTCCTTTTTTCTTTTTGAATTTTTTTAAATTATTATTATTTTTTAATCAGTCATCCATTTTATACACATCAGTGTATACATGTCAATCCCAATCGCCCTGTTCAGCACACCACCATCCCCACCCCACCGCAGTTTTCCCCCCTTGGTGTCCATACATTTGTTCTCTACATCTGTGTCTCAACTTCTGCCCTGCAACCTGGTTCATCTGTACCATTTTCCTAGGTTCCACATACATGCGTTAATATACGATATTTGTTTTTCTCTTTCTGACTTACTTCACTCTGTATGACAGTCTCTAGATCCATCCACGTCTCAACAAATGACTCAATTTCGTTCCTTTTTACGGCTGAGTAATATTCCATTGTATATATGTACCACCTCTTCTTTATCCATTCGTCTGTTGATGGGCATTTAGGTTGCTTCCATGACCTGGCTATTGTAAATAGTGCTTCAATGAACATTGGAGTGCATGTGTCTTTTTGAATTACGGTTTTCTCTGGGTATATGCCCAGTAGTGGGATTGCTGGGTCATATGGTAATTCTATTTTTAGTTTTTTAAGGAACCTCCATATTGTTCTCCATAGTGGCTGTATCAATTTACATTCCCACCAACAGTGCAAGAGAATTCCCTTTTCTCCTCACCCTCTCCAGCATTTGTTGTTTGTAGATTTTCTGATGATGCCCATTCTAACTGTCTTTTTGAATTTTATTTATTTTTTATACAGCAGGTTCTTATTAGTTATCCATTTTATACGTATTAGTGTCTATATGTCAGTCCCAATCTCCCAATTCATCACACTGCCCCTGCCACTTTCCCCCCTTACTGTCCATACGATTTGTTCTGCGAGATGGTCTTGAGCAAAAGCCAAAAGGGCAGAGAATCAATGAATCTTCAAGCAGAAGTCAACCCAATTTTACTAACAAGGTGTCAGTGTAAATCTCCACAAACATTTCAACTCACAAACTTGATTCTGTGGAAACTGCCAATGTCTTTTTTGCCTTCAAAGTGTCTTTCCTCACCCAGTGTCACTCAGGGAAGTACTTTCCTGTATAGGAAACAGAATGCCTTCCCCCCTTGAGGGTCACAGATGCTGGCAGTCTTGGGATTCAGGTTGGATTTTTCTTTAGATTCTAGAACTTTGAACCCTCCACCAGATAAAGAATGTAGTCAAGCATTAATTTGCACCACTTGTCAGACACCCACATACTTAACAGTGAAAATTTCCAGATTATGGAATAAGTATAATACACAGAAAGGCAGTATTTTACCTCCCTTGATTCACAGGATGAACAGGTCTTGGAAAGTTCCTTTTGGAATGCCACTCCAGATTCCCATGATGAATTTACCCAACGGGCTATCTTGTTTGTTTTTTGGCCCAGAAAGAAAATGCAATGTCTCCTGGACACACATGGTTTGTACTGGAGAGTTAGGCTGGATTTCATGAGAACAGAGATGGCAACAGAGGTAAGTGGTTACTTACTGCAATAGATCATTTGTAGTCCAGGTGGGAGCTTCCACAATGGAATCGGAATCTAAGATATTAAAGGAAATGCATTCAAGGACACATGGAACATTCTCCAGGACAGAGCATATGCTGGGCCCTAAAACTCATAGAAAGGATAGAAATACAAAAAGTATGTCCTCCAACCACAATGAAATTAAATTAAAAATCAATAAATTTTGCAAAGTCAAATATCTGGACACACTCCCTAGAGGCCTTTCGCGTTGGGAATTCTTAGGCAATTTGCTCATTGTGTCTTCATGGTGTTGCCGGGTTGGTACCGCCTGTAAAAGAAAAGCAGGCAGAGGGGTGAGCACGTGGTCCTGGACAAAATGATACCAGAGTCAGATGTAGACCCGCGAGTCCAGTCTCTAGGCTGTGCTTCAGGACTGAAATTCGCAATCAGTTTCCCTGGGGGTTTGTCTCAAATTGGAATTGATGCTGGAACTTAAAAGACTTAGTACGAAAAAAAGAACGTAAAACATCTCCTTAGTAATTTTTATTGATTTTTTTTTTCTTGAACTATTTTGGATATTTTGGGTTAAAGTATATTATTAAAATACTTTCATCTGTAAAATTACTTTCCTTTTACCTTTTTAGTGTGGCTACTATTAAATTAAAAATTACTGATAAGGCTCACATTATGTTTCTACTGAAGAATGCTACTCTAAGGCTAAGGATTGGCTTCCTCAACCTTAATTTCTCCTGGGCTCTGTCTCTAGGATGCTTTTTGTAGCTTATTGCCCCTGAACTAGGTATATTGTGGGCTGAGACGCTCAGGGTGGGCTTTCTACAGTTCATTCTGAATGGTTGTTGACAACGTACTTAAGAGTTCCCGAATGATCCCTTTCAGGTAGAAAGGCCAATTTCCTTTACAAAACTCTTTAGCTTTGCAGGAGATTCCTTATGACAGAAGAACAAAATAAATATTTTCATTTCTTCCAGTCCCTGGAAAAGTAAATTATGTAGTGTTGTTTGTTATAAAGAATTTGGGATCTAAATTTGTAGGTTCAAGTATTACTCTTGCTGCTATGTGACCTTGGAAAAAGCTTAGTCTGACCTTGTTTATTAATTAAGTTGGATCGAAACTACCTACCTACCTACGGAGCACACTCATTTGAGTTTCCATTAAGCTTTTGCATGTAATAGAGCTTTGTCATCTGTGACCTGCTACACAACTGTCATCTATTGTTTCACAAAGGATGTGAAAAAATCAGCAGTCTTCTCTCTCAATTTCCCTTTCTTTCTTCTTCCCTCTTTGCCTTCCTCTCTCCTTCTCCTCTTTTATCTTCAGAACTTGTAGAATATATCTCGGAAAAAATAGTAAGGAAACAGATAGTTCCGAATTAAAGAGGTCTTGTTAAAGAAAAAGCAAAAATAAAGAACGATAGTACCTCAGTCCTCAAAGAAGCAGGAAATTCTTACAGCCTCAGGCAAATTGTGCCCTCTGAGGAGTCTGGATTCTGGGAGAGAGCGATCTTGTGCAAGACCTGAAACAAAGGCTTTTCAAGTCCTCTGGAGTTGCTCAGAGACTGCAGTAGTCCCTGGCAAAGTTATTAAAGTTGATTTCTCAGAACTATTTACTCAAAAGGGCCACCTGCCCTTAAGTTAGCATCTACTTTTAAGAAAATAATTCAAAAAAGGCTAGTAATTATTGCTGCATGATGCTTTTACATCAAAGAGTTATAAGACTTTAAAAATAGGGTTTTTTTTTTTTTTTGATAAAATGGTTAAGGAGGGAGGTTTAAAATGTTGGTTCACAGTATGCAAAGGAACATTTACTTGCTGCATTTAAAATGCATCACGTAACATGTAGTACTTTTTCCTCCTTTGGGTTTACTTTATTATTTTTTAAAATTTATTTATTTTTGGCTGCGTTGGGTCTTCGTTGCTGCATGCGGGCTTTCTCTGGTTGCGGTGAGCGGGGCCTTCTCTTCATTGTGGTGTGCGGGCTTCTCATTGTGGTGGCTTCTCTTGTTGCGGAGCACGGACTCTAGGCATGCGGGCTTCAGCAGTTGTGGCTCGCGGGCTCTAGAGCGCAGGCTCGGTAGTTGTGGTGCACGGGCTTAGTTGCTCCGCGGCATGTGGGATCTTCCCAGACCAGGGCTCAAACCCGTGTCCCCTGCATTGGCAGGTGGATTCTTAACCACTGCGCCACTATGGAAGAACCTGAGCTTATTTTAAAAACACTAACATGTTAGCTAGGTATCCACATTTTCAAAGTGATTAACAATTAACTTTTAACTTAAATAGTTGTATCATTATTGATTAATGCCACTTTAATCATATTTTAATTTACTGCTTGGACCTTCTTTAGATGCCAATGATGTTTAAAAATACCTTTAAAGGGACTTCCCTGGTGGCGCAGTGGTTAAGAATCCACCTGCCAATGCAGGGGACACGGGTTCAAGTGCGCTCTAGAGCCCATGAGCCACAACTATTGAGCCCGCGTGCCACAACTACTGAAGCCCACGCACCTAGAGCCCGTGCTCTGCAACAAGAGAAGCCACCACAATGAGAAGCCTGAGCAACAGAACGAAGAGTAGCCCCGGCTCGCCACAACTAGTGAAAGCCCACAAATAAATTTATTAAAAAAAAAAAAAAGCCTGTAAATATGATGCCGAGCAGGGCCCTGTGGGGCTCCCGGGCAAGGAGGCCTTTTTGTCCCCCATTTCTTGTAGGCAAGGCTCCAGCCTCCATGACCTTCTGAGTTCCAAAGGGCAGATTCGAACAGTTGCTAAAAGGGGGGAGCAGCCAGGAAACCACCCGAGGTGAGATTAAAGGGACCAGAGAAGCTCATCAAGATTAGAAGATCGGCCACCTGAGACCCTGCACACACCCACATCTTGTCAGCACCCCCACCCTTCTGAAACGTTGCAGAAGAAAGAAGAATGCAAGACTGTTACTGCCTTGATCTTTATCGCATACCTCTGACCACGAGTCCTGACTATATGACCTCTCCCTAGTCCCCAGTGAAGGGGGGCACCGTTCTTGAGGTGCTAGCTTACTATGCTCCCTCTCTGCCTGGCAAATAAATAAAGCCGCTTTTTCTTTTCCTCCATAACTCTGTCTCCGTATTTCTGTTTGGCATCGGTGCACAGAGAGCCAAGATTTTGGTAACAAATTTAGGTAACTAAATTTCCTAAGTAATTAAAATAGTGACAAGATTTACAGTGAGGAAAATTTTTATATTAATAGTGAAGCAGAATGTTAAGAAACTCTGTAACAGTTATCAGGGAGGAAGAAGTTTTTCCCTACCCTTCTAGGTTCTTCTGGCTGGTCTAAGAATTAAATTCATGTGGAGATGGAAAAGCAAAGGTTTGGTAAAGGACTGTTTGCTGGGCCAGCGGAGACAAGGGACAGAGTGGGCTCTGATCTCTGGGCCCACTGCATCTCCACCATCACACCCAGTGCTTATTCCTGGCGGGTATCTCTGCGGATAACTCTGTTCAGCTCTAATACCTGAATTCTTTAGGCTGCTAAGTGGAAGTAAAAAGAAAGTCCTCCTTAGTCTTCTGTTTCTTAAAAGTAATCAGCCTAATTTAATCCTAATGCCAAAGAGACACATTTCGGGGTGGCAAATTTTGCTCCCCTAGACAGGGAACTTTTAGAGTAAAGGTGTTACCAAATCCAAGCTCGCTCTGCTCGCCACACGGTAGGCCAATGAATCGGAGACGAGGTGTTTAGGTAAGGAATACGACTTTATTCGGGAAGCCGGCTGACCGAGAAGATGGCAGACTAGTGTCTCAAAATAACCATCTTATCGGGGTCTGGATGCCAGTTTCTTTCATAGCATCTTAGAGGGAAGTAAAATAAAAAGGCAGAATAGAGAGGGAGAGGCATGGAGGAAGTAAAGCAAAAAGGGCCGTCAGCCTCGGGGAGGGGATGTGTTAATTTCTTCTTTCCTGCAGCCATCCACAGGTGGGCAGGGTTCCCTGAGGCAGGCCATTATGTATGATTATAATAACAAAAGCAATGAAAAGCAAAGGTTAAAGTCAAAGACAGATCCCACGTGGAGTCAAAATTGGCTCTTCCCTGTTACAGAGGCAAGGACAAGGTCTGTCCTGAAGGGTTAGCTCGGGAGAGTGGCGGTTTATGGCATAACATATGATTTCTTGTGTTTGTGCCAAGGATGTTTCCTTCTCATTCTCATCCTTTTCTTTCCTTCTTTTTTTTGGCTGCGCTGTGTGGCATGTGGGATCTTAGTTCCTCCACCAGGGATTGAACCTGAAACCCCTGCATTGGGAGCATGGAGTCTTACCCAGTGGACGGCCAGGGAAGTCCCTCGTCCTTTTCTTTCTTGTAGGCGGCCACAGTAGGGACATGTTTAATACTGATGAGTTTGATCTCCTGGGAGTTAAGTATATGTACCCTTTTTGAATATAAATGCTGTTTGGTTTATATGGCAAATGCATAGAAATTCAGAGATTAGCATTTTAATCAAGTCTAATCTCTTAGTATTTTCTGATTCCCCCACCTCGCCATTTTGTCAAAAAAAGTTTGAAAAATGAAATTTTGAAATGACCGCTATGTTCTCTCATAGAGAGGCAAGGTCTGCATGAACATAAAAGCAGCGCTATGTGTAGGAACCTTTCCTAAACCATTGGTCAAGCACATTAACGGTGTTTAAGAGGATCAATTGTTGAAGAAAAGACCAGTCCATTCGACAAGTGTTTATTAAAGAGCCATGCTTCTGCAGGCAGGTTGGAAGGGGTAGTGTACGTGTCCTGGAGATTACGCACCTCTACACTGGAATTTGGCTTCCCTTTTTCCCCTTTAAAATATTTTTTTTGTTAGGCGTACATCTTCCATCCGCCTAACTCTTCGGGGAGCACAAGACGCTGGATTCCGGGGCGGATATTAAGGTCCCCAGACAAGGGACGCTCTGGGCGCTTCCATGGCCAAGGGGTCGGAGCGGACCGGGCCGAAGGGCCGGGGGCGGGGCCGAGGGGCCGGTAGGGGGCGGGGCCTTGTGCGTTCCGCGCGGCCATTGGCGGCGCTGCGTGAGCGCCTTCGGCCTCGCGCGGTCTGCGTAGGCCGCCTGGCGGCTCGCCGGCTGCAGATTCGCCGGGACCCCACAGCTGCCGGGCCGAGGGGCCGGCGTGGCCTGAGTGCTGGCGGCGGCGGCGGCGGCGGCGGCGGCGGCGGCGGCGGCGGCGGCGGCGGCGGCGGCGGCGGCGGCGGCGGCGGCGGCGGCGGCGGCGGCGGCGGCGGCGGCGGCGGCGGCGGCGGCGGCGGCGGCGGCGGCGGCAGCCTGAAGAACTAGGGGGCGAAGCCGAAGAGGAGCGTGGCGATGCCCTGCACGGAGCCCCCGCGAGGCCGAGGCGCAAAGAAGGCGGGCGGGGGCAAGAAGGCGCCGGGCCGGCAAGGCGAGGGGGGCGGCAGCGGGGACCCAGGCAGGGAGAAGAGCCGGCTGGACGCCAGGGCCTCGGTCTTTTCCAGCCTGCGCCTCCGGAAGACCCTGTCCAAGGGCAGAGGTGCTGGCGGCTCCCGTGAGTATGTGCTGGACCCCCAGGCCCTGCAGGCCGGCGAGCTGGACAGCGCCCACCCCCTGGTCACCAGAACCCCTGTCCTCAGGCTGTCGGCCCACGAGACGGGCCGGTCCGATACCGACTGTGCCGACCCTTCCGAGGTGACGCGTCCCGGGGCCCCAGCTTCCGGCCCGGCGGTGGCCGAGGAGTCCGAGGCCGCGGCGGGGCGCAGGGCAGACACAGACCTCCACAGCTTTTACTCGGCCGCTGGGCAGGAGGACCTGCTCTCGGACATCCAGCAGGCGACCCGCCTCCAGCAGCTGCGGCTACAGCTCCCGGCCCTAGTCGCCCCCCCCCCGGGGCCCTGCCGGGCCTGGACCGACCCCCACCGTCCCCAGCGCCCCTACCGGCCGGGGCCCCAGACCCTCCCGCGGCCGCCGCTTGGTTGAAGCGGGCTCTATAGTCAGACCGTCCTGGATTTGAGCCCTGGAGTTTCCACTTTACTGTGCAACTAAGGTAATAAATTTAATGCTTAATTTCTCAGTTTGTCTCTTCTGTAAAATGAGGAGTGATACAGTAGTTTCTGCGTAAGAAGAAGGCATAAATACAAATAAAACTTTTTGCACAGTGTGGGATGTACAGTGAGTGTTGGATGTGTGCAGTGTTATCGTGTTTGGGGTCCCAGTGGAGACATGCACAGTATGGGGAGCAAAAGGGGAGGGTTGACTGAGTCTCCTTGTAGCTCGGGAGGTAGTACTCGGGGCAGGACCTGAGGGTCCACGAGGAGTTGACTGCGGGGACCGGCTATAAAAGGAGTGTGTGTGCTCGCCATGGAGATGCAGGTGACCGTGGAGTACAGGTGGTTCTGGATTGTAAACTGGGAGACTGATGGGTAGAAAGGAGGCCAGACGTGTAAGCAAGGACATTTATGTCATCCTGGTGATGCTTTTAAATAATTTTATGGTAGTTAAACCATAAACAGATTGGCATTTATAAAAAAAAAAAAATTGTTCTGGAGGCAGAATGGAGAATGGATTGAAGAAATTTAAAATTAGTGTCTGGGTGGTGGGTAAAAGTGACTAAACTGAAACAGGGGCAGTGGGGAAGGAAAGAGACAGATGTGGGGAATATTCAGGATTTACCATTGTCAGGACTCGATGTTTGATTGGATGCTTTCTTTGGTTTCTGATTCACACCTGTGGGTGGAGGGTGAGTCTGAGAATGTGAAAGTGAGAACAGGTTTCAGGCAAGATGGTCATTTTCGTTTGGACATCTAGAATTCACGACTCCTTGGGACATGGTGGTGACAATTCTGGAGGACAGAGGAACTGGGGTTACTAGCATAGGGAACGGGTTATATGCTAAAAAGGTAAGCGAATAAATCTCGTAAGTTAAGGTACAGTGCAGAGAAGTACATTGGGATAAAGTTCTCAGGGACAGTGAGGTGCAGGTATAGAGAGACTAGAGGGAATGGATTCACTGGAGGCCTGGCTGGAGGAAGACCTGAGGGGCGGAGCTGGTCTCCTCATTCCGAAGTCCAGTCTGTGGTGTGATTAGAACTGAGAGGCTCAGGTGTCGGCTGAGACTTGACGCCCCCCAGGTTGGTGGAGGACGTTCTGAGAAGCAGACGCGGGGTCGTGGGGCCTCGAGAGGAATGAGGGGCCGCGGGGTGAAGGCGGGGTCTCGAGAGGTGGGCGGGGCCTCGAAGGCCGGCCAGAGTCCCCTCTGAGGGGTCCATGATGACACTGCCAGGTGAAAGGGGCTTCAGAGGTGGAGAGGAGTTTGCACAGGGTGGGCCTGGAACATTCTCTAGATGATTTTGGAGGCCTAGGTTGTGCAGCCACGTTGTATGAGAGGAATCAGGAAAGTCACCTTTCAGCTCGGCTGTCACTTGCTTGGCTTTCTCATCTGCCTTGTCAGTTACCGTCTTGGGTCTTCAGTCCCGGCTCTTCGCTCCAGCCTGTGGTTCTCAGTTCAGGGCCACGGTCCTTCCAGGGTGGCATTGGCAATGTCTGAGGATATTTGGTCGCCACAATGGGGGAGGGGTGCAGCTGGCATCTAATGGTGGAGGCCAGGGGTGCTGCCCAGCACTTCACAGGACCCCTCCCCCATCAGAGAGTGTCCAGTACCAATGCCAGCAGTTGAGAAACCACGTGATGACATTTGATTGTATCATATTCCTACGTAAAGGCTTTTTAGTGGTTTTTCTGTCAGAATGAAGCCCAGATTCCTTGGACCTCCATGACCTGTCTCCTTTTCCAGCTCGTGACCCACCTCCCTTTCTGTTTCTACAAACCCTGTCCTTCACCTCCCGAGTGCTTCTCAGTTTCCCCGACTGTCCGTGGGGCTGGGTGAGAGATCCTGTTTCTGCTCCTGAACTGTTACTTCCGAGTTCAGTTCGCTCTGTGTCAGAGGATGCTCTTCAGAGTCAGATGTCACTCCTCAGACACCTTCCTTCAGAACCAAAGTCTGCATTTTCTGTCTCAAAGGACCTTACTTGTGTCATAATAGGCTACACACTCTGCATGCCCCAATGCACATGAAATCTTCCATGGAGGTGTCTTCCTGATGGTGCAGTGCAGCATATCTGTGCTTACTGTAGAAACACAGGTGTACGATGAACGCAAGGATCTGAGTGGTCACCAGAGTGGTCAGAGCAGACTCTAGTCGCAGTACCAATCTGATAGCACTATTTTGTCACTTCAGTTGGCAACTGCTATAAGCCCGTTCTTTAAATTGGTATCTTGACAAAGCAAGAATTTCAGAGTCACTGTGGACACAGGCAATGAAAACCTAAAGGTGGGCGATGCTTTCCTCAGTTTGAGCAGGAAAATGCGAGAGGGAGTGATTAGGTCCATGACAAATGCAGGTTAAGTGAACCCACATGGGTCTGTTTGGTTCCCTCAGTCCAGGTGTTAGGAATGAGGAGAGTCAGAAAACTGGGACTTATTTCTTGTTTTTGTTGCCATGAGACACATACTGTCCATGATCTGTTGCTTTGAGGATCCTGGTAACAGAATTAAATTGTTTCCATAATTCAGCACTTCTCTGTTTTGCAAAAACAAAAAAAAAAAAACTCAGCAGCAATTATGGGGAAAATTGAAAGTGGTCTTGGGGACCACATATTTGTCATCGGGGAGATTTTTTTCCCTTTCAAAAAAGTCTTTATTTTCACAGTCCCTGGCCCAAGGTAGGTCACAATGCATGATGTTTTTACAGCATCATCATTAACAACAAAACTCATGAATAGCAGCCAACATTGAGTCTAAGGGCCAAGCCCTGTGCTTAGTTTTTAACATGGATCACTTAAATTGATTAATTTTAATTTAAACATTTATTTATTTAACACTACTTCCATTTCCTGGTGTGAAAACAGAGAGTGTTACTTGCTAGGTCTCACGTTTCTGTAGGCAGCAGAGGCGGAATCCAAACCCAGGAAATCTGATCCCATGTCTCCTGCCTTTTCTTCACCTCCTGAGGCTGATCTGTTGCCAAAGCTGTTGATTCAGAGACGCTGCTGCCCCTTGAACAGCACGGGGGTCAGGACCTCCGAACCCCCACAGTGGAGCATGCTCCCATAAGTGACGGGCGGCCCTCCACCTGCAGCCGCAGTTCTTTCGGCACAGCGTGTGGTTCTGAAGTGTTTCCTCTTGAACAAAATCCACGTGTAAGTGCACCCGCACTGATCAGACCTGTGTTTAAGTGCACCCGCACCGATCAGACCTGTGTTGTTCAGGGGTCAGCTGTCTATCTAGAAACTCTGGCCTTGTTTCTCTTCTGTTGTCGTCACTCTGGTGCACGTCAACTTCGTGCCTTCTACTTGGCCTCCATGTCCCTTCCTGCCCCTCAGCTCCTTCCCCACAGACGAGCGATCCCGTCACCTGCTGGAGATGCTCACTCTGACCTGAGGCAGCCTCAGAGCCCTCACTCATGCCTGCAGGGCCCTCCCTCAGCGGGCTCCTGGCTGGGTCTGCAGCTCCTGAAATTCTAGTTTGGCCTCCACTTTTGGAAGGTCCGACTGGCTAGGCCTGAGTTTTGACTCTGGAAATGGGGTTTTGATCAGCTAGGTTTGGGAAAGCCTCGCTCCAGAAAATGTGTTCTGTGAATATTAGTTGCTGCTTTGCTGTGGAAGCTGCTTTTTGCCTCTGTTCTTTAACTGCAAGGAGGTCCTACCATTGAATTCTCTAGAGTTTAACTCAGCTGATGAGGTCCGCTGGGTGAGCACTAAGCTTATTGACTGAACATCTTCTCCAGACAGCTCGTTAAGGCTTTGGTTCACTTTCTGTGTGCAGTTGAGAAGCAGCTAAGCTGAGAGAGATGGAGCTGGTCTCCAGGTGGTTGACAGACTCTTCAGTGGAGCTAATACCACCTCTGATTTCTTACGTGAACTTTCTCTGTTTAATTCTTTCATTGTTTTTATTTGAAAAATGTTGAGATGTTAAAATGTAGATATTCAGACCTGGAATTGTAACTCTGAATAAATCCCTGTCTTTAAGAAAAAAGTTTATGAAATTTAATCTTATTCAATATTTACTGTGGCCCCAGGCCTAATCCCTGGGATTTTTTTTTCCTTTATATATTTAAAAGCATGTTCTTCTGAATTTTACTTTTGAAGTATAAGGGGTTGTGGAACATTGAAATTACAGAATATTAAGACAGAATAATTATTTGTGAGTTTATCAAAGTATCAAACCATCGTAGAAAGAAAAATTTTTTAACTTTTCAATAATCTTGCCTACAGGGTATGTATTCTAGATTAAGAAGTTCTTATGGACTGCATATACAGATAAAGTTATTTTTCACAGATGAATTTTTACAGATATTTTTATCTCTACCATTATCACATATACCAAGTTATTTCTGATTTGATTTGTAAGCTATTTGTTTCACATAAATGTGTATAAAAAGAGCAAGGTACTATAAATGTTAGATTCTTCCATGTCTTTGTTCTGTTAATTGCCAAGAATTTCTACCGTATTTATTCTATTGCAGTGTTGACTTTTATTCCCCTGTATGTGCATAAGAGAAATTAAGTGGCCATTTCTTCTAGGCAAGTCTCTACGCTCAGCAAATATAGCAACTGAGGTGTAAATTTCAGTCAAAAATAGAACTCAGCTTCATTTTGAAAGTTTCTTCTCATTCATGCCCAGAGAATCCAAGTATCACATATTTAGCTCTGTCCTGTTCTGGTGATTTCAAATTATGAAGAGGGAATTCCCAGGACAGGATTACAGTTGATCCTTGAACAAACAGTGTGGGGTGAGGGCTAGCCTCCGAGCAGTTGACAAGCTGCGTATAATTTATAGTGAGCTCTCCGTGTCGGCCGTTCAACCAGCTGGTCGGGCTGCAGTATTTACTATTGAGAAAATCCAAGTATAAGTGGACCTGTGCAGCTCAAACCCTTGTTGTTCAAGGGTCAGCTGTAATTTCCAAGGTTACAGAGTTCCTGGAAGATATTTTAAAACTTCAGCACCACAGAATATATTCACTGGGAAGTTAATTGTAGTACTTTTGATTTTTAAAATGGAAAATATTCATTCATTTAGCAAATTTTTAAAATTGGAGAGCAATGTAAGCTGCTTTCTACATTGCTCAAGAAAAGAGTCATTGTAGTTTTCTTTCTCTAAGTACAGATGAAAACAAATATAGATATACTTCAGGTTACAGTCATATTAGAGAAAATAATCCAATATTTTGAATGCTGATGTTGATGAAGTTATAGGATTTTTTGTACTCTTCCGACCCAGCACTTTTTGAGTTAAAGCTTGGGATAACTCCCTTCAGTTGAGTTTTTGGTTAAAACAACACACCTTCCCTTTTAGAGAAAACAATTTTCATTAAGATGAATTTGCTAAGCCATTATCTTCTTTAGCTAAAGGATTAACTTGTATGAAATATTCTTTCACTTTTAAAGCTTTGTGCAAAACGTTGTGAAGGAGCTTATATCAAGATATAAATATAATGGATGCTTACAGATATGATGGACTACAAATCAGACGGAGTGAACACAGAGTCCTGACGGGAACCAGTTACCCTCTTCTGAACCCAGCAGTAAACTACCCTTGATTAAATGAGACACCAGGCCATCCCATGTTCTCCTTAGCTATGAGGAAGAAGCGGTGTCTTTGAGCATGAGCAAAGTTTCCACAAGGGAAGACCAAGCAAACACAATGTAGGCATCTCCTACTCAGGATCTTGTTGGGTCATGACTTTAATTAAGATCACCCTGACATTTAATAATAATTTGAGATTAAAATCCAACTAAAGAGCACTGAGCTAGGGGATGAAAATTGATTTTGTTTCTAAGCTCTGTTAGTAGTTGTGTTACCTCACTGGTAAAATGAAGTCCAGTTCCATGACCCTTCAAATAACAGTATCACTTGTGGAGCCATTACTTTGCTAAGGATTTTACACATGTCATTTGATCTTCCACACCTTATAACACCCTGGATGTATTATTATTAATGTCTATTTTAGAGAGAGGGAGACTGGGCATTGCAATTAGCAGGAGATGGTCCCCATCTAAATCTGTAGAACTCTGACACGCCTCCTTTTGACAAAAGTGTCTGTCGTGTAGAGGCCTTTGAATCTCTTTTAGAATCAGTACAGTCTATGGACACAAACATGTTAGCATCTCTTAAGTATGGTCTAAGGCAAACGCACAAGTTCTAACAGGAGGCTTCCTTTGTTAATAACTTCAGAAAATAAGTGATATGTTCTAAAATGAAACTAATAAACTATCTTCCCTGGATAGCCTGTGGATACATGGCTCATATCGATAAATTTGTTTGTTCTAAGTCCCGATTGTGACATCAGTATAAGTGCTTGGTCTTGGGAAGTGGCTTGTCAAGGCCTCTGTTTTGTGTAGCTGTGTTTGCGCTCTGGAGAATGGCTGGTCTCTGAATGAGGATGATCACAGCTGTAGCCGTGATCAAATGTCTTTCCTTCTCAGCAACCTTCCAGCCACTCGTTCGTTCTGAGCTGGGACTCTTTCTCATTTTATTGGGAGGTTTGCAGTTTTATGTGACCTTCCTCAATTTCATCTTATGTGGACTAATTCTTCTTGCAAGACTTCTGGAAAACTTGCTTCTACTTTTCTACCACTGTTTCATCCTTAACTATCCAGTTTCCAGGCCCATCAGCGTATTTCAGATATTTATGAAAAGATGTCTGTTCCCTTAGTTTTGAGAATTCACTTTCCTTAACATCTAATAGGATTTGAGGCGGTTTTAGACAATGCTTCCTGTAAACTCATCTTTGCTTGCTGCAAAGCACAATTTTTTCTCCTTTCTTCTTCCTGCTGCTAAAATGTAGGAAGTCAAGTTCTTGCGTTTCTCTCCCCTCCCTCCCCGCCTTCTTTGTCTTCACGTGGTAATGTGCACAGGGACTGGCCTGCATGCAGACACCCAGCTCCAGTCAGATCTGCAAGCTCTGACTGTGCATGTGTCTGCCTGGTGAAAGCCTTGATCTCAGTGTTCCACTGGCATCTCAGATTCAACTTACCTGAAATCAGACTCCTTTGCAAAACATCGTCAAGTGGTTCCCCTTTCTCAAGGACATGACTGTCGCATTCTTCCAGTTGTAAAACCTTGACCTCCTCTGCACTGAGGCCCTGTTGTCACATCTGTGCCCCTCAGTTCCTGGGAAGTCTGCGTCTCAGCCCAGGGTCCCCACCATGTCTCTGCTCTGTGCCTCTTGACTGGATCAGTCCCCACACATCCCATCACCTTCTCATTGTGGCTTATTCTCACCAGGACCGGATCTGCCTTATTTCTGCTCATGTGGTGTACACCCTTGTGGGATATGTCCTCCCCCGCATTTGCCCTCCACACTCTGACCCTCCCCTGGTCCCCTGAGGATGGTGTGCTTCTCTGTCCCAGATTTGCAGATTTCACACCTTTTCCTGAATGCTCTCCATCCATACCTTTTGGTTTCCAATTATAATTTTCATTTTTCTAATGTCAAATTTTATTTTTTTAAATACTTTTATAAACCTTCCAAGAATGTTTTCTGATCACCTTAACCAGGGTGAATCTGGCTTCATTTTGAATCACCACCACACACGTGCTGTTCCTGAGATTCATGCCAGTCTTCTGTTTTATAGTATGTCTGCACCTTTTATATTGATAATAACCCATGTGATTTTCACTGAAGCGTTTTGAGTTTAGGCACACTGGAATTGAATCCTAGCATGTTTACCCTGTAACTGTATGTATGATTTGTGGCTAGTTATTTATTTGAGGTTCAGTTTATTCATCCATGAAATGAGGAAAGTTAAAGGAATTTTGATGAGGATCAAATAAATTATTGGGTAATTAGGTAAGTGAAGTAATGTTCAGAGCTTTTGTTTAGATTCCCACCTGAGCTTGAGTCTTGGCTTTGCTGGCACTTACCCTGTGACATTGGTCAGCTCCTGTGTCCATCATGGCCTTTGTTACTAGTAGGTTAGATGGGGAGGTTGTTGACCACATGCCAGCACTGAGTGGGTGCCAGGGCTGTTTTATCTTTGTTATCGTTGGTAAATATATTCATGCCCAGACGTTTCCAGGCAGTGTTCATGTACCATCTCATTTAATCTTCCTTAGTTCTGCCTCCCTCCCTCCTCCTTCCCTCCCCATGATCTGGTTTTGTTACTAGTTTACAGGTGAGGAAGCACAAGGCTCCACAGCTAAGTTTCTGGAAGAAGACAGTGCGAGGATTTATGATTTAAACCCAGGAGTTGCCTGGCTTTAATTTCATGTACTTTATGTTAGATCATGATGAAGCTAACATGCAGTAGAGGATTCAGTCAATGTTAGCATTCATACCCACCTAGGAATAGTACAGGGTTCATGTCTTAGGGGAGATCATGCTCTCGTTGGGGAGAGGGCAGCACACAGACAACACTCACACAGAGGAAATGCTGCTACAGATGCTAAACGTGCTGCGGGAACACAGACGATGATGCACTCGACTGCCTGGGGGAGGAAAGTGGCATTTGAAACGACACTGGAAGGTTAAGTGGATGTTTGACAGGGGGAAAGCTGAGCTGTCTGTGAGAGAAAAACTCCTTCTGCCCCAGAGGCTCTGATGGATCCTGGTACATCCAGGAAACGGGGAGACATCCTGGGCAGCAGGAGCAAAGGGGGACTTGAGAAGGACGAGAGGAGATGGGTGGGCAGATGGCCATCCGTGAGGGCACTGTCACAGGCCAGACCAGGACCCGGAATTCCATCTCAGAATCACTGGGGATCTACAAGGATATTCCTGACAAGAGAAAGGCGTGCTTGTCTTTGCTTTTGGTGAGGTCTCACCGCATGGTGAGAGGTGGATTCTGGAGACTGGCGACCAAGGTAGAGAGTATTGAAATCGTTCCGACTAGGTCTGAGAGCGAAAGCAGTTGGGATGAATGAGAGTCTAATTCTAGAGGCCTGTCTGAGTTTTAGATGATTGGTTTTGGCGACTGACTGGATTCAGGATGTGCAGGTTTGTCAAAACCAAGGTTTCTAGTTTGGGAGACTGGATGGAAGATGTAATTTTTGACTGATTTTTAATAATTCATACTCTCAAAAATTTTGAACGATTCACGGTTTGTTAGTTTCCCAAAGGACTCCTTAGTCACATCATTTAACTGAATGTTGGCTCATCAAACTAATTCCATGGCTTTGTTTAATAGTGGCTAGAACTTGGGATTGTTATGAATGTGTATCACCGGGAAGGAGGCCCATGCAGAGGGAAGCATCCAGCCTGGTTTGAGGCAGATCAAAAGCATTTGTTTAAATCCCAACCCAGTCAGTGCTTATGAAATTTCATTTTAGGATACTTCAGATTTATTGATTACTTGTTCAAAAGACTTAAGTCTCTGCAGAGGAGTTTCTATTTAATTCATCTGTGTTGTGTATGCTGTGTTTTCAGAGACATTCTGAGGAGGCCATGCTGCAACAGAAACCTGGCTCCCTCCTTGGTCATGGGGTAGGATGTGGAGTCCGGCAGGCTTATCTCTGAAACAGGCCATGAACTTGCCTCAAAGAGCGGTTTTTTTTTTTGTTTTTTTGCTTTTTAAAAATTCTTCCAACATCTGAATTAGAACAGGCCATATATGAGGGTCTGTTTGACCCTGGAAAGATAAGAGAAATCCACTTCTGTGCTGGAAAGGTCTCATGCAAAATAGGAAAGCTGTGTCAGGACCTGTCTCCCAAAAAGATAAAGCAAAATGTTGTGGCCACGAAGATGGAATTTTGAGCATCTGCATGTTGGTAAGGGTCACCGAGGATGAACAGACACAGTTGTTAATCCTCTGAGCAATAATATGTGGGAAATACAAGAAAGAAGGAAAAATAAGGTCTAGAAACAAACAAAATAACTTTGCTACTTCAGAAGGCCTTTGAAAGCTTTAGGAAGAGTGGAAGAACAGAATTTTCAATTTGAATTTTATTTACTCTTAATTGTTCTTCTGAAATCCAGAAAATGAAAGTTAAAAAAAGTTTTTTGGTCATAGAAGTCTGTAACTC
This sequence comes from Balaenoptera acutorostrata, assembly GCF_949987535.1. Lineage (NCBI taxonomy): Eukaryota > Metazoa > Chordata > Mammalia > Artiodactyla > Balaenopteridae > Balaenoptera > Balaenoptera acutorostrata. The sequence continues at coordinate 462,960 of NW_026646471.1, forward strand.
TGGACTTTATAAAACTATGGATTTACCTAACAGTTTGCTTTGTTCACTCTGACAGGATATTGTTCCACCTGTGGTGCTGTGCTGTTAGCTAATACTTTATGGGGAAACCATCTTATGAAGCTGTAGAAATGTAGATCAGTTTACAGCATGTTCCAGTGTATCTGGAATAAATTAGTTGGTCACAGTTAATTATTTCTTAGAACTGAAGTGTGTGTGTAGTGGTAAGAAATGTGTTGGTATGCATAGCTTCACTAAAATGGTGTTCTCTTAGTCATTGTAATACTAGGTTAGTGCTTTCCTTGAGGTGTCAGTCACTGAGATAAATAATAGCTTTGTTGTCTGGGTCATCTGAAGGTGAGAGTAGTAAATGATTACAATATTAACTATTATTAATAAATGCAGTTGTTACTATTTATTGAGCATTTACCAGAGCTTGAAGCACTTTGATTTGCAAAAATTATCTCATACTAGCCTCATTTTACCCAGGAAAATGTGAGGTTCAGGGAGATTCAGTAACTTTTTCAAAATTAAGACTATGAACCAAGGTTTAAATTAGTGTTTGTAAACTATAAAATATCTTGCTAATTGCCAGAGCATCCTACCACTTCCATTTTTTAAAAAATTTATTTCTGCTGGGTAACACTAGAAGCTCTGTTACATATTTAATCCAGTCAGAATGTCAAGTTGTATTCAGCTTGGATTTTTTTAGAGAGCATCATTTTTCAGGGTCTCAGAGTATATGCTCTCTTTACTACAAGAAAGCATATCTGCTTAGGTGGATATTGGAAACCTTACTTTCTTTTTCTGGATTTGCAATGACCTTGGGTATGTCAGCTGACTTTCCTGGGTGATGTTCACAGCATTATTGCTCTTATATCATAAGTGAATTCTTATCAGTGTTGCAAGTAAGGTCCATGAAACACGTTTCCTCCCTAATATATGATTAGGAAAGAGACATTTACGCTTGAGTGAATTTTTTTTCTTCATAGTCAAACAACAATTCAGATATTAAGTTAAATAGAAATGGATTTCTATATATAGGTCAAAAACTTCTAAAAACTCAGAGAACTCCATCTGCTTTCCCTTGCCCAAGCTTGATCCTCCTACTTTAATAAAAGGCTCTTCCAAGGTCCCACGTAAATGTCTCATCCTTCTTGTCAGTGCACTGCTAACCAGCTCACCTGTCCAGTAAATGTGCATGATTCATTATTAAGCAACTTTCTTTTGAACCTCACATGCAGCCCCTGTTTTATCCAGATTCTCTAAAGATCTCTATTTGAGAAAATGACAGGTTGAAGATTTGTAATTTAACGGTTTAAATTCAGATGTGACATCTCTGAAGAATGGACAATAATACCATATTTCTATGTTTTTATCATATTTTTTATACATTCTGTGGAAACTCAAGTCTTACTCTCGTCATCATGTGAATACCATCTACTCCCCAGCCAAACACTGTGTTACTGTGCCAACAAGTAGAACTCATGTGATGTTTTCTTTCCAACTGATTTCTTAAGAATTTGGACTGAGTCTGACCACCCACATACTCTGTAAATTAAATCAGAAACAAGTTACACTATTTCCAGTTCCCTGACAATACATTCTGTGGGATTAGCTCAAGTGCTACAAAAGATACGTACACAGTGAATTCCATTGAGGCTGATAGCTGTTGATGCTGTTTGCCCTTTTATATGAGGAAAATGATTTCCGGTGGAACTGATAGATGTCGATGCTGTGGCTGCACTAGTTGTATGTGGACACTGCTTTACAGTGAGACTGATAGTGGTTGACCTGTGGCTACACTTGGTATATGTGGACACTGATTTGCGTGACACTGATCGCCGTTGATGCTGTGATTGCCCTTGGTATAGGTGGACCCTGATTTCCAGTGAGACTGATAGCCATTGATGCTGTGGAGTCCCGTGATACATGTGGACACTGATTTCCAGTGGGACTGATAGCCGTTGACCTGTGGTTTCCCTTGTTTTATGGGGAAACAGATTTTCCGAGGGATGTATAGCATTTGACTTGTGGTTGCCCTAGTTATATGTGGACACTGATTTCCAGTGAGACTGACAGCCATTGAGGCTGTGGGTGCCCTTGTTATATGTGGACACTTATTTCCAGTGAGATTGACAGCTGTTGATGCTGTGGCTGCACTTGTTAAATGGGGAAACTGATTTCCAGGGAGATTGAGAGGCGATGATGCTGTGGTTGCCCTTGTTATATGTGGACAGTGATTTCAAGTGTATTGATAACAGTTGAACTGTGTTTGCCCTTGTTATATGAGGACACTAGTTTCCAGTGTGAATGATAGCCGTTGACCTGTGGTTTCCCTTGTTATATGTGAACACTGAATTTACCTGGGACTGATAGCAATTGACCAGTGTTTGCCCTTGTTTTATTTGGACATTCTTTTCCAGTGAGATTGATAGCCATTGATCCTGTGGCTGCACTTGTTAATTGTGGACACTGATTTCTAGTCAAGACAGATAGCTGTTGATGCTGTGACTGCCTTTTTTTTTTCTTTTTTTTAACATCTTTATTGGAGTATAATTGCTTTACAATGGTGTGTTAGTTTCTGCTTTATAACAAAGTGAATCAGTTATATATATACATATGTTCCCATATTTCTTCGCTCTTGCGTCTCCCTCCCTCCCACCCTCCCTATCCCACCCCTCTAGGTGGTCACAAAGCACCGAGCTGATCTCCCTGTGCTATGCGGCTGCTTCCCACTACCTATCTGTTTTGTGCTTGGTAGTGCATATATGTCCATGCCACTCTCTCACTTTGTCACAGCTTACCCTTCCCCCTCCCTGTGTCCTTGTCCTTGTCCAAAGCTTGAGTTTCCTTATTTATTTTCATTTTGGATGATCTGTCCATTGATGAAAGTGGGGTGTTAAAGTCCCCTACTATGATTGTGTTACTGTTGATTTCCCCTTTTATGGCTGTTAGTATTTGCCTTATGTATTGAGGTGCTCCTATGTTGGGTGCATAAATATTTACAATTGTTAGATCTTCTTCTTGGATTGATTCCTTGATCATTATGTAGTGTCCTTCTTTGTCTCTTGTAATAGTCTTTATTTTAAAGTCTACTTTGTCTGATATGAGAATTGGTACTCCAGCTTTCTTTTGATTTCCATTTGCATGGAATATCTTTTTCCATCCCCTCACTTTCAGTCTGTATGTGTTCCTAGGTCTGAAGTGGGTCTCTTGTAGACAGCATATATACGGGTCTTGTTTTTGTATCCATTCAGCCAGTCTGTGTCTTTTGGTGGGAGCATTTAATCCATTTACATTTAAGGTAATTATCGATATGTACGTTCTTTTTCCTATTTTCCTAATTGTTTTGGGTTTGTTATTGTAGGTCTTTTCCTTCTCTTGTGTTTCCTGCCTAGAGAAGTTCCTTTAACATTTGTTGTAAAGCTGGCTTGTTGGTGCTGAATTCTCTTAGCTTTTGCTTGTCTGTAAAGGTTTTATTTATCCATCAAATTTGAATGAGATCCTTGCTGGGTAGAGTAATCTTGGTTGTAGTTTTTTCTCCTTCATCACTTTAAATATGTCCTGCCACTGCCTTCTGACTTGCAGAGTTTCTGCTGAAAGATCAGCTGTTAACCTCATATGGGGATTCCCTTGTGTGTTATGTATTGTTTTTCCCTTGCTGCTTTTAATATGTTTTCTTTGTATTTAATTTTTGATAGTTTGATTAATATGTGTCTCGGCATTTTTCTCCTCGGATTTATCCTGTATGGGACTCTCTGTGCTTCCTGGACTTGATTAACTATTTCCTTTCCCATATTAAGGAAGTTTTCAACTATAATCTCTTCAAATATTTTCCCAGTCCCTTTCTTTTTCTCTTCTTCTTCTGGGACCCCTATAATTCGAATGTTGGTGTGTTTAATGTTGTCCCAGAAGTCTCTGAGACTGTCCTCAGTTCTTTTCATTCTTTTTTTTTTATTCTGCCCTGCAGTAGTTATTTCCACTGTTTTATCTTCCAGGTCACTTATCCGTTCTTCTGCTTCAGTTATTCTGCTATTGATCCCTTCTAGAGAATTTTAAATTTCATTTATTGTGCTGTTCATCATTGTTTGTTTGCTCTTTAGTTCTTCTAGGTCCTTGTTAAACGTTTCTTGTATTTTCTCTATTCTATTTCGAATATTTTGGATCATCTTTACTATCATTATTCTGAATTATTTTTCAGGTAGACTGTCTGTTTCCTCTTCATTTGTTAGGTCTGGTGGGTTTTTACCTTGCTCCTTCATCTGCTGTGTGTTTTCTGTCTTCTCATTTTGCTTAACTTACTGTGTTTGGGTTCTCCTTTTCGCAGGCTGCAGGTTCATAGTTCCCCTTGTTTTTGGTGTCAGTCCCCAGTGGCTAAGCTTGGTTCAGTGGGTTGTGTAGGCTTCCTGCTGGAGGGGACTAGTGCCTGTGTTCTGGTGGATGAGGCTGGATCTTGTCTTTCTGGTGGGCAGGTCCACGTCTGGTGGTGTGTTTTGGGGTGTTTGTGGCCTTATTATGATTTTAGGCAGCCTCTCTGCTAATGGATGGGGTTGTGTTCCTGTCTTGCTAGTTGTTTGGCATAGTGTGTCCAGCACTGTAGCTTGCTGGTCGTTGAGTGAAGCTGGGTCTTGGCGTTGAGATAGAGATCTCTGGGAGATTTTCGCCGTTTGGTATTACGTGAGCTGGGAGGTCTCTTGTGGACCAGTGTCCTGAAGTTGGCTCTCCCACCTCTGAGGCACAGCCCTGACTCCTGGCTGGAGCAAGAAGAGACTTTCATCCACACGGCTCAGAAGAAAAGGGAGAAAAATAGAAAGAAAGAAAGAGAGAAAGAGAGAGAGAGAGAGAGGAGGGAAGGAAGGAAGGAAGGAAGGAAGAAGGAAAGAGGATAAAATAAAATAGAGTTATTAAGATGAAAAATAATTATTATGAAAAAAATTTTTAAAAGTAAAAAAAAAAAAAACACTGGACAGACAGAACCCTAGGACAAATGGTGAAAGCAAAGCTATACAGACAAAATCACCCACAGAAGCATACACATACACACTCACAAAAAGAGAAAAAGGGGAAAAAAATATATATCTTTGCTCCCAAAGTCCACCTCCTCAATTTGGGCTGATTCGTTGTCTATTCAGGTATTCCACAGATGCAGGCACATCACGTTGTTTGTGGAGCTTTAATCCGCTGCTCCTGAGGCTGCTGGGAGAGATTTCCCCTTCTCTTCCCTGTTCGCACAGCTCCTGGGGTTCAGCTTTGGATTTGGACCCGCCTCTGCGTGTAGGTCACCTGAGGGCATCTGTTCTTCACTTAGACAGGACAGGGTTAAAGGAGCAGCTGATCTGGGGGCTCTGGCTCACTCAGGCCGGGGGGATGGAGGGGTACGGATGTGGGGCAAGCCTGCGGCGGCAGCGGCCGGCGTGACGTTGCACCAGCCTGAGGAGCGCCGTGCGTTTTCCCTGGGAAGTTGTCCCTGGATCACGGGACCCTGGCCATGGCGGGCTGCACAGGCTCCCAGGAGGGGCGGTGTGGATAGTGACCTGTGCTTGCACACAGGCTTCTTGGTGGCGGCAGCAGCAGCCTTAGCGTCCCATGCCCGTCTCTGGGGTCCGCGCTGATAGCCGTGGCTCATGCCCGTCTCTGGCGCTCTTAATCCCCTCTCCTCACGTACCAGGAAACAAAGAGGGAAGAAAAAGTCTCTTGCCTCTTCGGCAGGTCCAGACTTTTTCCTGGACTCCCTCCCCGCTAGCCGTGGTGCACTAGCCCCCTTCAGGCTGTGTTCACGCAGGCAACTCCAGTCCTCTCCCTGGGATCCGACCTCCGAAGGCCGAGCCTCAGCTCCCAGCCCCCGCCCGCCCTGGCGGGTGAGCAGACAAGCCTCTCCGGCGGGTGAGCAGACAAGCCTCTCCGGCGGGTGAGCAGACAAGCCTCTCCGGGTGAGCAGACAAGCCTCTCGGGCGGGTGAGTGCTGGTCAGCACTGATCCTCTGTGCAGGAATCTCTCTGCTTTGCCCTCCGCACCTCTGTGGCTGCCCTCTCCTCCCTGGCTCGGAAGCTTCCCCTCTCCGCCGCCCGCAGTCTCCGCCTGCGAAGGGACTTCCTAGTGTGTGGACACCTTTCCTCCTTCACGGCTCCCTCCCACTGGTGCAGGTCCCATCCCTATTCTTTTGTCTCTGTTTTTTCTTTTTTCTTTTGCCCTACCCAGGTTCGTGGGGAGTTTCTTGCCTTTTGGGAGGTCTGAGGTCTTCTGCCAGCACTCAGTAGGTGTTCTATAGGAGCAGTTCCACATGTAGATGTATTTCTGATGTATCTGTGGGGAGGAAGGTGATCTCTTCGTCTTACTCTTCTGCCATCTTGAAGCTCCTCTCTGCGATTTTTATATATGGAAACTGATTAACATTTAGAGTGATATCTGTTGATGCTGCAGTTGCCCTTGTTTTATTTGTACACTGATTTCGATTGAGACTGATAGCCTTTGACCTGTGCTTGCCATGTTATATATGCACAACGATTTCCAGTGAGACTGTTCACCGTTGGACTCTGGTTGCCCTTGTTATATTTGGGCACTGATTTCCAGTGAGACTGAGAGCTGCTGACTTGTGGTTTCCCTTGATATATGTCGACACTGTTTAACAGTCAGACTGATAACCGTTGATGCTGTGGGTGTTCTTTTTATATGTGAACACTAATTTACATTTGGACAGATAACTCTTGATGTTGTGGCTGCAATTGTTATATGTGGACACTGATTAAAAGAGAGACTGAGAGCCACTGATGCTGTGGTGGCCTTGTTATATATGGACACTGATTTCCAGTGGATGGATAGCTGTTGCTCTCGTTTGCCTTGTTATATGTGGACACTGATTTTCAGTAGATCTGATACCAGTTGAAGTGTGGTTGCCCTTGTGTTACGTTGACCCTGGTTCCCAGTGAAACTGATAGCTGTTGATACTGTGGATGCCTTTTTTATATGTGGACACATATTTCCTATGAGACTGATAGCCGTTGATACTGTGGCTGCCCTTGTATATAGGGACACTGATTTCACTGATTTCCATGAGACTGATAGCTGTTGATGCTGTGGTTGCCCATGTTATATGGGGATAGTGATTTCCATGAGGTTGATAACCGTTGGTGCTGTGGCTGATGGTGTTATATGTGGACACTCATTTCCAGTGAGACTGATAACCGTTGAACTGTGGCTGCCCTTGTTATAGGCAGACATTGATTTCCAGTTAGACTCTTAGCAGTTGATGATATGCTTTCCCATTTTTTATGTGGAGAGTGATTTCCATTGAGACTGATAGCTGTTGACCTGTGGTTGCCCTTGTATGTGTGGACAGTGATTCCCAGTGAGACTGATAGCTGTGGATGCTGTGGCTGCCTTTAATATGTGGACACTGATTTCCAGTGAAACATACTCGTTGATGCTGTGGTTACTCTTGTTCTATGTGGACACTGATTTCCAGTGAAGCCGATAACTGTTGATATTTGGTTGCCCTTATTATAGTTGGATGCTGATTTCCAGTGACACTAATAACCGTTGAGCTGTGCTTGCCCTTGTTAAATGTGGACACTGTTTTCCAGTGAGACTGATAGCCGGTGATGCTCTGTTTGCCCTTGTTCTATGTGGGCAATGATTTACAGTGAGACTGATAGCCATTGAACTGTAGTTCCACTGGTTATATGAATGCACATATTTCCAGAGAGACTGATAGCCATTGATGCTGAGGTTGCCCTTGTCATAGGTGGGCACCGATTTCCAGTGAGACTGATAGCTGTTGACCTGTGGTTGCCCTTGTTATATGTCGCCACTGAGTTTCAGTGAGACTGATAGCCCTTGAAGCTCTGGTAGCCCTTGTTATATGTGGAGACTAATTTCAAGTGTGACTGTTAGCCATTGACTGGTGGTTTCCCTAGTTATATGTGGACAATGATTTCAAGTGAGACTGATAAACTTTGACCTGTGATTGCCCTTGCTCTATGTGGACATTAATTTACAGTGAGTCTGACAGCCGTTGATACTGTGGTTGCCCTTGATATATGTGGACACTGATTTCCAGTGAGACTGGTAGCCTTTGATGCAGTGGGGGCCCTTTTATATGTGCACACAGATTTCCAATGAGACTCATAACCTTTGATGCTATGGTTGGACTTGTTATATATGCACACTGATTTCCATTTAGATTGATTGTCTTTGATGCTGTGGTTTAACTTGTTATATGTGGACAATGATTTCCAGTGAGAATGATAGCTGTTGACCTGTGGTTGCCCTTTTTATATGAGGAAAATGATATACAGAAAGATATAGCCGTTGACCTGTGGTTCCCATTGTTATGTGTGGACACTGACTGCCAGTGAGACTGATAGCCGTTGATGCAGTGGCTGCCCTTGTTATATGTGGGCAAAGATTTCCAGTGAGACTGAGAGCCTTTGATGATATGATTGGACTTTTTATATGTGGACACTGATTTCCAGTGGGATTGATCGCTGTTGATGCTGTGCCTGAACTTGTTATATGTGGACACATATATCCAGTGGGACTGATAGCCATTGATGCTGTGGTTGCACTTGTTATATATGGACACTAATTTCCAGGGAGATTGATTGCTGTTGATGCTGTGGTTTACCTTGTTATATGCGGACATTGACTTCCAGTGAGAATGATAGCCATTGACCTGTAGTTGCCGTTTTTATATGTGGAAAGTAATATTCAGTGAGACATACCGTTGACCTGAGGTTCATTTTGTTATATGTGGACACTGCTTTCCCGTGAGACTGACTGACGTTTTTGGTCACTTTGCCCTTTATATATGTGGACACTGATTTCCAATGAGACTGTTAACGGTTGACCTTTGGTTTTCCTAGTTATATGTGAACACTAATTTCCAGTGAAACTGTCAGCCCTTGATGCTGTGGATGACCTTGATATACGTGGACACTGATTTAGAAAGGGACTGATGGCCGTTGATGCCATGGGTGCCCTTTTATATGTGCACACATATTTTCAGTGAGACTCATAGGTTTTTATGCTGTGGTTCCCCTTGTTATATGTGGACACAGATTTCCATTGAAAATGGTAGTCATTGACCGGTGGTTGCCATTTTTATATGTGGAAAGTGATATGCAGTGAGACAGAGCTGTTGACCTCTGGTTCCCTTTGTTATAGGTGGACACTGATTACCAGTGAGACTCATAGTCATTGACCTGTGTTTGCCCTTGATGTATCTGCACACTGAGTTCCAATGAGAGTGATAGCACTTGATGCTCTGGTAGCCCTTGCTATATGTGGAAAGCGATTTCAAGTCAGACTGATAGCCATTGTCCTGTAGTTACCCATGTTATATGTGGACACTGATTTCCAGTGGCACTGATAGCTGTTGGTGCTGTGCCTGCCCATGTTATATGTGGACACAGATTTCCTTTCAGACTAATAGCCGTTTAAGCTGTGGATGCTCTCGTTACGTGTGGACCCTCTTTTCCAATGAGACTGATAGCTTTTGATGCTGTGGCTACCCTTGTTATATGTGGACGATGATGTCCAATGAGATTGATAGCCTTTTTGTTGGGGTTGTTCTTGTTATATGTGGACACTGATATCCAGTGAGACTGATAGCTGTTGAAGCTGTGGTCTCCCTTGTTATATGTGGACATTGATTTCCAGTGAGACTGATAATCCGTTTAAGCTGTTGTTGCCCTTCATAGACATGGACACATATTTCCAGTGGGACTGAAAGCGGTTGATGCTGTGGTAGACCTTGTTATATGTGGACAGTGATTTCAAGTTAGACTGATAGCTCTTGTCCTGTAATTGCCCATGTTATATGTGGACACTGATTTCCAGTGGGACTGATAGGCATTGACCTGTGGTTTCCCAAGGTTATGTGGACACTGATTGCCAGTGAGAGTGATAGCCATTAATGCTGTTGTTGCCCTTGTTATATGTGGACTTTGATTACCATTGAGTTTGATAGCCGTTGACCTCTGGTTGCCCTTGTTATACGTGGACACTGATATCCAGTGAGACAGATAGCCGTTGACTTGTGGTGTCCCTAGTTAAATGTGGACACTGATTTTCAGTGAGACTGATAGCAGTAGATTTCTGCTTGTCCATGTTATATGTAGGCACTGATTTCCAGTGAGACTGATAGCCGTAATGCTGAGGTTGCTCTTTTTATATGTGGACAATGATTTCCATTTAGACTGTTAGCCTTTTACTGGTGTTTTCCCTAGATATATGAGGACAATGATTTCCAGGGAGACTGACAACCGTTGATGCTGTGGTTGCCTTTGTTATATGTGGACACATATTTCCAGTGAGACTGATAGACTTGAATGCTGTGGTTTGACTTGTTATATGGCGACACCAATTTCCAGTGAGACTGCTTGCTGTTGTTGCTCTGGTTGCCCTTGTTATAGGTGGACACAGATTGCCAGTGAGACTGATAGCCGTTGATGTAGTGGCTGCAATTGTTATATGTGGGCATTGATTTCCAGTGAGACTGAGAGCCTTTGATGCTATGATTGGACTTTTTATATGTGGACACTGATTTCCAGTGTGATTGATAGTTGTTGATGCTGTGCCTGCCCTTGTTTTATGTGGACACATATTTCCAGTGGAACTGATAGCCATTGATGCTGTGATGAATCTTTTTATATATGGACACTAATTTCCAGTGAGATTGATTGCTGTTGATGCTGTAGTTTACATTGTTATATGTGGACACTGATTTCCAATGTGAATGATAGCCGTTGATCTGTGGATGTCCATGTTATATGTGGAAAGTGATATCCAGTGAGACATAGTCGTTGACCTGTGGTTCCTCTTATTATATGTGGATACCGATTTCCTGTGAGACGGATTGTCGTTTGTGCTCTGTTTGCCCTATTTATATGTGGACACTGATTTCCAGTGACACTGTTAGCCGTTGATCTATAGTTTCCCTAGTTATATAAGGACACTGATTTCCGGGGAGAGGGATAGACTTTGATGCTGTTGTTGTCTTGTTATATGTGGACACATATGTCCAGTGACACTGATAGCGGTTGAACTGTGGTTGCCGTTGTTATATGTGGACAGAGTTTTGCAATGTGACTGATAGCCATTGACCTGTGGTTGCCCTTGATGTACATCGACACTGATTTCCAGGGGGACAGATCGCCTTTGATGCTGTGGGTGCCCTTTTATATGTGCACACTGATTTCCAGTGAGACTCATTCATAGATTTTGATACTGTGGCTGGACTTGTTATATGTGGACACACATTTCCCGTGAGATTGTTGCCGTTGGTGCTGCGGTTAAATTGTTATATGTGGACACTGATTTCCATTGAGATTAATTTCTATTGATGTTGTGGTTCCCCTTGTTATGTGTGAACACAGCTTTCCATTGAGAATGATAGCCGTTGACCACTGGTTGTCGTTGTTATATGTGGAAAATGATATGCAGTCAGACAGAGCCGTTGACCTCTGCTACCCTTTGTTATACGTGGACACTGAATACCAGTGAGACTCATAGCTGTTGACCTGTGTTTGCCCTTGATGTATCTGCACACTAATTTCCAGTGAGAATGATATCCGTTGATGCTGTTGGTGTCCATGTTAAATGTGGACACAGATTTTCAGTGAGACTGATAGCTGTTAATGCTGTGGTTGACTTCTTATATATGGATACTGATGTCCAGTGAGACTGTTAGCCTTGGATGCTATGGTTGGACTTGTTATATGTGGACACTAATTTCCAGTGAGACTGATTGCCGTTGTTGCTCTGGTTGCCCTTGTTATATGTAGACAGTAACTTCCAGGGAGACTGACAGCAGTTGATGCTGTGGTTGCCCTTGTTATATATAGATAATGATGTCAAGTGAGACTAATAACCGTTGTCCTGTAGTTGCCCATGTTATATGTGGACACAGGTTTCCAGTGGGAATGATAGATGTTGATGCTGTGCCTGCCCTTTTTATATGAGGACACATTGTCCTTTCACACTAATAGCCGTTTAAGCTGTGGATGCACTAGATAAGTGTGTACCTTAATGTCCAGTGAGACTGATAGCCTTTGATGCTCTAGCTACCTTTGTTATACATGGAAAATGATTTAAAGTGAGACTGATTGCCCTTTGCTGTGGTTTGTCTTGTTATATGTGGACATGGATATCCAGTGAGACTGATAGCTATTGATGCTGTGGTCGCACTTGTTATTATATAGGGACACTTATTTCCATTGAGACTGATACCTGTTGAAGTTGTGGTTGCCCTTGATATATGTAGAAACATACTTCCTGTTGGACTGAAAAGGGTTGATTCTCTTGGTGCATTTGAATATGTGCACACTGATTTCCAGTGAGACAGATAGCCTTTGATGCTGTGGTTGGACTTGTTATATGTGGAAACAGATTTCCAGTGAGACTGACAGCCATTGATGGCTGTTGTTGCCATTTTTATATGTTCACACTGAATTCCAGTGAGACTGATAGCAGCTGATGCTGTGGTACCCTGGTTTTATGTGGACAGTAATTTCAAGTGAGACTGATAGCCGTTGACCCGTGGCGGCCCTTGTTATATGTTGACCCTGATTTCAAGTGAGACTGATAGCAGATGAGGCTGTGGTTACCCTAGATAATGTGGACACTAATATCCAATGAGATAGATAGCCCTTGATGCTGTGGTTGCCCTAGTTGTAAGTGGACACTAATTTCCAATGAGAGTGAAAGCAGGCAATGCTGTGGTTGCTCTTTTTATATGTGCACACTGAATACCAGTGAGACTGATAGCAGTTGATGCTGTGGTAACCCTGGTTTTATGCGTACCGTGATTTCAAGTGAGACTGATAGTCTTTGTCCTGTAGTTGCCTTTGCTATATGTGGACACTGATTTCCAGTGTGACAGATATCTGTTGACTGGTGGCTTCCCTAGTTATATGGACACTGATTTTCAGTGGGACTGAAAGCAGTTGACCTCTGGTTGTACATGTTTTATGTGAGCACTGATTTTCAGTGAGACTGATAGCCATTAATGCTGTGGTTGCATTTGTTATATGTTGACACTAATTTCCAGTGAAACTGATTGCCGTTTTTGCTCTGGTTTTCATTTGTATATGTGGACACTGAATGAGCCTCCCTAGTTATATGGACACTGATTTTCAGTGGGACTGACAGCAGTTGACTTCTGGTTACCCATGATATATATAGGCACTGATTTCCAGAGAGACTGATAGCCATCATGCTGTGGTTGCCCATCTTATATGTGGAAACTGATTTCTAGTTAGACTGTTAGCCTTTTACTGGTGGTTTCCCTAGTTATATGTGGACAGTGATTTCCAGTGAGAATGATAGCCTTTGATACTGTGGTTGCCTTTGTTATATGTGGACACTTATTTCCAGTGAGACTGATAGCCTTGTATGCTGTGGTTTGACTTGTTATATGTCGACACTAATTTCCAGTGAGACTGTTTGCCGTTGTTGCTCTTGTGCCCTTTTTATATGTGGACACAGATTGCCAGTGAGACTGATAGCCGTTGATGCAGTGGCTGCCCTTGTTATATGTGGGCAATGATTTCCAATGAGACTGAGAGCCTTTGATGATATGGTTGGACTTTATATATGTGGATACTTTTTTCCAGGGGGATTGAAAGCTGTGGATGCTCTGCTTGCCCTTGTTATATGTGGACACATGTTTGTTTCCAGTGGGACTGATAGCCATTGATGCTGTGGTTGCTCTTGATATATAGGAACACTTATTTCCAGGGAGACTGATTGCCTTTTATGCTGTGGTTTACCTTGTTGTATGTGGATATTGATTTCCAGTGAGAATGATAGCTGTTGACCTATGATTGCAGTTGTTATATGTGGAAAGTAATATTCAGTGAGACATACCGTTGAGCTGTGGTTCACCTTGTTATATGTGGACACCTATTTCCAGTGAGATTGAATGCCTTTGATGCTGTGGTTTCCCTTGTTGTATGTGCACACTTATTTCCAGGGAGACTGATAGCACTTGATGCTCTGGTAGCCCTTGTTATATGTGGACAGTGATTTCAAGTGAGACTGTTAGCCGTTTTCCTGTAGTTGCCCATGTTATGTGTGGACACAGATTTCCATTGGGACTTATAGCTGTTGATTCTGTGCCTGCTCTTCTTATATGTGGACACTGATTTCCTTTCAGACTAAAAGCCATTGAAGCTGTGGATGCCCTTGCTTAACATGGCCACCAGTTTACAGGCAGACGAATAGCTGCTGACCTGTGGCAGCCCTCATTGTGTGTGGACCCTAATGTCCAGTGAGATACCTGATCTGGGAGCAGAAGTTCGAGTGGGCAGAAGATGCAATAATAATGGCTGGGTGGTGCACTGCTCCCTCTGGGCCAGGCTGGGTCTTTTGCTGGTCACTGTCATGACATAGACATTGTGATTGGCAAGGAGCTCAAGGTAGTGGACACCCAATGCATCTCCCCGAGTGTGGGGCCGAGTTACAACACCCCTTCCCTCACCACCACTGCCCACGAGGGACAATGCCAGCTCTGGAGTGTGTTGTCATGGACGATTCTGTCGAACCAGGTCTCAGAGTTCCACGGGTCCCAATCCTGGGCTATGAAGAGAGCTCAGAACAGCCAGATCTGACCAGGAGCCTTGTGCTAAGCTTCCCACCGTGTCAGCTACAGGACCCAGAGCACATCAAGGCAGAGCACAAAGTTGAGAAGTCCGGAGATGAATCCTGGGCCCCACAGGATGAGCCCCAGAGCGTGGTCTTGGGCATGTACCAAAGACTGGCCTCAGACCACCCATCTGGTGGACTGCAATTTTCCAATGCATAACGAACAGAAAATTGGTCTGAATGGTGGGAAAGGTTTGATGGAACCCCGACTCCCCCAAACCCAGCCACAGAATGTTCACAGATGTTAGAGCAAATTAAGCCCGGGAGGGAGGGGCAGACGAACAGTGGTCCAGTTCACACTGGCCTAGACAAGCCCTTCCTGGAGGACTCAGAGAGATGGAGAGGGAGGAAGGAGAAGATGGCCAGTTATTGCATACACCTACCTCTAACAGTGGTACTCTGGATACATTCATTCACCCAGGTGGAGGAAGTCCTTGCCATCATAATGGCATGGAAAGAAAAAAGAATTATCCAATGGCAGAGGAAAGACTCCAATTGCCCCGATTTTCTGCACAGAAAATGTTTAAGGTGACCCTCCTAGAAAAAAAAAAAAAAAAAAAACGAACAGAACAGAACCGGGGAAACTCAGTTCAATAGCAGGGTACAAACTTCACTGACACTACAGAAATTGCTTGTCTTTCTGTACACACACAACACTATGAATGAGAAAGGAAGGAGACAACCCGTGGACAATGATGGTAACAACACAAAGAAAATGCCTAAGAGTCCATCTAACCCACGACCTATAAGACCCATAACTCAGAAAATGGGACAAGAGACACGATGATGAAAGAAAATGAAGATGACACACACCCAACATGGAATGATAACTAGTGCTCAAGGATCGGACGAGTAGGTCTTGTGCAAATGATTCTACAGTCTCGAGGAAATCCAGAGAGTTGATGCCATTCCTCTCAAAATAACCAAGAATTTTCTCACACAAGTACAACCAAGAATTCCCAAATGTGTCTGGAAACGCAAAAGATCCTCGAGAGTGTCCGTACACTCTTCAGCAAGAAGTGCAGATTTCGGACGTCATACGCTGCCTGATTTCCAGGTAGACTGCAAACCTACCATCATCAAGACAGGATGGTAACGGCACACAAGACATCTGCATAAATGCAAGGAAGAGAATGGAGAGCCCCAAAAGAAAGCCAAGCTTGTGCTTAGTCATAGGAGGTGAGACGGTCTTATGGGGACAAGATAGCCTGTGCAATGAATGGTCCTGGGGATACTGGACTGTTCCATGCACAAGCATCACACTGGATTCCTTTCTCGTGCCACCTGCAACAAGAACCTCACACCAGGTAGACTACCACAATGTCAAACCTGAAGTCAACCCTGGCCTATAAGAAACAAATAGGCAGTACGTTCTTGGACCTCAGCCTGAGAAACATGTCTTTGGATCGGACTCCTCAGGCAAAGGAAACAGAAGCACAATAAAGGTAGTTGGGGCTCCAGGCAACTGAAACTCAAAGGCCCAGGCAAAGAGTCCCCATGACAAAAAGGCAGTGGATCAAACGTGAGAAAAGAATGATTTGCAAACGATGGAACTGAGGAAGGGGATATTCGGGAAAGCAGACTGAGAATTCGCAAAACACAAGCCTTCGAGACAAACAAACCCTAATCGAAGTTGAACCCTAAAATTGTGTGTGTGTGTGTGTGTGTGTGTGCGCACCTGTAGGTATTCTATAAATAATATACCTAGATTATGTATAATAATCATATTCTATATCAAGAATTCATCATAACAGAATAAGTTTAAAATAATATATATATTGGGGCAATATGTATATTATATGTTATGTATCATAAATTTTTCTATTTAATACCTGTATAATACATACATATTATGAATCAGACATAGACGTACAGATAGGCATGTGCTCACACACACACACATGCACAAGCCACACGATCACAGGAGAGAGGAATTGAGTAGAAGTCACAAACTTTTCCTAAGTCCATCTGTAGGCGAGGACCAAATCACAATGTCCATCCATTCTGGAGGGGTGGGATTTCCAGAAGGACATGAGACCTGAAGGCAAGACTGCCGGGAGCTAATGCAGGGGCAACCCACCCCACAGGCCAAGAGGAGATATGTGGACGTGAATCTACCTGCAACAGGAGGACCTGGAATGTTGTTTGCCACAGGGGTCGAAGTTTCTTGACTTTCAGCCCTCCCTCGGTGGGACTGGGATTTAGGCCAGAGGACAGGTGACTCTCCCAAGATGCCAGAGCAGACCTAAGCCTATTTCAGCAGGATTCTGTGCTAGGTCAGCCCCTGAGGCAATCCTTCTTTTGTTCACTGTACACCTGCACTCCATGTGATACCAGCCCTCAATTTGATACCAGTCTATGTGTTTGACAGGCACTGTAGGTGTTTCTAGTTCTATCCACCTAATGGCTGACCTAGGAAGTCGATGCCAGAATGAGCGCCACTTTGCTGATGGGGAGACTGGGGAGGAGAAGCCCGTGGTTTGTACAGGACCACAACCCTGATGACATGGAGGAGAGCAGCAAGTCTGTAGGCAGCTGTGTCCACAGAGCCAAAGCCATGGCTCTGCCCATGCTGTGTTTCTGTCACTGGTCTGGGACAGGGGACTCCAAGAGGTGACCAAACTTCCCTGTCAAGAGAGCCCAACAGAAACTGGAACCTGGGGAATGAGGCATCCACATCCTAGATAAGCCCCCTCCCCAGCCCAAGTTGTGGTAAACAAGGCTCTGCTGTGTCCCCATGTGCTGGGTCTGTGACCTCAGGAAAAGTCACAGCCAGGGTGATCCTCCAGGACTGTTGACATTGGGTCAGGTCTCATACGAGTTGCCTTGGGCCTTTGTCCTGGAGGAACCCAAAGGCCAACCTGGGAACCCCAGCTAGGCCACCACCCTGATGCCAGCCTGGGAGCAATGTGTCCATTGCCTGGATGTGTGGAGTGTTGTTGGTGGGTGTTCCTGTCCTTTGGGTTGGTCTGCCTCCAGAATGAGCAGGCTCAAGATGGTTGAGAATCCTGGTGTGCCAGACACATCCACAGGCATGTCCGAAGCTGGGTGGTCACGATGGAGCAAGCCCAGGCAGTGCCCTTTTGCCCGAGGTTTATGCCAGAAACTCTACGTGGTTCTCTTTTGTCCAGGTGGATATGTGACCTGACCTAGGTCTGTTCCTGATCTGGCAGCAGAAGGTCGAGTGGGCAGAAGAAGCAATGGTAATGGCCGGGTGGGGCCCTGATCCCTCCGGTCCTGGCTGGACCTACTACTGGTAACTGTCATGGTAGAACCCCACATTGGAGATTGGCGAGGAGCTCAACGATGTGGATACCCAATGCATCTCCCCAAATGTGGGTCCATTCGACCCACCCTGTACTCTGACCCCACTGTTCAAGAGGGCCAGAGCTGGATCCAAAGAGTGTGGTCATGGAGGGTTCTCCAGAGCCATGGTGGAGGCGTCAATGGGACCAAATCCTGGGCTACAAAATAAGCTAACACAGCCGGCTCTGACCTCTTCTCCCTAGTGTAGGACAGGACCCAGATCACACAAGACAGATCACAAAGGTGAGCAGGCTGGGGATGAATGCTGGGCTCCACAAGGTGAGCCTCCAGAAACTGGTCTTGGGCACGGACCAAAGCCCAGTATCACACCAGCGGTCTGGTGGACTGGAATTAGCCAGCACTTAACGAAAAGATGATTGGTCTTAATGGAGGGAAAGGTCTGATGGAACTCCCACCTCCCCAACCACCCACCACCAGCCACAGAAGGTTCACAGATGGTAGAACAACTTACACCCAGGACAAAGGTGCAGAGGAACAGCAGGTCCAGCTCACTGAGCTGAGCCCTATGGGACACTGGAGTAATCCTACCCTTCCTGGAGGACTCAGAGATGGAGAGGGTGGAAGAAGAGGGCCAGTTATTGCATACACCTACCTAACTCTAACACTGGCACCCTGGCTGCTTTCATTACGCAGGCAGAGGAATTCCTTGCCATAATAATGGCATGGAAAGAAAAAAGTAGAATAATCTGATGGCAGAGGAAAGAGTCCATTTGTCCCGATTCTCTGCAGAGAAAATGCTGAAGGTGACCCCCCCCAAAAAAAGAAAACAAAAGAGAACAGAACTCAGGAAACTCAGTTCAGTTGCAGGGTACAAACTTCACTGACTACAGAAATTGGTTGCATTTCTGTAAGCACAAAACAAACTATGCGAATGAGAAACTAAGGAGACAACCCCATGGACAATGATGGTAAGAACACAAAGAAAATACCTAGGAGTCCATCTAACCCATGACCTACAAGACCTGTAACTCAGAAAACGGGACGAGAGACATATTGATGAAAGAATATGAAGACGACACAACCAACATGCAAAGATAGGTGGTGCTCATGGATCGGAAGAGTCCATCTTGTGCAAATGATGCCGCACACTCGAGGAAATCCAGAGAGTCGATGCCATTCCTCTGAATATAACCACAGAATTTCTCAGACAAGTACAACCAAGAATTCCCAAGTATGTCTGGAAACCCAAAAGAACCTTGAGAGTATCCATACACTCTTCAGAAAAAAGTGCAGATTTTGGATGTCCCACGGTACCTGATTTCCAACTAGACTACAAACCTACCATCGTGAAGACAGCATGGTATTGGCACACAAGACATCCACATAGGTCCAAGGAGGACAACGGAAAGCCACCAAAGAAAGCCAAGCTTGTGTGGTCAAAGGAGGTGAGAAGGTCCTATGTGGACAAGATAGCCTGTGCAATGAATGATCCTGGGGAAACTGGACCCGTCCATGCACAACCATCACAGTGGATTCCTTTCTCGTGCCACCTACAACGAGAACCTCACACCAAATCGACTATCGCACTGTCAAACCTGAGTTCAGGCCAGGCCTAGAAGAACCCCATAGGCAGTGCATTATGGATCTCAGCCTTAGAAGCATGTCTGTGGATCTGTCTCCTCAGGCAAGGAAAACGGAAGCACAATAAAAGCAGTCGGGGCCCAAGGCGACTGAAAAGGTTTTACGATGGCACAGGCAAAGCATCCGCACAACAAAAAGGCAATGGAGCGAACGTGAGAAAACATTGATTTGCTAACAATGGAACTGAGGAGGGGGATCACATGGAAAACAGACTGAGAAGTCGCACAATGCAAGCCTTCCAGACACAAAACCCTAACCCGAACCCTAACAATGTGTATGTGTGTACGTATGTGCACCTGTAGGTATTCCATACATTATACACCTAGGGTATATATAATAAACATGTTCTATATCATAAATTTATTATATAGAATAAGAGTAGGATACATAATATATATTATAGGCAATATATATAATATATATATTATGTATCTGATTTTTCTACATAATACCTATATAATACATTCAGGTTTTGAATCATACGTACAGATAGGAATATGTGTGTGCTCACGTGCGCACACACACACAAGCCACATGATCGAAGGAGAGAGGAATTGAGTAGAAGTCACAGACTTTTCCTAAATCTGCCTTTAGGCGGGAACCAAATCACAATGTTTATCCATTCTGGAGAGGTGGGGATTTTCACAAGGATATGTGACCTGGATGCAAGACTGCCAGGAGCCAATGCATGGGCAACTCACCCTGGAGACCAAGAGGAGACATGTGGACGTGAAAATACCTGCAACAGGCGGACCTGAATGGTTGTATGCCAGAGGGGTCGATGTCTGTAGTTTCTTGATTTTCAGCTCTCTGTTGGCATGACTGGTATGTAGGCAAGAGGACGAGTGATGCTCCCAAGATCCCAGGGCAGGCACAAGCTTGTTACAACTGGATTCTGTCCTCAGCCAGCCCCTGAGGCAATCTTTCCTTTGGGCAGTGTGCACCTGTGCTCCATGTGATACCAGCCCGCCATGTGATAACAGCCTAGAAATTTGACAGACACTGTAGGTGCTTTTCGGTATATCTGCCTAATTGCTTCCCTAGGAAGTTGATGCGAGAATGAGAGCCACTTTGGACATGGGGAGATTGGGCAGGAGAGACCCATGGTTTGTACAGGGCCACATCCGTGATGACATGGAGGAGAGCCGCCAGGTCTGAAAGCAGCTGTGTCCACAGAGCCGGGAACCTGGCTCTGCCCAGTCCGTGTTTGTGTCACTGCTCTGGGTAAGGGGACCCCAGGAAGTGAACTCACATCCTGGCACTAGACCACAACAGAACCTGGAATCTGGGGAATGAGGCATCCACATCCTAGAGCCCCCTCCCCAACTCACGTGGCTGTAAACATGGATCTACTGTGTCCCCATGTGCTGGGGCTGTGGCCTCAGGAAACGTCACAGTCAGGGCAGTTTCTGCAGGGCTAGCTGTCGACGTTGGGTCAGGTCTCACACACGTTGCCTTGGGCCATTTTCTGGGAGGACCCCAAAGGCAAGACTGGGAGCCCCTACCTAGGCCACCACCCTGATGCCAGCCCGGTAGCCCTCTGTCCCTTGCCTGGTTGTGTGGAGTGGTGTTTGTGCTGGGTTTTCCTGTCCTGTTGGGTATGTTTGCCTCCAGCAATGGCAGGTTGATGAGGGGTGAGAAGCCTGTTAGGCCAGACACTTACACAGCCATTTCCCAAGCTGTCTGGGCAGGATGGAGTGAGCCCAGTCAGCACCCTTTGGCCTGAGGTTTTGTGAAATCCTCTAGGTGGTTCTCTTTGCTCTGGGTGGATATGTGATCCGACCTAAGTCTGTACCTGATCTGGGAGTAGAAGGTTTAGTGGGCAGAAGAAGCAATGATAATGGCTGGGTGTGCCCCTGATCCATCCAGCCTGGGCTAGACCGTCTGTCCCCAGCTTGTTTCTGTCATGGCAGAGCCCCATGTTGGTGATCGGCGATGAGCTCAATGATGTGGACGCCCAACGCATCTCCCCAAGTGTGGGGTCGAGGTGCTCCACCCCACACCCCCCCCCTACTCTCCACAAGGGCCAGCCCTGGATCTGGAGAGTGTGGCCGTGGATGGTTCTCCAGAACCAGGGCCCAGGGACCTACGGGGTCCAATCCTGGGCTACGAAGAGAGCTCATCACAGTCAGTTCTGACTTGTAGCACTGTGCCAAGGTTCCCCCCTAGTCAGCTACAGGCCCCAGAGCACACCAAGGGAGAGCACAGTGGTGAGCGTTCAGGTGATGAATGCTAGGCCCCACAGGGTGAGACCCCAGAGGCTGGTCTTGGACATGGACAAAATGCTGGCCTCAGACCATCGGTCTGTTGGACTGCTGCAATTTGCCAACGTGTAACGAAGCGAGGATTGGTCTCAAAGGATGGTAAGGTCTGTTGGAACCCCCCCCCCCCAACCCCCAGCCACAGAAGGCTTACAGATGGTAGAGCAGTACACCCCCAGGAAGGAGGGAAGATGAACGGTGGTCCAACTCACTGAGCTGAGCCCTATGTGGCCCTGGCCTAGTCCTGCCATTCCTGGGGGACTCAGAGACATTAACAGGGATGAAGGAGAAGAGGACCAGTTATTGCATACACCTAACACTAACCATAGCAGGCTGGCTGCTGTCATTTACCAAGGCAGAGCAAGTTCTCACCATAATAACAGTATGGAAAGAAGAAAGAAATATTATCCGATGACAGAGGAAATACTCCAATTGACCTGATCCTCTGCACAGAAAAGGCTGAAGGCAACGCTCCCCCAAAAGGAAACAACAGAAAGTAGAACAGAACTCAGGAAACTCAGTTTGAATGCAGGGTACAAACTTCACTGACTCTACAGAAATCTGTTGCGTTTCTGTACACACAAAAATATCTGAATGAGAAATGAAGGAGACATCCCCGTGAACAATGATGGTAACAACACAAAGATAATGCCTAGGAGACCATCTAACCCACAACCTACAAGACACGTACTCAGAAGATGGGACGAGAGACAAATTGATGAAAGAAAATGAAGACGACATATGCCCAACATAGAATGAGAGGTAGTGTGCATGGACCGGAAGAGCCTGACTTGTGCAAATGATTCCACACTCTCGAGGAAATCCAGAGAGTCGATACCATTCCTCTCAAAATGCCCACGGACTGTCTCAGACAAGAATAACCAAGAAGTCCCATATCTGTCTGGAAACGCAAAAGACCCTCGAGAGAGTCCATACACTCTTCAGCAAGAAGTGCAGATTTCAGACAGCCAAGCACCTGATCTCCAACTAGACTGAAAACCTACCATCATCAAAACAGCATGGTATTGGCACACAAGACATCCATGTAGATGTAAGGAAGAGAATGGAGAGCCCCGAAAGAAAGACAGCTTGTCCAAAAAAGAAGGAGGTGTGAAAGCCTCATGGTGACAAGGTAGCCTGGGCAATGCATGGTCCTGGGGAACCTGGACCACTCCATGCTGAAGAATCACACTGGATTCCTTCTTTGTGCCACCAACAACAAGAACCTCACAGCAAATCGACTACTGCAATATCAAATTTGAAGTCAGGCCAGGCCTAGAGAAACCCATAGGCAGTACACTCTTGGACCTCAGCCTTAGAACATGTCTAATGGATTGGTGTCATCAGGAAAGGGAAACAGAAGAACAAGAAAGGCAGTTGGGGCTCCAGTCGACAAAAAGTGATTTCAACGGCAAATGTAAAGCATGTGCACGATGAAAAGGCAATGGAGCGAACGTGAGAAAACATTGATTTGCTATCGAGGAAAGTGACAAGAGGGATCATCTGGAAAGCAGACCGAGAAGTCGTGAAAGGCAAGCCTTCGAGACACAAAAACCCGAACCAAAGCTGAACCCTAACAGTGTGTGTGTGTTTGTATATATGTGCACCTGTAGCTGTTCTTTATATAATATACCTAGATTATATATAATAAACATATTGTATATAAAGAATTTATTATATAGAATAAGTGTAACATATATATATGAGGCAATATGTATAATATATATTATATATCATATATTTTTCTATTTAATACCTATATAATACAAACCTATAATGAATCATACATAGAGATACAAACACATGTGCGCTCACACTCACATACACGCATAAACCACAAGTTCACAGGAGAGAACTGAGTAGAAGTCACAGACTTTTCCCAAAAGTGCTTCTGTAGGTGAGGACCAAATCACAGTGTCCATTCATTCTGGAGGGATGGGGATATCCAAAAGGATATGTGACATGGAGACAAGAATGCTGGGAGCCAATGCATGTGCAACCCACCCACAAGACAAAGAGGACACATGTGGACGTGAATCTACGTACAACAGGAGGACCTGGGAGGTTGTATGCCAGAGGGGTCGATGTCTGTCATTCCTTGATGTTCAGCCCTCACTTGGCAGTACGGGGATGTAGGCCAGAGGACGAGTGACACTCCCCATATCCCATAGCAGTCCCAAGCATGTTTCAGCTAGATTCTGTGCTAGGCCAGCCCCTGAGACAATCCTTCCTTGGTTCAGTGTGAATCTGTGCTTCATGTGATACCAGCCCTCCATGTGATACCAGCCTACAGGTTTGACAGGCACTGTAGGTTCTTCTAGGCCTATCCACCTAATGCCTTCCCTAGGAAGTTGATGCAAAAATGAGTGCCACTTTCAAGATGGGGAGATTTGGGAAGAGTGGTCCATGGTTTCTACAGGGCCACATCACTGATGACATGGAGGATGGAAGCCAGTTTTGAAAGCAGCTGTGTCCACAGAACAGGGGCCATGGCTCTTCCCATGTCATGTTTGTGTCACTGTTCTGGGCCAGGGACCCCAGGAAGTGACCTAATTTCCCTGGCAATAGAGCCAAGAGAAAGTGGAAAATGAGGAACGAGGCATTGACATCCTAAAGGAGGCCACTTCCCAGCTCACCTGGCTGTAAACATGGCTCTGCTGAGTCCCCATGTGCTGGTGCTGTGGCCTCAGGAAAAATCACGATGAGCGTGAGTCTCTAGTGCTGTTGATGTGGGTCCAGTCTCACATGAGTTTGCTTTTGGCCAGTACCTGGGAGGAACGCAAAAACAAGCCTAAGAGCCCCCAGGCCTGTCCACCAACCTGATGACACCCTGCTAGCCATCTGTCCTTGCTTTTTGTGTTGAATGATATTGGACGTGGGTCATGCTGTCCTGTGGAGTGGGTCTGCTTTCAGTATGGGCAGGCTCATGAGTGGTGAAAAGCCAGGTGGGCGGGAAACATACACAGCCATGTCTCAAGCTGGAAGAACCGTATGAAGTGAGCCCAGGCTGCGCATTTAACCTGAGGACTATGCCTAAAACTCTAGGTGGTTCTCTTTCATCCCATGTGGATATGTGCTCCAACCTAGTTCTGCGCCTGGTCTCGGAGCAGAAGGTCGAGTGGGCAGAAGAAGCAATGATAATGGCCAGAAGGGTTCCTGATCCATCCGGGCTTTGCGGGCCCTTCTCCTGGTCACTGTCATGGTAAAACCCCACGTTGAACGTTGGTGAGGAGCTCACCGATGACACCAAATGCGTCTCCCCGAGTGTTGGGCCGAGTGAGGCAACGCACACCCCACCCGCACTGCCCACAAAGGCCAGTGGTGGCTCTGGAATGTGTGGCCATGGAGGGTTCAATGTAACCAGGGCCTAGAGGTCTACCGGGCCTAATCCTGGGTTATGAAGAGACCACAGCACAGCCGGATCTGACATGGAACATCATGCTAAGCTTCCCTACAAGTCAGGTACACCACCCGGAGCACATGACGGAAGAGCACAAAGTGAGCAGGATGGCAATGAATCCTGTCACCACATGGTGAGTTCCCAGAGCTTGGTCTTGGGCATGTAATGAAAGCTGACCTCAGATCACCCAACTGGTGGATTGCAATTTGCCAACACATAATGAACAGAGGACTGGTCACAATGGAGTGAAAGGTCTGATGGAAATCCCACCTCCCAAACCCAAGCAAAAGAAGTTTCACAGATGGTAGAGCAAATTATGTCCAAGAGAGAGTGGGAGACCGACAGAGGTACAGCTCAACAAGATGAAGCCCATGGGGCCATGGCCTAGTCCTCACCTTCCTGGATGACTCAGAGAGATGGAGAAGGATGAAGGACGAGATGGCCAGTTATTGCATACACCTACCTCTAACACTGGTACGCTGCCTACATTCATTCACCCAGGCAGAGGAATGCTTCGCCATAATAAACACTTGGAAAGAAGAAAGAAGAATTTTCCGACAGCAGAGGAAAAATCCCAATTAACACAATTCTCTGCACAGAAAATGCTGACGGTGACCCTCCCCCAACAGAAAAATAACCAAAACAGAACTGAACTCAGAAAACTCATTTCGATAGCAGGGTACAATCTTCACTGACGCTACAGAAATTGCTTGAATTTCTGTACACACACAACACTATCTGAATGAGAAAGGGAGGAGACAACGCTGTGGACAATGACGGTAACAACAGAAAGAAAATGCTTAGGAGACCATCTAACCCATGACCTAAAAGGCACGTACCTCAGAAAATGGGATGATAGAGACATTGATGAAAGAAGATGTAGATGACACATACCCAACGTGGAATGATACGTAGTGCTCATGGACTGGAAGAGTCCGTGTTGTTCAAATGATTCCACACTCACGAGGAAATCCAGAGAGTCAATGCCATTCCTATCACAATTCCCACAGATTGCCTCAGACAAGGACAACTGAGAATTCTTAAATGTGTCTGGAATTGCAAAAGAGCCTCGAGGGTGTCCATACACTCTTCAGCAAGAAGTGCAGATTTCAGACACCAGGCTTCCTGATCTACAACTAGACTGTAAACCTACCATCATCAAGACAGCGTGGTATTGGCACACAAGACATCCACATAGATGCAGGGAAGAGAAGGGACACCCAGAAGGAAACCTAATATAGTCCCATCAAAGGAGCTGAGAAAGTCTGATGGGGAAAAAGATAGCCTGCACAATGCATGGTCCTGAAAAACCTGGACAGCTCCATGCCTAAGAATCACACTGGATTCCTTTCTTCTGCCACCACCAACAAGAACCTCACACCAAATTGACTACTGCAATTTCAAACCTGAAGTCAGGCCAGGCCCAGAAGAAACCCATAGACAGTACATTCTTGGACCTCAGATATAGAAGCATGTCTATGGATCAGTCTCCTCAGGCAACTGAAACAAAAGCTCATGCCCTCACACACTCATAAACCACAAGATCACATGAGAGTTTTAAGTATAAGTCACAGGATTTTCCCAAGTCCGTCTGTAGGCGAGGACGAAAACACACTGTCCATTCATTCTGGCAGGGTGGGGATATCCAAAATGGTATGTGACCTGGAGGCAAGACTGCTGGGAGCCAATACATGGACAACCCACCCCAGAGAACCAGAGGACACATGTGGATGTGAATCTACCTGCAATAGGAGAACCTGGAAAGTTGTATGACAGAAGGGACGATGTCTGTAGTTTCTTGATTTTCAGCCCTCGCTCGGCAGTTTGGGGATGTAAGCCAGAGGACGAGTGACACTCCCCATATCCCAGAGCAGTCCCAAGGCCGTTACATCTAGATTCTGTGCTAGATGAGCCACTGAAACAACCCTTCATTGGTTCAGTGTGCACCTGTGCTCCATTTGCATTCAGCCCTCCATTTGATACCGGACTACAGGTTTGACAGGCAGTGTATGTGCTTCTAGGGCTATCCTCCTAATGCATTCCCTAGGAAGTTGATGCCAAAATGAGCACCACTTTGCAGATGGGGAGATTCGGGGGGAGAGGCCTATGGTTTTACAGGGCCACATCGCTTATGACATGGAGGAGAGCAGCTGGTTCTGAAAGCAGCTGTTTCCAAAGAGCCCAGGCCATTGCTCTCCCCATGTTGTGTTTCTGTCACTGTTCTGGGCCATGGACCACAGGAAGTAGCCTAACTTCCATGGCAATAGAACCCAACAGAAACTGGAACCTGGGGAACAGGGCATTGATATCCTAGAGGAGTCCACTCTCCAGCTCACATGGCTGTAATCATGGTTTTGCTGTGTCCCCATATGATGGCATTGTGGCCTCAGGAAACCTTACAATCAGAGTGATCTCCAGGGCTGTTGAAGTTGGGTCAGATCTCACGTGAGTTGCCTTGGGTCATTGTCTGGGAAGAACCCAAGACAGGCCTGGGAGCCACAGGCCAGTCCAGCAACCTGATGCCACCCAGTTAGCAATCTGTCCATTGCCTTGTTGGATGGAGTGTCATTGCGGGTGTTTGTTCCTGTTCTGTGGGGTGGGTCTGCCTCCAGAATTGGCAGCAGGCTCATGAAGGGTGTAAAGCCTGGTTTACCAGACACATCCACAGCCATGTCACGAGCTGACTGCTCAGTATGGAGAGAGCCCAGGCAGTGCCATTAAAATGAGGTTTATGCTATAAACTCTAGGTGGTTCTCTTTGGTCCTGGGTAGATATGTGATACGACCTATGTCTGTGCCTGATGTTGGAGCAGAAGGTCGAGCGGGCAGAAGTAGAAATGATAATGGCCAAGGGAGCCCTTATTCCTCCGGTCTTGGTGGACCCTTCTGCTTTTCACTGTCATGATAGAGCCCCACGTTGGAGATAGGCCAGGGCCTCCAATGTGGATATCCAATTCCTCTTCCCGAGTGTTGGGCAGAGTCATACCAATGCTCCAGCAACCCCCACCGCCCACAGGGGCCAGCACCGTCACTGGAGTGTGTGGCCATGGAGGGTTCTCCGTAATTAAGAACCACGGATCTACAGGGCCCAATCCTGCTTAACGAAGAGACCGCAGCACAGCTGGATCTGAGAAGGAGCATCATGATAAACTTCACCCCGGTCAGCTACAGGACCCACAGCACACCAAGGAAGAGCACAAAGGTAAGCAGGCTGGGGAGGAGTCCTGATTCCAGAGGGTGAGATCCCAGAGCCTGGTCTTGTGCATGTATCAATGGCTGACCTCAGACCACCTATCTGGTGGACTGCATTTGCCAACACATAATGAACATAAGATTGGTCACAATGGAGGGAAACGTCTGATGGAACCCCCACCCTACCCAACCCCAGCCACAGAAGTTTCACACATAGTAGAGCAACTTACACCTGGGAGGTAGAGGAAGATGAACAGAGGTACAGGTTACCGAGCTGAGGCCCATGGGGCCATGGCCTAGTCATCCCCTTCCTGGATGAGTCAGAGAGATAGGGAGGAAGGAGGAGACGGCCAGTTACTGCATACACCTACCTCTAACACTGGTACACTGGCTGCATTCATTCCCCAGAAAGAGGAAGGCTTCACCATAATAAAGGCATGGAAAGAAGAAAGAAGAATTATCCAATGGTAGAGGAGGACTCCAACTGACCCAATTCTCTGCACAGAAAATGCTGATGGCGACCCTTCCGCAAGAGAAAAAAAAACAGAACAGCCTCAGGAAACTCATTTCGATAGCAGGGTACAAACTTAACTGATTCTATCGAAATCGGTTGCCTTTCTGTACACACACAACATTATCAGAATGAGAAAGGAATGAGACAACCCCGTAGACAATGATGGTAACAACACAAGAAAATAACTAGGAGACCATCTAACCCACGAACTACAAGACACATAACTCAGAAAACAGGACGAGAGCCACACCGATGAAAGAAAATGAAGTCTCACACCCAACATGGAATGATAGGTAGTGCTCATGGACTGAAAGAGTCTGTCTTGTGCAAACCATACCACACTCTTGAGGAAATCCAGAGAATCCAAGCCATTCCTCTCAAAATACCCATGGATTGTCTCAGATGAGGACAACCAAGAAATCCCAAATGTGTTTTGAAATGTGAAAGATCCTCGAGAGTGTCCATACACTCTTCAGAAAGACGTGCAGATTTCAGACGTCCCAAGCTGCCTGATTTCCTACTAGACTGCAAACCTAGCATCATCAAGACAGCATGGTATTGTCACACAAGACATCCTAGTAGATGCAAGAAAGAGAACGTAGAGCCCTGAAAGAAATCCAGGCTAGTGTGGTCAAAGGAGGTGAGAAAGTCCGATGGGGTGAAGATAGCCTGAGCGATGAATGGTTCTGGGGAAACTGTATTGCTCCATGCCTAAGCATCACACTGGATTACATTCACAAGCCAACAACAAGAACCTCACACCAAATCGACTAACACAGTGTTAAATCTGAAGTCAGGCCAGGAATAATAGAAAGCCACAGGCAGTACATTCTTGGACCTCAGGCTTAGAAGCATGTCTGGATCGTTCTCCTCAGGCAAGGGAAAGAGAAGCACAATAAAGGCAGTCGGGTGTCCAGGCGACTTAAAAGGGATTTGGACAGCAAAGGCAAAGTGTCTGAAGGATGAAAAGGAAGCGGTGCAAAACTGAGAAAACATTGATTTGCAAACGGTGAAACTGACGAGGGAGATCATCTCGAGAGCAGACTGAGAATTCGTAAAATGCAAGCCTTCGAGACCCAAAAACCTTAATGGAAGGTGAACCCTAACAACGTGTGTTTCTGTTTGTATGTGCACCTGTACGTATTCTATACATAATATACCTAGATTATATATAATAAACATATACTACCAAGAATTTATTATATAGAATAGGTTTAGGATACATTATATATATATATATATATATATATATATATATATATATATATATATATAAAGGGTAATATGTATATTATGTGTCATAAATTTTTCTACTAAATACCTATATAATACATATAATGAATAATAAATAGAGATACAAATACGCGTGCACTCACGTGCACAAACTCGCATAAACCACAAGATCAGAGGAGAATATTGAGTAGAAGTCACAGAGTTTTCCTAAGTCCATCTGTAGGCGAGGACCAAATCACAATGTCCAATCATTCTGGAGGGGTGTAGATAGCCCCAAGAATATATGACCTGGAGGCAAGACTGCTGGGAGCCAATGCACGGGCCACCCAGCCCGGAGGAAAAGAGGAGATACGTGGACGTGAATCAACCTGCAACAGGGGGACTGTGAACGTTGTATGCCAGAGGGGTCAATATCAGATAGTTTCTTGACGTTCAGCCCTCACTTGGCAGGACTGGGATGTAGGCCAGAGGACTAGTGAAACTCCCCAGATCCCAGAGCAGTCCCAAGCCTGTTTCACCTGGATTCTGTGCTAGGTCAGACCCTGAAAAAATCTCCTAGGTTCAGTGTGCAACTCTGCTCCATGTGATGGCAGCCCTCCATGTGATACCAGCCTACCAGGCACTGTACGTGCTTCTAGGCCTATCCGCCTAATGCCTTCCCTAGGAAGTCAATGGCAAAATGAGCACCACTTCGCAGAGGGGGAGATTCGGGAGGAGAGGCCCATGGTTTGTACAGGGCCACATCCCTGATGACATGGAGGAGAACAGCTAATTCTGAAAGCAGCTGTGTCCACAGAGCCAGGCCCATGGCTCTTCCAATGTCATGTTTGTATAACTTTTCTGGGACAGGGACCACAGGAAGTGACCTAACTTCCCTGGTATTACAGCCCAACAGAAACTGCAACCTGGGGCATGAGGCATGGACATCTTTGAAGAGCCCACTCCTCAGCTCACATGGCTGTAATCATGGCTCTGCTGTGTCCCCTTGTGCTGAAGCTGTGTCCTCAGGAAATGTCACAATTAGAGTGAGCTTCCAGGGCTGTTGACTTTAGGTCAGGTCTCACG
Organism: Balaenoptera acutorostrata; assembly: GCF_949987535.1. NCBI lineage: Eukaryota > Metazoa > Chordata > Mammalia > Artiodactyla > Balaenopteridae > Balaenoptera > Balaenoptera acutorostrata. The sequence continues at coordinate 494,175 of NW_026646471.1, forward strand.
AGAATTTTCTTGGGCCATTTTCAAGGAGGAACCTGAAGACAAGCCTGGGAGCCCTAGGCCAGTCCTCCAATCTGATTCCACTCTGGTAGCAATCTGTCCTTTGCCCTATTGTGTGGAGTGATATTGGGGGTGGGTGTTCCTATCCTGTGGGGTGTGTCTCCCTCCAGAAGGGCAGGCTCATGAGGGGTGAGAACCCCGGTGGGCTGTACACATCCACAGCCATGTCAAAAGCTGGCTGGTACACATGAAGCTAGTCCAGGCAGTGCCTTTAACCCGAGGTTTATGCTAAAAACTCTATGTGGTACAATTTCCTCCCAGGTGGATATGTGATCTGACCTAGGTGTGTGCCTGACCTTGGAGCAGAAAGTTGAGATGACAGAAGAAGCAATGATAATGGCCACATGAAGCCCTGATACCTCCAGTCTTTGCAGGCCCTTCTGCTGGTCACTGTCATGGTAGAGCCCCAAGTTGGAAATCAGCGAAGAGCTCACCAATGTAGAGAGCCAATGCCATGCCAGGAGTGTTGGGCCAAGTCACGCCAATGCGCGCCCCACTCCCACTGCTCACAACGGACAGTGCCGGCTCCAGAAAGTGTGGCCCTGTAGGGTTCTCTGTAACCAGGCCCAGGGGTCTACAGCGCACAATCTTGGGTTATGAAAATACGGTAGAACAACCAGGTTCTATCTGGAGCATAATGCAAAGCTTCCCCCTGAATCAGCCACAGTACCCCGAGCACACCAAGGAAGAGCACGAAGGTGAGCAGGCTGGAGATAAATCCTGACCCCACAGGGTGAGATCCCACAGCCTGGTCTTGGACACTGACCACAGGATGGCCTCAGAACACCCATCTTGTGGACTCAATTTGTCAAAACATAATGAACAGAAGATTGGTCTCAGTGGAGGAAAGGTCTGATGGAACACCAACCCCCCCCAAACTCAGCCACAGATGTTTCACAGATGGTAGAGCTAAGTACACCCCAGAGGGAGAAGCAGAATAACAGAGGTACAGCTCAGAGACCTCAGGCCCATGGGGCAATGGCCTAGTCCTCCCCTTCCAGGATAACTCAGAGTGATGGAGAGGAAGGAAGGAGGTGACGGCCAGTTATTGCATACACCTACTTCTAATAGTGGTATGCTAGCTACAATCATTCACCCAGGCAGAAGAAGTCTTCACCATAACATCAGGGAAAGAATAAAGAAGAATTATCCGACAGCAGATGAAAGACTCCAATTGACCGGATTCTCTGCACAGAAAATGCTCACGGCGACCCTCCACCAAGTGAAAACAAAACAAAACAGAACAGAACTCAGGAAACTCAGTTGGATATCAGGGTATAAAATTCACTGACGCTACCGAAATTTCTTGAATTTCTGTACACACACAACACTATCCGAATGAGAAGTAAGGAGACAACCCCATGAACAATGACATTAACAACACAAAGAAAATGCTTAGGAGACCATCTAACCCAAGACCTACAAGACGTGTAACTCAGAAATTGGACGAGAGACACATTGATGAAAGAACATGAAGACGACACAGGTCCGAAATGGAATGATAGGTAGTGTTCATGGACCGGAGAAGTCCGTCTTGTGCAAATGATTACACATTGTTGAGGAAATCCAGAGAGTAGATGCCATTCCTCTCAAAATACCCACGGATTGTCTCAGCCAAGGACAACCAAGTAGTCCCAAATCAGTCTGGAAACGCAAAAGACCCTCTAGAGTGTCCATACACTTTTCAGCAAGAAGTGGAGGTTTGAGACACACAAGCTACCTGATCTCCAACTAGACGGCAAATCTACCTCATCAAGACCCCATGGTATTGGCACACAAGACATCCACATAGATGCAAGGAAGTGAATGGAGAGCACCAAAAGAAAGCCAATCTTGTCCGATCAAATGAGGTGAGAACGTTTGATTGGGACAAGATAGCCTGCGCAATGCGTGGTCCTGGGGAACGTGGACCACTCCATGCCTAAAAATCACACTGGATTCCTTTCTCGTGCCACCAAAAACAAGAACCTCACACCAAATAGATAACTGCAATGTCAAAACTGAAGTCAGGCCAGGCCTAGAAGAAACACATAGGCAGTACATTCTTGGACCTCAGCCTTAGAAGCATGTTTGATAAATCGTTTTCCTCAGGCAAGGGAAACAGGAGCACAGTAAAGGCAGTTGGAGCTCCAGTTGACTGAAAAGCGATTTTGATGGAAAAGGCAAAGCATCCACACGACGAAAAGGTAGGAGAGCAAATGTGAGAAAACACTGATGTGCAAACGATGAAAGTGATGAGGGGGATCATCTGGAGAGCAGACCGAGATGTCCCAAAAGGCAAGCCTTCTAGACTCAAAAAGCCTAACCAAAGCTGAACCCTAACAGTGTGTGTGTGTTTGTAAATGTGCACCTGTAGAGGTTCTATGTATAATATACCTAGATTATATATAATAAACATATTCTTTATCAAGAATTTATTGTACAGAATAAGTTTAGTATACATAATACATATAAATGGCAATATGTATAATATATATTATGTATAATAAGTTTTTTACTTAATACTTATATAATACATACATATAATGAATCATACATAGAGATACAAATATGCATGCTCTCACGCACACACACACATAAACCACAAGATCACAGGAGAGAATTGAGTAGAAGTCACAGATTTTTCCCAAATCCGTTTGTAGACGATTACCAAACCACAATGTCCATTCATTCTGGAGGGGTTCGATAGCCACAAAGATATGTGACCTGAAGGCAAGAATGCTCAGAGCCAATGCATGGGAAACACACCCCCAAGACCAAGAGGACACAAATGGACGTGAATCTACCCACAACAGGAGGACATGGATGGTTGTATGCAGACGGGTCGATGTCCTTCATTTCTTGACATTCAGCTCTCGCTCGGAAGAATAGGGATGTAGGCCAGAAGATAAATGACACTCCCCAGATCCCTGACCAGTCCCAAGCCTGTGTTAGCTGGATTCTAGCTAGGCCAGACCCTGAGAAAATCCTTCCTTGGTTCAGTGTGCACCTTTTCTCCATGTGACACCAGCCCTCCATGTGATACCAGCCTATAGGTTTGACAGGCACTGTAGGTGCTTCTAGGACTGTGCCTAATGCCTTGCCTAAGAAGTCGATGCCAATATCAGCGTGACTTTGCAGATGGGAAGATTCGGGAGGAGAGGCCCTTGGTTTGTACAGGGCCACATCCCTGATGACATGGAGGAGGGCATCCGGTTCTGAAAGCAGTCTGTCCACAGAGCTGGGGCCATGGATTTTCCCATGTCATGTTTGTGTCACTGTTCTGGACCAGGGACCCCAGGAAGTGACCTAACTTCCCTGGCAATAGACCCCAACAAAAACAGGAACCTGGGGAATAAGGCATCAACATCCTAGAGGAGCCCACTCCCCACCTCATGTGGCCTGCAATCACGGCTCTGCTGTGTCCCCATGTGCTGGGACTGTGTCCTCAGGAAACGTCACAATCAGGGTGAGCCTCCAGGACTGTTGACATTCGGTCAGGTTTCAAATGAGTTGCCGTCAGCGATTGTCCAGAGGAAAACCAAAAACTGGCCTGGGAGTCTGATGCCAATCAACCAACCTGATGCCACGCTGGTAACAATATGTCCATTGCCTTGTGTGGAGTGATATTGGTGGTGGGTGCTCCTTTCCTGTGCGGTTGGACTGCCTCCAGAATGGGCAGGCTCATGAAGGGTGAGAAGCAGAGTGTACCGGACACTTCAACAGCCATGTCCCAAGCTGGCTGGTTGACATGAAGTGAAGCCAGGCAGCACCTTTAACCCGAGGTTTATGCCAAAACTCCTGGTGGTTCTCTTTGGTCCCAGGAGGATATGTGATCCGACCTAGGTCTGCGCCTGACCTTGGAGTAAAAGATTGAGTGGGCAGAAGGAACAATGATAATGGCCGGTTGGGGCCCTGATACTTCCGGTCTTGGTGGGCCCTTCTGCTGGTCACTGTCATGATAGAGCCCCCAGCTGAAGATCAGTGAGGAGCTCACTGATGTGGACACCCAATGCCTCTCCCTGAGTCTTGGGCCGAGTCTCACCAATGTGAACCCAACCCCCACTGCCCACAACGGCCAGGGCTGGCTGTGGAATGTTTGGCCCTGGATGGTTCTTTGTAACCAGGGCCCAGGAGTCTATGGGGCCAAAACTTGGGTTACGAAGAGACTGTAGCACAGCTGGATCTGACATGGAGCATCATGCTAAGCTTTGCCCCGAGTCAGTTACAGGACCTGGAGCACACCAAGGAAGAGCACAAAGGTGAGCAGGACAGGGATGAATCCTGACCCCACAGGGTGAGATCCCAGAGCCTGGTCTTGGCCACGTACCAAAGGCTGACGTCAGAGCACCCATTTGCTGCAGTGCAATTTGCCAACACATAACGAACAGAGGATTGGTCACAATGGAGGGAAAGGTCTGATGGAACCCCCACACCCCGAAATCCAGCCACAGAATTTTCACAGATGGTAGAGCAAATTGTGCTCAGGAGGGAGGGGCAGACGAACAGAAGTACAGCTAACTGAGCTGAGGCCAAACGGGACCTGGCTTAGTTTTGCCTTTCCTGGATGACTGAGAGAGATGGAGTGGGAGAAAGGAGAAGACGACCAGATATTGCATATACCTTCCTCTAATACTGGTATGCTCGTTACATTCATTCATCCAAGCAGAGGAGTTCTTCACCATAATAAAGGCATGGAAAAAAGAACGAAGAATTTTCCGACAGCAGAGGAAAGACTCCAATTGACTCAATTCTCTGCACAGAAAATGCTGATGGCGACCCTCCACCAAAAGAAAACAAAACAAAAGAGAACAGAACTCAGGAAACTCAGTTCGATAGCAGGGTACAAACTTCACTGACACTACAGAAATTGGTTGAATTTCTGTACACACAAGATAGTATCTGAATGAGAATGGAAGGAGACAACCCTGTGGACAATGACAGTAACAACACAAAGAAAATGCCTAGGAGACCATCTAACACATGTCTTACAAGACACGTAACTTCAAAAACGGATGAGAGTCACATTGATGAAAGAAAATGAAGGCGACACACACCCAAAATGGAATGATAGGGAGTGCTCATGGACCGAAAGAGTCCGTCTTGTGCAAATGATTCCACAGCCTGGAAGAAATCCAGAGAGTCGATGTCATTCTTCTCAAAATACCCACGAATTGTCTCACACATGACAACCAGCAAGTCCCATACGTGTCTGGAGAGGCAAAAACCCCGCACGAGTGTCCATACACTCTTCAGCAAAAGTGCAAATTTCAGAAACACAAGCTGCCCGATCTCCAACTAGACTGCAAACCTACCATCATGAAGACAGCATGATATTGGCACACAAGACATCCACATAGATGTAAGGAAGAGAACAGAGAGCCCCAAAAGAAAGCCAAGCTTGACCGATCAAAGGAGGTGAGAAAGTCCAATGGCGACAAGATAGCCTGTGCAATGCATGGTTCTGGGAAACCTGGACCGCTCATGCCTAAGAATCACAATGGATTCCTTTCTCAAGCCACCAAGAACAAGAACCTCACACCAAATCGACTACTGCAATGTGAAATCTGAAGTCAGACCAGGCCTAACAGAAACCCATAGGCAGTACATTCTTGGACCTCAGCTTAGAAGCATGTCTTTCGGATCAGTCTCCTCAGGCAAGGGAAAGAGAAGCACAATAAAGGCAGCTGGGTCTCCAGTCGACTGAAAAGGGTTTTCGATGGCAAAGGCAAAGCGTCTTCAGAACGAAAATGTAGCAGAGTAAACGTGAGAAAACATTGAATTGCAAACGATGAAACTGACAAGGGGGATCATCTGCAGAGCAGACCAAGAAGTCACAAAACACAAGCCTTCAAGACTGAAAAACCCTAAACGAAGCTGAACTCTAATAGTGTGTGAGTGTGTATATATGTGCACCTGTAGTTGTTCTATGTAAAATATACATTGATTATATGTAATAAACATATTCTATATCAAGAATTTATTACATAGAATAAGTTTCATATACATAATATATATTAAGCACAATATGTATAAGATATATTATAATAAGTTTTTCATATTAATACCTATATAATACATACATATAATGAATCATACATAGAGATACAAATACACGTGCCTTCACGTGCACACACATGCATAAACCACAAGATCATAGGAGAGAACTGAGTAGAAGTCACTGACTTTTCCCATGTCTGTCCTTAGGGGAGACGAAATCACAATGTCCATACATTCTGGAGGGTTTGGGATAGCCACAAGGTTATGTGACCTAGAGGCAAGACTGCTGGGAGCCAATGAATATGCAACCCATCCCAGAGACCAAGAGGACACGTGTGAACGTGAATCTACCTGCAACAGGAGGACCTGGAAGGTTGTATGCCAGAGGGGTCGATATCTGTCTTTTCTTGACATTCAGCCCTCACTCGATGGTACTGGGATGTAGGCGAGAGTACGAGTTACACTCTCCAGATCCCAGAGCTATCCCAAGCCTATTTCAGTAGGATTCTGTGCTAGGCCAGCCCCTGACACAATCTTTCCCTGATCCAGTGTGCACCTGTGCTTCAGGTGATACGAGCCCTCCATGTGATACCAGCCTACAGGTTTGACAGGCACTGTAGGTGCTTTTAGGCCTATCCACCTAATGCCTTCCCTAGGAAGTCAATGCGACAGTGAGTGACAGCTTGCAGATGCAGAGATTCGAGAGGAGAGGCCCATGGTTTGTACAGGGCCACATCTTTGATGACATGGAGGAGGGCAGCCCGTTCTGAAAGCAGCTGTGTCCACAGAGCCGGGGCCATGGTTTGCCCATTTCATGTTTGTGTCACTGTTCTGGGCCTGGGACCACAGCAAGTGACCTAACTTCCCTCGCAATAGAGCAGAGAAAAAGACTGGAACCTGGGGAATGAGGCAGCGACATCCTAGAGGAGCCCACTCCCCATCTCACTTGGCTGTGAACATGGTTTTGCTGTGTCCCCATGTGCTGGGGCTGTGACCTCAGGAAACATCACAGTCAGGGTGAAACTCCAGGTCTGTTGATGCTGGGTTAGGTCTCACGTTAGTTGCCTTGGGCCATTGTCCGGGAGGAGCCCAAAGACAAGCCTGAGACTCTGAGGCCAGTCCACAAACCTGATGCCACCCTGGTAGCAATCTGCCCCTTGCCTTGTTGTGTGGAGTGATACTGGGATTGGGTATTCCAGGCCTGTGGGTGGGTCTGCCTCTAGAATGGGCAGGTTCATGCAGGGTGAGAAGCCTGGTGGCCAGACACATACATAACCATGTCCCAAGCTAGCTAGTCCACATGAAGCGAGCCCAGGCCGTGCCTGTAAATCGAGTTTTATGCCAAATTTTAGGTGGATCTGTTTCGTCCCAGGTGGATATGTGATCCGACCTAGGTCTGCCCTGACCTGGGAGCAGAAGGTCGAATGTGCCAAAGAAGCATTGATAATGGCTGGGTGGGGCCCTTATCCCTTTGATCTTGCCCGGTCTTTTTTCTGGTCACGGTCATGGTAGAGCCCCACAATGGAGATCGTTGAGGAGGTCGCAGATGTGGAAACCCAATGCCTCTCTGCGAGTGGCCAATTCACACTACCCCCACTGCCCACAGGGTCCAGTGCCGGTTCCAGAATGTGTGGCCATGGAGGGTTCTATGTATCCAGGGCCCAGGTGTATCCAGGGCCCAGGTGTATATGGGACCCAATCCTGGGTTATGAGGAGACCATAGCACAGCCGGAGCTGACATGGAACATCATGCTAACATTCCCCCCGAGACAGCTACAGGACCCTTAGCACACCAAGAAGAGCAAAAAGGTGAGCAGGCCAGGGATGAATCCTGACTCCACAGGGTGTGATCCCAGAGACTGGTATTGGGCACGTACCAACGGCTGACCTCAGATTATGCATCTAGTAGATTGCAATTTGCAAAACATGATGAACAGAGAATTGGTTTCAATAGAGCTAAAGACCTGATGGCACCGCAAACCCCCAACCCCAGCCACAGAAGTTTCACAGATGGTAGAGCAAATTATGCCCAGGAGGGAAGGGCAGATGAACAGAGGTACAGCACACCAAGCTGAGGCTCATGGGGCCATGGCCTAGTCCTCCCATTCTTGGATGACTCAGAGAGACAGAGCGGGATGAAGGAGGAGATAGCCAGTTATTGCATACACCTACCTCTAACACTGGTACACTGGCTACATTCATTCACACAGGCAGAGGAAGCCTTTGTCATAATAAAGGCAAGGAAAGAGGAAAGAAGAATTATCCGACAGTAGTAGAAAGATTCCAATTGACCTGATTCTCTTCACAGAAAATGCTGACGGCAAAACTTCCCCAACAGAAAACAAAACAAAACAGAAGAGAACTAAAGAAATTCAATTTGATGGCAGGGTACAAACCTCACTGATGCTACACAAATTGCTTGAATTTCTGTTCACACACAACAGAATCCGAATGAGAAAGGAAGGAGACAACCCTGTGGACAATGACTGTAACAATACAAAGAAAATGCCTAGGTGGCAATCTTAACCCACGATGTACAAGACAGGTAATTCGGAAAATGGGACCAGCGACACATTGATGAAAGAAAATGACGGGAAACCCCCAACATGGAATGATTGGTAGTGCTCATGGTCCTGAAGAGTCCATCTTGTGCAAATGACTCCACACTCTCAAGGAAATCCAGAGATTCGATTCCATTCCTCTCAAAATAGCCACATATGTCTCAGTCAAGGACAACCAAGAAGCCTCGAATGTGTCTGGAAATGCAAAACACCCCTGATAGTGTCCATATACTCTTTATCAAGAAGTGCAGATCTCAGACACCCAAGCTGCCTAATCTCCAACCAGACTGCAAACCTACCATCATCAAGACGGCATGGTATTGGCACACAATACATCCACATAGATGCAAGGAAGAGGACAGAGAGCCCCAAAAGAAAGCCAGGCTTGTCCGGTCAAAGGAGCTGAGAAAGTCCGATGGGGACAAGATAGCCTGCACAAGGCATGGTCCTGGGAACCTGGACCACTCCATACCTAAGAATCACACTGGATTCTTTCTCATGCCACCAACAAAAACAACCGCACAACAAATTGATTACTACACTGTCAATCTGAAATCAGGCCAGGCCTAGAAGAAACCCATAGGCAGTACATTCTTACACCACCGCCTAAGAAGCATGTGTAATGGATCAGTCACCTCAGGTAAGGGAACGAGAAACACAGTAGAGGCACTTGGTGCTCCAGTCGACTGAAAAGGGATTTTGATGGCAAAGGCAAAGTGTCTGCACGACCAAAAGGCAGCAGAGCGAACGTGGGAAAAAATTGATTTGCCAACAATGAAACTGACGAGGGGGTCATGTGGAGAGCAGACCGAGAAGTCGCAAAAGGCAAGCCTTTGAGACACAAAAACCCTAACCGAAGCTGAACACTAACAGTGTGTGTGTGTGTGTGTATATGTGCACCTGTAGGTGTTCTATGTATAATATACATAGATTATATATAAAAAACATATTCTATATCAAGAATTTATTATATAGAATACGTTTAGGATATATAATATATATTAAGGACAATATGTATAATATATATATTATGTATCATAAATTTATCTACTTAATACCTATATAATACATACATATAATGAATCATACATAGAGATACAAATACACGTGCAGTCTCGCTCACACATGCATAAACCACAAGATCACAGGAGAGAACTGAATAGAAGTCACCAACTTTTTCCAAGTCAGTCTGTAGGGGAGGACGAAATCACACTGTCCATTCATTCTGGAGCGGTGGGGATATCCACAAAGTTATGTGACCTAGAGGCAAGACTGCTGGGAGCTAGTGCATGTGGAACCCACCCCAGGGACAAATAGGACTCATGTGGACGTGAATCTACCTGCAACAGGAGGACCTGGAAGGTTGTATGCCCGAGGGTTCAATGTCTGTAGTTTCTTGAATTTCAGCCCTCGCTTGGCAGTATGGGGATGTAGGCCTGAGAACGAGTGACAATCCCCAGATCACAGAGCAGTCCCAAGCTGGTTTCAGCTGGATTCTGTGCAAGGCCAGCCCCTGAGACAATCCTTCCTTGGGTCAGTGTGCACCTGTGCTCCATGTGATACTAGCCCTCCATGTGATACCAGCCTACAGGTTTAGCAGGAACTGTAAGTTCTTCTATGCCTGTCTGCCTAATGGCTTCCCTAGAGAGTTGATGCAACAATGAGCACCACTTTTCAGATGGGGAGTTTCGGGATGAGATGCCCATGGTTTGTACAGGGCCACTTCCCTTATGACATGGAGGAGAGCAGCCGGTTCTGAAAGTAGCTGTGTCAACAGATCTGGGTCCACGGCTCTTCCCATATCGTGTTTGTGTCACAGTTCTGGAGCAGGGACCCCCAGGAGTGACCTAACCTCCCTTGAAATAGAGCCCAAAACAAACTGGAGCCTGGGATACGAGGCATTGACATCCTAGAGGAGCCCACTCACCAGCTCATGTGGCTGTAATCATGGCTCTGCTATGTCCCCATGTGCAGTGGCTGTGGTCTTAGGAAACTTATCAATCAGGCTGAGCTTCCAGGGCTGTTGACCTTTGGTCAGGTCTCACGTGAGTTGCCTTGGACCATTGTTTGGGAGGAACCCAATGACACCCCAGGTGCTCCAGGCCATCCCCCAACCTGATGCCACACTGGTAGCAATCTGCCCCTTGCCTTGTGTGGAGTGATACTGGGGGTAGGTGTTCCTGTCCTGTGGTGTTGGTCTGCCTCCAGAATGGGCAGGCTCATGCAGGGTGAGAAGCCTGGTGGATGGACACATCCACAGCCATGTCCCAAGTTAGCTGGTCCACATGAAGCGAGCCCAGGCTGCGCCTTTAACCCGAGCTTTTTGTCAAAACTCTAGGTGGTTCTCTTTTGTCCTAGGTGGATATATGATCCGAACTACGTCTGCCCTGACCTGGGAACAGAAGGTCGAACAGGCAGAAGAAGCAATGATAAAGGCCGGATGGGGTTCTATCCCTCCAGTCTTGGCCGGCCCTTCTGCTGGTCACTGTCATAGTAGAGGCCCATGCTGGAGATCGGCGAGGAGCTCACAGATTTGGACACCCAATGCCTCTTCCCGAATGTTGGGCCAATTCACGCCAACGCACACCCCACCACCACTGCCCACCAGGTCCAGCACAGGTTCCAGAATGTGTGGCCATGGAGGGTTCTATGTAACCAGGGGCCAGGGGTCTACGGAACCCAATCTTGGGTTACGAAAAGACCATAGGACTGACGGATCTGACGTGGAGCATCATGCCAATCTTCTCGCCGAGTCAGGTACAGGACCCTTAGCACAGTAAAGAAGAGCACAAAGATGAGCAGGCTGGGGATGAATCCTAACCACACAGGGTGCTATCCCAGATCATGGTCTTGGGCATTTACCAAAGGTTGACATCAGACCACGCATCTGGTGGATTGCAATTTGCCAACACATAAGGAAGAGAGGATTGGTCTCAATGGAGCTAAAGGTCTCATGGATATCCCACCTCCCCAACCCCAGGCACACAAGGTTCACTGATGGTAGAGCAAATTACACCTGGGAGGGAGGTGCAGACCAACAGAAATATAGATCACCCAGCTGAGGCCCATGAGACCACGGTCTAGTGTTCCTTTTCCTGGATGACTCAGAGAGATGGAGAGGGAGGAAGGAGGAGGCGGCCTGTTATTGCATTCACCTACGTCTAACACTGGTACTCTGGCTACATTCATACACCCAGGCAGAGGAAGCCTTCGCCATAATAAAGGCATAGAAAGAAGAAAGAAGAATTATCCGACAGCAGAGGAAAGTCTGCAATTTTCCCGATTCACTGCACAGAAAATGCTTAGGGCGACCCTCCCTCAAGAGAAAACAAAACAAACCAGAACAGAACTCTGGAAACTCAGTTTGATAGCAGGGTACAAACTTCACTAGCACAAAAGAAAATGTTTGAATTTCTGTACACACACAACACTAACTGAATGAGAGAGGAAGGAGACAACCCCGATGACCATGACAGTAAGAACACAAAATGCCTGGGAGACCATCTAACGCACACCCTACAAGACACATGTGTCAGAAAACGAGACAAGAGACACACTGAGTAAAAAAAATGAAGACGACACACACCCAACATGGAATGATAAGTAGTGCTCATAGACTGGAAGAGTCCGTCATGTGCAAATTATTCCACACTCACAAGGAAATCCAAAGAGTCGATGCCATTCCTCTCAAAATAGGCACAGATTGTCTTAGACAAGGACAACCAAGATTTCTTAAATGTGTCTGGAAATGGAAAAGACCATCGAGAATGTCCATACACACTTCAGCAAGAAATGCAGATTTCAGACACACAAGCTGCCTGATCTCTAACTAGACTGCAAACCTACCATCATCAAGACAGCATTGTATTGGCACACAACACATCCACATAGATGCAAGGCAGAGAATGGAGAGCCCCAAAAGAAAGAGAAGCTGTCTGATCGAAGGAAGTGAGAAAGTACAATGGGGAGAATATAGCCTGCGCAATGCATAGTCCTGGGGAACCCGGACCGCTCCATGCCAAAGAATCACACTGGATTCCTTTCTCGTGCCATGAACAACAAGAACCTCACACCAAATCAACTACTGCAATGTCAAATCTGAACTCAGGCCATGCCTAGAAAGAACCATTAAGTAGTACATTCTTGGACCTCTACCTTAGAAACATGTATAATGGATCAGTCTCCTCAGGAAAGGGAAACAGTAGTACAGCAAAGGCAGTTGGGGCTTCTGTCGACTGGAAAGGTATTTCACGGCAAAGGTGAAGCATCTGCACAAGAAAAGGCAGTGGAGCGAACATGAGAAAACATTGATTTGCAAACGGTGAAACTGACCATGGGGATCATCTGGAGAGCAGACCAAGAAGTCACAAAATGCAAGCCATCAATACACAAAAACCCTAATCGAAGCTGAACCCTAACGGTGTGTGTGTGTGTATATATGTGCACCTGTAAGTGTTTTATGTATAATATACCTAGATTATATATAATGAACATTCTATATAAAGAATTTATTATATAGAATAAGATTAGGATACATAATATATATATTAAGGACAATATGTATAATATATATATTATGTATCATAAATTTTTCTACTTAATACCTATATAATGTATACATATAAAGAATCAAACAGAGATACAAATACACGTGCCTACACACGCACACACACACATAAACCACAAGATCACAAGAGTGAATTGAGTAGGAGTCACTGACATTTCCGAAGTCCTTCTGTAGGGGAGGACGAAATTACAATGTCTATTCATTCTGTAGGGGTGGGGATATCCACAAGGTTATGTGACCTGGAGGCAAGACTACTGGGAGCCAATGCATGTGCAACCCACCCGGGAGACCAAGAGGACACATGTGTACGTGAATCGACCTTCAACAGGAGGACCTCGAAGGTTGTATGCCAGAAGGGTCGATGTCTGTAGTTTCTTGACTTTCAGCCATCACTTGGCAGGATGGAGGTATAGGCCAGAGGACGAGAGACACTCTCCAGATCCCAGAGCAGTCCCAAGCCTTTTCAGTGTGATTCTGTGCAGGGCAGACACTGAGACAATCCTTCTTTGGTTCAGTGTGCACTTGTGCTCCATGTGATACCAGCCCTCCTTGTGATACCAGCCTACAGGTTTGGCGGGCACTGTAGGTGCGTCTAGGCCTATCTACCTAATGCCTTCCCTAGGAAGTCGATTACAGAATGAGCACCACTTTGTAGACAGGGAGATTCAGGAGGAGAGGCCCATGGTTTGTACAGGGCCACATCCCTGACGACATGGAGGGGCGCAGCTGCTTTCTGAAACCAGCTCTGTTCAGAGAATCAGGGCCATAGCTCTTCCCATGTCTGGTTTGTGTCATTGTTCTGGGCCAGGGACTGCAGGAGGTGACCTAAATTCCCTGGCAATTGATACAAACAGAAACTGGAATCTGGGGAATGAGGCATGGACATCCTAGTGGATCCCACTCCCCAGGTCACGTAGCAGTAAACATGGATCTGCTGTGTCCCCAGGTGCAGGGGTTGTGACCTCAGGAAACGTCACAATCGTGGTGAGCCTACAGGGCTGGTGACGTTAGGTCAGGTCTCAGATGGGTTGTCTTGGGCCATTGTCCAGGAGGAATCCAAAGACAAGCCTGGGAGCCCCAAACCAGTCCACCACCCTGATGCCACCCTGTTAGCAATCTGTCCCTTGCCTGGGTGTGTGGACTGATATTGTGGGTGCATGTTCCTGTCCTGTGGTGTGGGTCTCCGAACAGAACGGGCCGGCTCATTAGGGGTGAGAAGCCTGGTGGGCCGGACACATTCACAGCAATGTCCCAAGCTGGCTGGTCCACATGGAACATGCCCAGGCAGCGCCTTTAAACCGAGCTTTATGCCCAAAACTCTAGGTTCTCTTTGGTCTCACATGGATATGTGATCAGACATAGGTCTGTGCCCGACCTGGGAGCTGAAGGTTGAGTGGGCAGAAGAAGCTCTGATAATTGCAGCATGAGTCCCTGATCCCTCTGGGCTTGGCGGGCCCTTATGCTGGTCACTGTCATGGTAGAACCCCACGTTGGAAATCGGAGAGGAGCTCAATGATGTGGACACCCAATGCCTCCTCCCGAGTGCTGGGCCAAGTCTCGCCACACCCCACCCCACCCCCACTGTCCACAAGGGTCAGAGCCGGATCCAGAAGGTGTGGCCATGGGGGATTCTCTATAATAGGTCCCAGGGTTCTACGAGGCTCAAACCTGGGCTACGAAGAGACCTCAGCACAGCCGGATCTGACCTGGAGCATCATGCTAAGTTTCCTCCCAAATCATCTGTATGCAGACCACACAAAAGAAGAGCACAAAGGTGAGCAGGATGGGGATGAATTCTGACCCCACAGGATGAGTTCCCAGAGCCTGGTCTTGGGCATGTACTAAAGGGTGGCCTCTGACCACCCACTTGGTGGACTGCTATTTGCAAACACATAATGAACAGAGGATTGGTATCAATGGATGGTAAGTTCTGAAGGAAGCACCCCCCCCACCAACCCCAGCCACAGAAGGTTGACAGATGGTAGAGCAAATTTCCCCCAGGAGGGTGGGGCAGACTAACAGCGGTACAGCTCACAGAACTGAGGCCCATGGGACCATGGACTATGCCTCCCCTTCCTGGATGACTCAGAGATGGAGAGGGAGGAAGGAGGAGACGGCCAGTTATTGCATACACCTACCTCTAACACTGGTACGCTGTCTATATTCATTCAACCAGGCAGAGGAGGGCTTTGCCATTAAAACATCATGGAAAGAAGAAAGAACAATTATCCGACAACAGAGGAAAGAATCCAATTGTCCTGAATCTCTGCACAGAAAATTTTGAAGGTGACCATCTCCCAAGAGAAATCAAAACAGAACAGAATTTAGGAAACTCAGTTCGGTATAACGGTAAAACTTCATTGATGCTAAGGAAATTGCTTGCCTTTCTGTATACACACAACACTATCCGAATGAGAAGTGAAGGAAACAACCCCATGGACAATGATGGTAATAACACAAAGAAAATCCCTAGGAGACCATCTAACCCACGACCTACAAGACTCGTAACTCAGAAAATGGGATGAGAGACATATTGATGAAAGACAATGAAGACGACACACACCCAACATAGAATGATAGGTACTGCTCATGGACCGGAAGAGTACGTCCTGTGCAAATGATTCTAATTCCACACTCTCAAGGAAATCCAAGAGTCGAAGCCATTGCTCTCAAAATACCCATGGATTGTCTCAGACAAGTACAGCCAAGAATTACCAAATGTGTCTGGAAATACAAAAGACCCTCAAGAGTGTCCATACACTCTTCAGCAAGAAATGCCAATTTCAGACGCCTAAGCTCCCTGATCTCCAACTAAACTACAAACCTACCATTAACGGGACAGCATGGTATTGACACACAAATTATCCACATAGATGCAAGGAAGAGAATGGAGAGCTGTGAAAGAAAGCCAAGCTTGTACGATCAAAGGAAGTGAGAAAGTCCGATAGGGACAATGTAGCCTGTTCCAATCATGGTCCTGGAAACACTGGACCACTCCATGCATACGCATCACACTAGATTCCTTTCTCGTGTAAACCAACAGCAAGAACTTCATACCAAATCGACTACCACAATGTCAAATCTGAAATCAGTCCAGGCCTAGAAGAAACCCATACGCAGTACATTCTTGGACCTCACCCTTAGAAGCATGTCTGTTAATCAGTCTCCTCACGAAAGAGAAACAGAAGCACAATAAAGGCAGTTGGAGCTCCAGTCGACTGAAACGGGATTTCGATGGCAAAGGAAATGCGTCCACACAAAGAAGAGGCACTGGATCGAACGTGAGAAAACATTGATTTGCAAATGATGAAACTGAAGAGGTCGATCATCTGGAGAGCAGACCTAGAAGTTGGAAAACAGAAGCCTTCGAGAAACAAAAAGCCTAACGTATGCTGAACCCAACAATGTGTGTGTATGTGTGTATGTACGTGCACCTGTAGTTATTCTATACATGATATACCCAGATTATATGTAATAAACATATTCTATATAAAGAATTTATTATATAGAATAAATTTAGGATACATAATATATATATGAAGGGCAGTATGTATTATATACATATTATGTATCATATATTTTTCTACTTAATACCTATATAATAAATACATATAATGAATCATACACAGAGAGACAAATTCGCGTTTGCTAATCTGCAAATACACGCATAAACCACAAGATCACAGAAGAGAATTAAGCAGAAGTCACAGAGTTTTCCTAAGTCTGTCTGTAGGTTAGGAACAAATCACAAGGTCCATTCAGCCTGGAGGGGTGGGAATATCGACAAGGATATGTGACCTGGAGGCAAGACTGCTGGGAGCCAATGCATGGGCAACCCACCCGGAGACCAAGAGGGCACATGTGGACGTTACTCTGCCTGCAGCAGGAGGACATGGAAAGTTGTATGCCAGAGGTGTCTATGTCTGTAGTTTCTTCATGTTCAGCCATCGCCTGGCACAACGGGGATGTAGGCCAGAGGAAGAGTGACACTCCTGAGATACCAGAGCAGTCCCAAACCAGTTTCACCTGGATTCTGTACTAAGCCAGCTCCTGAGACAATCCTTCCATGGTTCAGTGTGCACCTGTGTTCCATGTCATACCATCCCTCCACTTGATACCAGCCTACTGGTTTCTCAGGAACTGTAGGTGTTTCTAGGCCTATCAGCCTAATGCCATCCCTAGGACGTCAATGCCAGAATGAGTGCCAATTTACAGATGGTTAAATTCTGGAAGAGAAGCCCATGGTTTGGAGTGTGCCATATCCCTGATGACATGGAGGAGAGCAGCCGGTTCTGAAAGCAGCTGTGTCCACAAGCCAGGGTCATGGCTCTTCTCATGTCATGTTTGTGTCACTGTTCTGGGCCAGGGACCCCAGGAGTTGACCTACCTTCCCTGGCAATAGAGCCCAACAGAAACTGGAAGCAGGGGAACGAGGCATGGACATCCTAGAATAGCCCACTTCCCAGGTCCCATGGCTGTTTACATGGATCTGCTGTGTCCCAATGTGCAGGGGCTGCCTCCTCAGGAATCGTCACAATCATGTTGAGCCTCCAGGGATGTTTATGTTGGGTCATGTCTCATGTCTGTTATCTTGGGCCATTGTCCAGGAGGACCCCAAGGACAAGCCTGAGAGCCCCACACCAGTCCACCACCCTGATACCACCTAGGTAGAAATCTGTCCCTTGCCTGGATTTGTGGAGTGATATTGGGGGTGAGTGTTCCTGTCCTGTGGAGAGGGTCTGCCTCCAGAATGGGCAGGCTCATGAGGGGAGAGAAGCCCAGTGGGCTGGACACATCCACAGCCATGTCCCAAGCTGGCTGGTCCGCATGGAGCGAGCCCAAGCAGAGCCCTTAACCTGAGGTTTATTCCAAAACTCAAGGTGGTTCTCTTTGGACATGGGTGGATATGTGATCCGAATTAGGTCTGTGCCTGACCTGGGAGCAGAAGGTCCAAAGGGCCTAAGAATGATGATAATTGCAGGCTGCATCCCACATCCCTCCGGTCTGGGTGGGCCCTTCTGCTGGTTATGGTCATGGTAGAGCCAAACGTTGGATATCAGCGAGGAGCTCACCGATGTGGACACGCAATGCCTCCTCCAGAATGTTGCTCCGAGTCAGTCACGCCACACTGCACCACACCCCCACAGCCCACAAGGGTGAGCGATGGCTATGGAACTTGTGGCCATGGAGAGTTCTCTTTAACCATGGCCCCGGGGTCTACAGGGCCCAATCCTCTGCTACAAATATACCTCAGCACAGCTGGATCTGACCTGGAGCATCATGTTAATCTTCCCCATGAGTCAGCTACAGGACCCAGAACACACCAAGGAAGAGCCAAAATGTGAGCAGGATGGGTATGAATCCTGACCACCCAGGGTGAGCTCCCAGAGCCTTGAAATGGGCACGTACCAAGAGCTGCCTCAGACCACCCATCTGTTGGACTGCAATTTGCCAACACATAACAAACAGAGGATTGGTCTCAATGGAGAGAAACGTCTGATGGAACCCTCACCCCACACCCAAAACCACAGCCACACATGTTTCACAGATGGTAGAGCAAATTAAGCCCATGAGGGAGGGGCAGAAGAACAGAGGTACAGCTCACTGAGCTGAGGCCCATGACACCATGGCCTTGTCCTCCATTTGCTGGATAACTCAGAAAGATGGAGAAGGAGGAAGGAGGAGATGGTCAGTAATTGCATACACAAAACTCTAACACTGGTATGTGGCTACATTCATTCACCGAGGAAAAGGAAGCCTTCTCCATAATAAACGCATGGAAAGAAGAAAGAAGAATTATCTTACAGTGGAGGAAAGACTCCAGTTGACCTGATTCTCTTCACAGAAAATGCTGAAGGCGACTGTACCCCAAGAGAAAACAAAACAAAACAGAACAGAAATCAGGAAACTCAGTTCGATACCAGGGTAAAAACTTCACTGCCACTACAGAAATTGCTTGAATTCTGCACACACACATTATCTGAATGAGAAAGGAAGGAGACCACCCCATGGACAATGACGGTAACAACAGAAAGAAACTACCAAGGAGACCATCTAACCCACTACCTTCAAGACACGTAACTCAGAAAACGGGAGGAGAGACACACTAATGAAAGAAAATGAAGACGACATACACACAACATGGAATGATAGGTAGTGCTCATGGACCAGAAGAGTCCGTCTTGTGCAAACGATTCCACACTCTTGAGGAAATCCAGTGAGTCAATGCCATTTCTCTCAGTATACCCACGGATTGTCTCAGACAAGTACAACCCAGAATTCCCAAATGTGTCTTTAAATGCTAAAGACCATCAAGAGTGTCCATACGCTCTTCAGCAAGAAGTGCAGATTGCAGACACCCAAGCTGCCTTATCTCAAAGTAGACAGCAAACCTACCATCATCAACACAGCATGGTATTGGCACACAAGACATCCACATAGATGCAAGGAAGAAAACGGAGAGCCCCGAAGGAATACCAAGCTTGTGCAGTCAAAAGGGTGAGAAAGTCCGATAGGGACATGATATCCTGTGCAATGCATGGTCCTGAGAAAGTGGACTGCTCCATGCAAAAGAATCACACTGGGTTCCTTTCTCATGCCACCACAAACAGGAACCTCACAACAAATTGACTAAGGCAGTGTCAAATCTGAAGTCAGTCCAGGCCTAGAAGAAAACTATAGGTGGTACATTCTTGAACCTCAGCCTTAGAAGCATGTCTTTGGATCGGTCTTTTCAGGCAAGGGACAGAAACACAGTAAAAGCAGTTGGGTCTCCAGTCGACCGTAAATGTATATTGACTGCAAAGGCAAAGCTGTGCACGATGAAACAGCTGCAGGGCGAACGTGAGAAAACTTTCATTTGTAAATGATTAAACTGACGAGGGGGATCATCTGGAGAGCAGACCGAGAAGTTTCAGAATGGAAACCTTCGAGACTCAAAAACCCTAAGCAAAGCGGTACTCTAACAGTGTGTGTGTGTGTATATATGTGCACCTGTAGGTATTCTTTACAAAATATACCTAAATTACATATAATAAACATTCTATATCAAGAATTTATTATATAAATAAGTTTAGGACAAATAATATATATATTAAAGGCAACATGTATAATATATATATTTTGTATCATAAATTTTTCTACTTAATAGCTATATAATATAATGAAACATACATAGAGATACAAATACCTGTGTGCTCATGCCCACACACACCTATAAACCACAAGGTCACAGGAGAGAATTTAGTAAAAGTCACAGAATCTTCCCAAGTCCATCTGTAGGGGAGGACCAAATCACAATGTCCATTCATTCTGGAGGGGTGGGTATATCCACAAGGATATGTGACCTGCAGGCAAGACTGCCGGGAACCAATGCATGGGCAACACACCCTGGAGACCAAGAGGACACATGTGGACGTGAATCTACATGCAAGAGGAGTACTTGGAAGGTTGTATGCCAGAGGGGTCGATGTCTGTAGTTTTGTGACGTTCAGCCCTCGCTTGGCAGGACGGGGACATAGGCCAGAAGACAAGAGACACTCCGAGGATCCCAGAGGAGCCCCTAACCTGTTTCAGCTGGATTCTGTGATAGGCCAGCCCCTGAGACAATCCGTCCTTGGTTCATTGCACACCTGTGCTCCATGTGATACCAGCCCTCCATGTGATAACAGCCTCCAGGTTTGACAGGCACTGTAGATACTTCCATGCCTATCCGCCTAATGCCTTCCCTAGGAAGTTGATGTAGAATGAGAGCTTCTTTGCAGATGGGGAAATTCGGGAGGAGAGGACAATGGTTTGTACAGGGACACATCACTGATGACATGGAGGATAGCCGCTGGTTCTGAAATCAGTTGTGTCCACAGAGCCAGTGCCATGGCTAATCCCATGTCGTGTTTGTGTCACTCTTCTGGCCCAGGGACCCCACGAGGTGACCTATCTTCCCTGGCAATAAAATCCTACAGAAACTGGAACCTGGAGACCAAGGCATTGACATCCTAGAGGAGCCCACTCCACAGCTCATGTGACTGTAAACATGGCTCTGCTGTGTCCATATGTGCAGTGGATGTGGCCTCAGGAAACGTCACAGTGAGAGGGAGCCTGCAGGGCTGTTCACATTGGGTCAGGTCTCACGTGAGTTGCCTTGGGCCATTGGGAGGAACCCAAAGACAAGCCTGGGAGCCCCAGGCCAGTCCACAAACCTGATTCCACCCTAGTAGCAATCTGTCCCTTGCCTTGCTGTGTGGAGTGTTTTTGGGGGTGTGTGTTCCTGTCCTGTGGGTGGGTCTGCCTTGAGAATGGGTAGTGTCATGAGTGGTGAGAAGCACAGTGGCCCGGAGACATCCACAGCCATGTCCCAAGCTGTCTGGTCAGCGTGGAGTGACCCCAGGCATCGCTTTTAACCCAATGTTTATGCTGAAAATTCTAGGTGGTTTTCCTTGGTACCGGGTGGATATGTGATCCAACCTAGGTCTGTGCCTGATCTTGGAGCAGAAGGTTGAGTCAACAGAAGCAATGATAATGGCCGTGTGGGGCCCTGATCCTTCCACTCTTGGCAAGTCCTATGCCAAGGCATAATGCTGGTAACTGTCATGGTAAATCACCACGTTGGAGGTCGGTGAGCAGCTCACCGTTGTGGACACACAATGCCTCTCCCCGAGTGTGGGGTCAAGTCATGCCACCCCGCATCCCACCCCCAAGCCTACAAGGGTCAACACCGGTTTGGGAAAGTGTAGCCATGGAGGGTTCGCTGTAAAAAGGGCCCAGGGGTATGTGGGGCCCAATTCTGGGCTACGAAGAGACCTCAGCACAGCTTGATCTGACATGGAGCATCATGATGAGCTTCCCCCCGAGTCAGCTACAGGACCCATAGCACACCAAGGAAGAGCACAAAGGTGAGCTGGCCTGGTATGAATCCTGACCTCACAGTGTGAGATCCCAGAGCCTGGTGTTGGGCATGTACAAAAGGCTGGCCTCAGGCCACCCATCTGTTAGACAGCAATTTGCCAACACATAATAAGCAGAGGATTGGTCTATATGGAGGGAAAGATCTTTGGGAACCCGCATCCTCCGATACCCAGCCACAGCAGGTTCACAGATGGTAGAGCAAATTATGCCCAGAGGGAGGGGCAGATGAACAGAGACACAACAACCTGAGGCCCATGGGGCCATGGCCTAGTCCTCCCCTTCCTGGATGACTCAGAGTGATGGAGAGAGAAGAAGGAGGAGACGGCCAGTTATTGCATACACCTACCTCTAACACTGGTACGCTGGATACATTCATTCACCCAGACAGGAGAAGCCTTCACCACAATAACAGCATGGATAGAAGAAAGCAGAATTATCCGACAGCAGAGGAAAGACTCCAATTGACCCAATTCTCTGCACAGATAATGATGAAGGTGACCCTTCCCCAAGAGAAAACAAAACAAAACAGAATAGAACTTAGGAAACTCAGTTCAATAGCAGGGTACAAACATCACAGATGCTAACTAAATCGGTTGCCTTTCTGTATATGTACAACAGTATCCGAATGAGAAATGAAGGAGACAACCCTGTGAACAATGATGGTAACAACACAAAGAAAATGCCTAAGAGACCATGTAACCCATACATATAACTCAGAAAACGGGACAAGAGACACATTGATGATAGAAAATGAAGACGACACACACCAGACATGGAATGATAGGTAGGGCTAATGGACCAGAAGAGTCCATCTTGTGAAAATGATACCACACACTCAAGGATATCCAGATAGTTGATGTCATTCCTCTCAAAATACCCACGGATTGTCTCAGACAAGTACAACCAAGAATTCCCAAATGTGTCTGGAAAGACAAAAGACCCTCGTGAGTGTCCATACACCCTTACCAAGAAGTGTAGATTTCAGCTGTCCCAAGCTGTCTGATTTCCAAGTAGACTGCAAACCTACCATCATCAATACAGCAAGGTTGGCACAAAAGACATCCACATAGATGCGCAGAAGAGAATGGAGAGCCCAAAACGAAAGCCAGGCCTGTGTAGTCAAAGGAGGTGAGAAAGTCCGATGGGGACAAAATAGCCTTTGCAATGAGTGATCCTGGGGATACGGTTCCGCTCCATGCATAAGCATCACACTGGAATCCTTTCTCGTGCCACCAACAACAAGAACCTCACTAAATTGACTACCGCAATGTCAAATCTTAAGTCAGTCCAGGTCAAGAAGAAAACCATAGGCAGTATATTCTTGAACCTCAGCCTTAGAAGCATGACTGTGCCTAGGTCTCCTCAGGCAAGGGAAACAGATGCACAATAAAGGCAGTGTGGGCTCCAGGCGACAGAAAAGTGATTTCGACGGCAAAGGTATAGCGTCCATAGGATGAAAAGGCAGTGGAGCGAACGTGAGAAAACACTCATTTGCAAACGAAGAAACTGACGAGTTGGATATCTGGAGAGCAGATGGAGAAGTTGCAAAATGCAAGCATTAGAGACACAAAAGCCCTAAATGAAGCTGGGCCCTAACAGTGTGTTTGTGTGTGTATGTATGTGCACCTGTAGGTATTCTATACATAATATACCTAGATTATATATAATAAACATATTCTATATCAATAATTTATTATAAAGAATACGTTTAAGATACATAATATATATATTAAGGGCAATATTTATAATATATATATTATATATTATAATTTTTCTAAGTAATACCTATATTATACATACATATAATGAATCATATATAGAGATACAACTACGTGTGTGCTCACACAAACAGACACACATAAACCAAAAGATCACAGGAGATAATAGAGTAGAAGTCACAGACTTTTCCCAAGTCCGTCTGTATCCAAGGACCAAATCACAATGTCCAGTCATTCTGGAGGGGTGGGGATATCCATAAGGATATGTTACCTGGAGACAAGACTGCTGGGAGCCAATGAATGGGCAAGCCAACCCAGAGACCAAGAGGACATATGTGGACGTGAATCTACCTGCAACAGGGGGCCCTAGAAGGTTGTATGCCAGAGGGCTCGATGTCTGTAGTTTCTTGACGTTCAGCCCTGGATTGTCAGGAAGAGGATGTAGTCCAGAGGACGAATGACAATCCCCAGATCCCAGAGCAGTTCCAAACTAGTTTCAGCTGGATTCTGTGCTAGGACAGACCGTGAGACAATCCTTCCTTGGTTCAGTGTGCACCTGTGCTCCATGTGATACCAGCCCTCCATGTGATACCAACCTACAGGTTTCACATCCACTATAGGTGCTTCTTGGCCTATCCCCTAATGCCTTCCCTAGGAAGTCAATGCCAGAATGAGCAACATATTGCAGATGGGAAGATTAGGAAGGAGAAGCACATGGTTTGTACAGGGCCATATTCCTGATGACATGGTGGAGAGCAAGGTGTTCTGAAAGCAGCTGTGTCGACAGAACTGGGGCCATGGCTCTTCCCATGTCGTGTTTCTGTCACTGTTCTCTTCCAGGGACCCCACGAGGTTAGCTTACATCCCTGGCAATAGAGCACAACAGAAACTGCATCCTGGGGAACGAAGCATCGACATCTTTGAGGAGCCCACACCCCAGCTCACGTACCTGTAAACATGACTCTGCTGTATCCACAAGTGCAGGGGAAATGGCCTCAGGAAATATCACAATCAAGTTGTGCCTCCAGAGCTGCTGACT
This sequence comes from Balaenoptera acutorostrata, assembly GCF_949987535.1. Lineage (NCBI taxonomy): Eukaryota > Metazoa > Chordata > Mammalia > Artiodactyla > Balaenopteridae > Balaenoptera > Balaenoptera acutorostrata. Next base: position 519,000 of record NW_026646471.1, read on the forward strand.
CAGGGTCAGGTCTCACATGAGTTGCCTTGGACCATTGTCTGTGAGGAACCCAAAGACAAGCCTGGGAGCCCAGGCCAGTCCATCACCCTGATGCCAACCAGGTAGCAAACTGTCCCTTGACTGAGTTTGTGGAGTGACATTGGGGGTGGGTGTTCATGCCCTGTGTGGTGTGTCTGCCTCTAGAATGAGCAGGCTCATGAGGATTTGAGAAGCCCATGGGCCGGACACATCCACAGACATGTCCCAATCTGGCAGGTTGGGATTGAGCGAGCACAGGCATCGCCTTTAACACGAGGTTTATGCCAAAAACTCTAGGTGGTTCTTTTTGGTCCCTGGTGGATATGTGATCCGACGTAGGTCTGTGCCTGACCTGGGAGCAGAAGGTCGAGTGGGCAGCAGAAGAAATGATAATGGCCGGGTGGGGAACTGATCTCTCTGGTTTTGGCGGGCCCTTCTGCTGGTCACTGTCATGGTAGAGCCACATGCTGGAATTCGGCAAGGAGGTCACCGATGTGAACACCAAATGCCTCTCCCTGAGTGTTGGCCGAGGCACGAGAGGCCGCATCCCACCCCGTCTACACACAAGGGCCAGCTCCAGCTCTGGGAAGTGTGACTATTGTGGGTTCTCTGTAACCAGGGTCTAGGGATCTACACATCCCAATCCTGTGCTATGGAGAGACCACAGCACAGCCGAATCTGCCCTGGAGCATCATGCTAAGCTTCCCCCTGAATCAGCTACAGGACCTGATTACACCAAGGAAGAGCACAAAGGTGAGAAGGTTGGGAATGAATCCTGATTCCACAGGGTGTGTTCCCTGAGCATGGTCTTGGGCACGTACCAAAGGCTGCCCTCAGACCACCCATCTGGTGGCCTGCAATTTACCAACACATAATGAAGAGCAGGTTGGTCTCAATGGAGGGAAAGGTGATGGAACCCACACACCACAACCATAGTCACAGAAGGTTCACAGATGGTAGCAAAATTACGCCCAGGAGGGAGGGGCAGACGAATAGAGGTACACCCACAGAACTGAGGCTCTTGGTGCCATGGCCTTCTCCTCACATTCCTGAATGACTCAGAGATGGAGAGGGAGGAAGGAGGAGACAGCCAGTTATTGCATACACCTACCTCTAACAATGGTATGCTGTCTACATTCATTCACCTAGGCACAGGAAAGCTTTGCCATAATAATGGCATGGAAAGAAGAAAGAAGAATTATCCAACAGCAGAGGAAAGACTCCAATTGATCCGATTCTCTGTACAGAAAATGCCAAAGGCCACCCTCCCCCAAGAGAAAACCAAACAAAACAGAACAGAACTCAAGAAACACAGTTGAATAGCAGGGTACAAAGTTCACTGATGCTACAGAAATTGCTTGCCTTTCTGTTCACACATAACACTATCCACATGAGAAGGTAGGTGACAATGCCATGGACAATGACGGTAACAACACAAAGAAAACACCTAATGGACCATGTAACCCATGACTTACAAGACACGTAAATCTGAAAACGGGAAGAGAAACACATTGATGAAAGACTCTGAAGACTACACACACCCAACATGGAATAATAGGTAGTGCTCATGGACAGGAAAAGTCCATCTTGTGCAAATGATTCCACACTCTTGAGGAAATTGAGCAAGTCAATGCCATTTCTCTCAATGTACCCACGGATTGTCTCAGACAAGTACAACCAAGAATTCCCAAATGTGTCTGGAAAGGCAAAAAGAACCTCAAGGGTGTCAATACATTCTTCACAAGAACTACAGATTTCAGACTCCAAAGCTACCTGATCTCCAGCTGGACTGCAAACTTACCATCATCAAGACAGCATGGTATTGGCACACAAGACATGCACATAGATGCAAGGAAGAGCAAGGGGAGCCCCAAAAGAAAGCCAAGCTTGTGTAGTCAAAGGAGGTGAGAAAGTCCAATGGGGACAAGATAGCTTTTGCAATGCATAGTTCTGGGAAACTGGACCTCTCCATGCAGAAGAAACACACTGGATTCCTTTCTTGTGCCATCAACAGTAAGGACCTCACACCAAATTGACTAACACAATGTCAAATCTGAAGTCAGACCAGGCCTAGAAGAAACGGATAGGCAGTACATTCCTGGACCTCGGCCTAAGAAGCATGTCTGTGGATCGGCCTCCACAGGCAAGGTAAACAAAAGTATAATAAAGGCACTTGGGGCTCCAGTCGACTGAAAAGGGATTTCGACAGCAAAGGCAAAGTGTCCCCACGACAAAAAGACAGCAGAGCAAATGTGAGAAACTATTGATTTGCAAACGATGTAACAGACAAGGGGGATCAACTGGAGAGCAGACCGAGAAGTCGCAAAATGCAAGCCTTCGAGACACAAAAACGCTAACCGAAGCTGAACCCTAACAGTGTGTGTGTGTGTGTATGTATGTGCACGTTTAGGTATTCTATACATAATATATCTAGATTATGTATAATAAACATACTCTATATCAAGAATTTATTATATAGAATAAGATTAGGATACTTAATATATATATTAAGGGCAATATGTATAATATATAATGTATCATAAATTTTTCTACTTAATACCTATATAATACATACATATAATGAATCATACATAGAGATACAAATACATGTGCACTCACATGCACACACATGCATAAACCACAAGATCACAGGAGAGAATTGAGTAGAAGTCACAGACTTTTCCCAAGTCATTCTGTAGGCGAGGACCAAATCACAATATCCATTCATTCTGGAGGGGTGGGGATATATACAAGGATACGTGACCTAGAGACAAGACTGCTGCGAGCCAAAGCAACCCACTGTGGAGACCAAGAGGACAGATGTGGACATGAATCTACCTGCAACAGGAAGACCTGGAAGGTTGTGTACCTGAGTGGTAGACGTCTGAAGTTTCTTGACATTCAGCCCTTGCTCAGCAGGGCTGGGATGTAGGCCGGAGAACGAGTGACACTCCCCAGATCCCAGAGCAGTCCCAAGCCTGTTTCAGCTGGATTCTGTGTTAGGCTGGCCCCTGAGGCATTCCATCCTTGGTTCATTGTGCTACTGTGCTCCATGTGATACCAGCCTTCCATGTGATATCAGCCTACGTGTTTGACAGGCTCTGTAGGAACATCAAGGTCTATCCATGTATTGCTTTCCCTAGGAAGTCGATGCCAGAATGAGCGTCACTTTGCAGATGGGGTGATTTGGGAGGAGGGGTCCATGGTTTTTACAGGGCCACATCTGTGATGACATAGAGGAGAGTAGCCGGTTCTGAAAGCAGCTGTGTCCACAGAACCAGGGCCATGGCACACCCCATGTCGTGTTTGTGTCACTATTCTGGGCCACGGACCCCAGAAGGTCACCTAACTCCCTGGCAATTGAACCCTACAGAAACTGGAACCTGGGGAACGAGGCATCGACATCCTAGTGGAGCCATCTCCTCAGCTCACCTGGCTGTAAACATGGCTCTGCTGTGTGCCCATGTGCTGGGGCTGTGGCCTCTGGAAACGTCACAATCAAGGTGAGTCTCCAGGGCTGTTAACGTTGAGTCAGGCCTCACGTGAATTGCCTTGGGCCATTGTCCAGAAGGAATCCAAAGAAAAGCCTGGGAGCCCCAAGCCAGTACACCAACCTGATGCCACGTTTATAACAATCTGTCCCTTGCCTGGTTGTGTGAACTGATATTGGGGTGAGTGTTCCTGTCTGGTGTGGTGTGTCTGACTCCAGAATGAGCAGGCACATGAGGGGTGAGAAACCTGGTGGGCCGGACACATCCACAGCCATGTCTCAAGCTGGCTGGTTGGGATGGAGCAAGCCAAGGCAGCACCTTATACACGAGATTTATGCCAAAAACTCCAGGTAGTTCTCATTGGTCCCGGCTGGATATGTGATCAACTTAGGTCTCTGCCTGACCTGGGAAAAGAAGGTCGAGTGGGCAGAATGAACAATGATAATGGCCAGAATTTGCCCTGACACCAACGGTCTTGGTGGGCTCTTCTGATGCTCACTGTCAAGGTAGAGCCACAGGTTGAAGATCGGTGAGGACCTCACTGATGTGGACACACAGTGCCTCCCCCTGAATGTTGGTCCAAGTCATTCTACCCTGCACCCCACCCCCAGAGACCACAGGGCTAGCGCCAGCTCTGGAGATTGTGGCCATGGAGGGTTCTCTGTAAGCAGGGGCAGGGGTCTACGGACCTCAACCTGGGTTACTAAGAACCACAGCACAGCCAGATCTGACCAGGAGCATCATCCTAAGCTTCCCCCCAAGTCAGCTACAGGATCTGGAGCACACCAAGGAAGAGCACAAAGGTGAGCCAGCCACGGATGAATCCTGACCCCACAGGGTGAGTTCCCAGAGCCTGGTCTTCTGCACATAACAAAGGGTGACCTAAGACCACTCATCTGGTGGACTGCTATTTGCCAGTACATAATGAACATAGTAGTGGTCTCAATGGAAGGAAAGTTCTGATGGAACCCCCATGCCCCAAACCCCAGCCACAGAAGGTTTACAGATTGTAGAGCAATTTATGCCTGGAAGGAGGGACAGACGAACAGAAGTACAGCTCACTGAGCTGAGGCCCATGGGGAAATGGCCTTGTCCTCCCCTTTCTGGATGACTCAGAGAGATGGAGAGGGAGGAAGTAGGAGACGGCCAGTTATTGCATACACATACCTCTAACACTGGTATGCTGGCTACATTCATTCACCCAGGCAGAGGTAGTCTTCACCACAATAACAGCATGGAAAGAAGAAAGAAGAACTATCTGACAGCAGCAGAAAGACTCCAATAGCACTGACTCTCTACACAGAAGATGGTGAAGGTGACCTTCCCCCAAGAGAAAACAAAATAAAACAGAACTCAGGAAACTCAGTTCGATAGCAGGGTACAAATTTCACTGATGGTACAAAAATCAGTTGCCTTTCTGTACACACACAACCATCCAAAGGAGAAAGGAAGGAGACAAACCTGTGGACAATGACGGTATCAACACAAAGAAAATGCTTAGGAGACCATCAAATCCATGACCTACAAGACATATAACTCAGAAAACGGGACGAGAGAAACATTGATGAAAGAAAATTAAGATGACAAACAACCAACTTCCAATGATAGATAGTGCTCATGGACAAGAAGAGGTCATCTTGTGCAAATTATTCCACACTCTCAAGAAAATCCAGAGAGTCAATGCCATTCCTCTCAAAATACCCACGGATTTTAATCGACAAGTACAACCAAGAATTCCCAAATGTGTCTAGAAACGTAAAAGATCCTCAAGAGTGTCCATACACTCTTCAGCAAGAAGGGCAGATTTCAGACGTCCCAAGCTGCCTGATTTCCAGCTAGATTGCAAACCCACCATCTTCAAGACAGCAAGGTATTGGCACAGAAGACATCCACATAGACGCAAGGAAGAGAAGAGAGAGCTCTGAAAGAAAGCCAAGTTTTTGTGGACAAAGGAGGTGAGAATGTCCAATGGGGACAAGAAAGCCTGTGCAATGAATGGTCCTGGGGAAACTGGACCTCTCCATGCATAAGCATCACACTGGACTCCTCTCTTGTGCCACCAACAACGAGAAACTCACAGCAACTTGACTATCGCAGTGTCAAATCTGCAGTCAGAACTGGCCTAGCAGAAACCCACAGGCAGTACATACTTGGACCTCAGCCTTAGAAGCATGTCTGTGGATGGGTTTCCTCACACAAGGGAAACACAAGCACAATAAATTCAGTTGGGGCTCCAGACAATTAAAAAGGGATTTCAATGGCTAAGGCAAAGCATCCACAAGACTAAAAGGCAGCAGAGCGAACGTGAGAAAACAATGAGTTGCAAACAATGAAACTGACGAGGGAGAGCATCTGGAGAACAGACCGAGAAGTCACAAAATTAAGCCTTCGAGAAACAAAAACCCTAACCAAAGCTGAACGCTAACAGTGTGTGTGTGTATATATATCTGTACCTGTAGGTATTCTGTACATCATACACCTAGATTATATATAATAAACATATTCTACATCAAGAATTTATATATACAATAAGTTTATGATACATAATATATAAAGGGCAATATGTATAATATATAATGTATCATAAATTTTTCTACTTAATACATATGTAATACATACATATTATGAATCAAACGTAGAGATACAAATACATGTGCGCTCATGGGCACACACACACATAAACTACAAAATCACAGGAGAGAATTGGTAGAAGTCACAGACTTTTCCAAAGTCCATCTGTAGGCGAGGACCAAATCACAATGGCCATTCTTTCTGGATGGTTGAGGATATCCAAAAGGATATGTGAACCTGAGGTTGCTGGGAGCCATTGCATGGGCAGCCCACCCTTAGACCAAGAGGAGACATGTGGACGTGAATCTACCTATCTACCTGCAAAAAGAAGACCTGGAAGGTTGTATCCTAGAGGGGTTGATGTTTGTAGTTTCTTGACGTTAAGCCCTCACTCGGCAGTACTGGGATGTACGCCGGAGGAAGAGTGACAATCCACAGAAAACAGAGTAGTCCAAGCTTCTTTCAGCTGGATTCTGTGCTAGGCCAGCCCCTGCGGGAATCCTTCCTTGGTTCAGTGTGCACCTCTGCTCCATGTGATACCAGCCTACAGATTTGACAGGCACTGTAGGTGCTTCTAGGTCTATCCGGCTAATGCCTTCCCTGGAAGTCGATGCAAGAATGAGTGCCACTTTGAAGAAGGGGAGATTTGGTAGGAGAGGGCCCTAGTTTGTAAGAGTCACATTCCTGATGACATGGAGGAGGGGAGCCTTTTATGAAAGCAGCTGTGTCCACAGAGCCAGGGCCATGGGTCTTCTGATGTCGTGTTTGTGTAGTGTTCTGTGCCAGGGACCCCAGGTGGTGACCTAACTTCCCTGGCAATAGAGCCCAACAGAAACTGGAACCTGGAGAATGAGGTATTGACATCTTAGAGGAGCCCACTCCCCAGCTCATGTGGCTGTAATCATAGCCCTGCTGTGTCCCCAAGTGCTGGGGCTGTGGCCTCAGGAAACGTCAAAATCAGGGTGAGCCTCCAGGGCTGTTTACATTGGCTCAGATCTCACATGAGTTGCCTTGGACCATTGTCCGTTGTGAATCCAAAGACAAGCCTTACAACCCCAAGCCATTCAACCACCCTAATGCCACCCACGTAGCAATCTGTCCCTTGTCTCTTTGTGTGAAGTGATATTTGGGATCGGTGTTCCTGTCCTATGGAGTGGGTATGCCTCCAGAATGGGCAGGTTCATGAGGGTGTAGAAGCCTGGTAGGCCGGACACATCCAAAGCCATGTCCCAAGCTGGCTGGTCGGGTGGAGCAAGCTAAGGCAGAGTCTTTATCCTGAAGTTTATGCCAAAAATTCTAGGTTGTTCTCTTTGGTCCCAGGTGGATATGTGCTCTGACCTAGGTCTGTGTCTGAACTGGGAGCAGAAGGTCGAGTGGGCAGAAGAAACAATGATAATGGCCGGGTCGGGACCTGATCTCTCTGGTCTCGATGGGCCCTTCTACTGGTCACTGTCATGGTAGAGTGCCACGTTGGAAATCACTGAGGAGCTCACTGATATGGACACCCAATGCCTCTCACCGAGTTTGGGCCAAGTCATGCAAACCCACATCCCACCCCCACTGCCACATGAGACAGCACCAGCTTCAGACAGTGTGGCCATAGAGGGTTCTATATAACTATGGCCCAGGGGTCGATGGGGCCCAATTCTGGGCTATGATGAGACATAAGCAGAGGTGGGTCTGACCTGGAGCATCATGCTAAGCTTCACCCTCAGTCAGCTACAGGACCCAGAGCACACCAAGGAACAGCCCAAATTGAGCAGGCCAGGGATGAATCCTGACCCCACATGGTGAGCTGCAGAGACTGGTTTTGGGCACATACCAAAGGCTGGCCTAAGACCATTCATCTGGTTGATTGCACTTTGTCAGCACATAACGAACAGAGGATTGGTCTCAATGGAGGGAAAGGTCTGAAGGAACCCCCACCCCCCAAACCCACCACAGAAATTCCACAAGTGGTAGAGCAAATTATGCCTGGTAGAGAGGGGCAGACAAACAGAGGTACAGGTCACCATGCTGAGGCCATGGGGCTATTGCCTAGTCCTCACCTACCTGATGACTCAGAGATGGAGAGGGAGGAAGGAGGAGACGGCCAGTTATTGCATACACCTACCTCTAACAATGGTATGCTGGCTACGTTCATTCACCCAGGCAGAGGAAGTTTTCGTGATAATAACAGCATGGAAGGAAGAAAGAAAATTTATCCGATAACAGAGGAAAGACTCCAACAGGCCCGATTCTATGCACAGAAAATGCTGAAGGCAACCCTCCCTTATGAGAAAACAAAACAAACCGACCAGAATTCAGGAAACTCAGTAAGATAGCAGGGTACAAATTTCACTGACCCAACAGAATTTTTTGCCTTTCTGGACACACAAAACAGTATCTGAATGAGAAAGAAAGGACACAACCCCATGGATAATGACTGTAACAACACAAAGAAAATGCCTAGGAGACTATCTAAACTGCAAACTACAAGACACGTAACTCAGAAAATGGGCTGAGAGACACATTGATGAAAGAAAATGAAGACGAAAAACACTAAACATGGAATGATAGGTAGTTCTCATGGACTGGAAGAGTCTGTCTTGTGCAAATGATTCCACACGCTCTAGGAAGTCCAGATAGTCGATGCCATTCCTCTCAAAATACCCACAGATTCTCTCAGACTAGTACAACCAAGAATTCCCAAATGTGTCTGGAAATGCAAAATATCCTCGAGAGGGTCCATACACACTTCAGAGAGAAGTGCAGATTTCTGACGTCTCAAGGTGCCTGGTTTCCAAGTAGACTGCAAACCTACCATCATCAAGACAGCAAGGTATTGGCACACAATATATCTACATAGGTTCAAGGAAGAGAACGGAGAGCCCTGAAAGAAAGCCAAGCTTGTGCAGTCAAAGGAGGTGAGAAAATCAGATGGGAACAAGAGAGCCTGTACAATGAATGCTCCTGGGGAACCTGGACCTCTCCATGCATAAACATCACACTGGATTCCTGGATTCCTTTCTCGTGCCACCAACAACCAGAACCTCGCAGGAAATCGACTACCTCAATGTCAAATCTGAAGTCAATCCAGGCCTAGAAGAAACTCATAGGAAGTACATTCCAGGACCTCAGCCTTAGTAGCATTTCTGTGCATCAGTCTCCTCTTGCAAGGGAAACAGAAGCACAAAAAAGGCAGTTGGGGCTCCAGGCAACTGAAAAGGGATTTTGACCTCAAAGGCAAAGCCTCCATAGGACGAAAAGGCAGCAGAGTGAACATGAGAAAACATTGATTTTCAAATGATGAAACTGACGAGGGGGATCGTCTGGAGAGCAGACCGAGAAGTTCCAAAACGCAAGCCTTTGAGAGACAAAAACCCTATCCGAAGCTAAACCCTAACAATGTGTGTGTATGTATGTGCACCTGTATGTATTCTATACATAATATACCAAGATTATACATAATAAAAATATTCTATGTCAAGAATTTTTTATATAGAATAAGTTTAGGATACATAATATATATATTAAGAGCAATATGTATAATATATATATTATGTGTCATAAATTTTTCTACATAATATCTATATAATACATACCTATGATGAATCATATGTAGAGATACAAATATGCATGCACTCACACACACACACACGCATAAACCAAAAGATCACAGGAGAAAATTGCGTAGAAGTCACAGACTTTTCCTATGTTTGTCTGTAAGTGAGGCCCAATTCACAGTGTCCATTCATTCTGGAGGGGTGGGGATCTCCACAAGGATATGTGACCTGGAGGCAAGAATTCTGGGAGCTAATGAATGGACCACCCAAGCCGTAGCACAAGAGGAGACATGTGGTCGTAAATCTACATGCAACTGGAATACATGGAAGGTTGTATGACAGAGGGGTCAATGTCTGTAATTTCTGACATTCATCCCTAGCTCGGCAGGACTGGCATGCAGGCTGGAGGATGAGTGACATTCCTCAGATCCCAGAGCAGTCCCAAGACTGTTTCAGCTGGATTCTGTGCTAGGCCAGTCACGGAGATAATCCTTCCTTGGTTGAGTGTGCACCTGTGCTCCATGTGATACCAGCCTACAGGTTTGACAGGTGTTTCTACATCTTTCTGCCTAATGCCTTCACTAGGAAGTCAATGCCAGAATGAGCGCCAATTTGCAGATGTGGAGATTTGAGAGGAGAGGTCCATGCTTTGTACAGGGCCACATCCCTGATGACATGGAGGATAGCAGCCCGTTCTGAAAGCAGCTGTCTCCACAGAGCTGAGGCCATGGCTCTTCCCTTGTTGTGATTGTTTCCCTGTTCTGGGCCAGGAACCCTAGGAAGTGACCTAAATTCCCTGGAAATAGAGCCCAACAGCAACTGCAACCTGGGGAATGAGGCATTGACATCTTAGGGGAACCCACTCCCCAGCTCATATGGCTGTAAACATGTCTCTGCTGTGTCCCCATGTGCTGGGGCTGTGGCCTCAGGAAACCTCACAATCAGGGTGAGCCTCCAGGGCTGTTGACGTTGGGTCAGATCTCACATGAGTTGTCTTGGACAACTGTCCGGGAAGATCCTATGGACAAACCTGGGAAACCCAGGCCAGTCCACCACCCTGATGCCAACCTGGTAACAATCTGTCCCTTGCCTGGGTGTGTGGAGTGATATTGGGGCTGGGTGTTCTTGTCCTTTGGGGTGGGTCTGCCTCCAGAATGGTAAGGCTCATGAGGCGTGAGAAGTCCAGTAGACTGGACACATCCACTGCCACGTCCCAAGCTGGCTGGTCAGGATGGAGCGAGCACAGGCAGGGCCTTTAAAGCGAGGTTTATGCCAAAATCTCTAAGTGGTTCTCTTTGGTCCCGGATGGATATGTGATCAGACCAAGGTCTGTGCCTGACCTGGGAGCAGAAGATCGAGTGGGCAGAAGAAGCAATGATAATGGCCCCATGCGGCCCTGGTCTTGGTGGGCCCTTCTGCTGCTCACAGTCATGGTAGAGCCCCACCTTGGAGATTGCTGAGTAGGTCACCGATGTGGACACCCAATGCCTCTCCCCAAGTGTGGGGCCAAGTCACGCCACCCCGCACCTCAGCCCCTCTGCCCACGACGCCCAGAGCCAGCTCTGAAAGTGTGGCCATGAAGGGTTCTCTGTAACCAGGGCCCAGTGGTCTATGGACCCCAATCCTGGGATACGAAGAGACCACAACACAGACGGATCTGACCTGGAGCATCATGCTAAGCTTCTCACTGAGTCAGCTATAGGACCCGGAGAATACCAAGGCAGAGCAGAAAGGTGAACAGGCTGGGGCTGAATCCTGGGCCCCACAGAGGGAGCTCCCAGAGCCTTGTCTTTGGAACGTACCAAAGGCTGGCCTCAAATTGACTGCAGTTTGACAACACATAATGAACAGAGGATTGGTCTCAATGGGGAGAAAGGTCTGATGCAACCCCCAAAACCCAAACGCCAGCCACATAAGTTTCACAGATGGTAGAGCAAATTACGCCCGGGAAGTAAGGGCAGACGAACAGAGGTACAGCACACCGAACTGAGTCCCATGGAGCCATGGACTAGTCCTCTCCTTTCTGCATGACTGAGAGAGATGGAGAGGGAGGAAGGAGGAGATGGCCAGTTATTGTATATATCTACCTCTAACACTGGTACGCTGGTTACATTCATTCACCTAGGCAGAGGAAGTCTTCGTCATAATAATGGCATGGAAAGAAAAAGAAGAAGTATCCGACAATAGAGGAAACACTAAAATTCACCCAATTCTTTGCACAGATATTGCTGAAGGCGGCCCGCCACCAAGAGAAAACAAAACAAAACAGAAAAGAACTCAGGAAACTCAGTTCGATAGCAGGATACAAACTTAACTGACGCTATAGAAATTGGTTGCCTTTCTGTACACACAGAACACTATCCGAATGAGAAAGGAAGGACACAACCCCATGGACAATGACGGTAATAAATCAAAGAAAATGCCTAGGACACCATCTAACATATGACCTACAAGGCACGTAACTCAGAAAACGGTACATGGGACACATTAATGAAAGAAAATGAAGAAGACACACCCCAACATGGAATGATAGGTAGTTCTCATGGACTGGAAGAGTCTGTCTTGTCAAAGTGATTCCAAATACTCAATGAAATCCAAAGATTCAATGCCATTCATCTCAAAATACCCACACATTGTCTCAGACAAGTACAACGAAGAATTCCCAAATGTGTCTGGAAACGCAAAAGACCCTGGAGATTATCCAAACACTCTTCAGCAAGAAGTGCAGATTTCAGACGTCCCAACCTGCCTGATTTCCAACTAGACGGCAAACCCACCATAATGAAGACAGCATGGTATTGTCACACATGACATCCATATAGAGGGAAGGAGGAGAATGGAGAGACCAGAAAGAAAGCCAAGCTTGTACGCTCAAAGGAGGTGAGAAACTCCGATCAGGACAAGATCGCCTGTGCAATGAATGGACCTGGGGAAACTGGACCACTCCATGCTTAAGAATCACACTGGATTCCTTTCTCTTGCCAACAACAGCAAGCACCTCACACTAAATCGACTACTGCAGTGTCAAGTCTGAAGTCAGCCAGGCCTAGAAGAAATACATAGGCAATTCATTCTTGAACCTCAGCCATGGAAGCATGTCTGTGGATCGGTCTCCTCAGTCAAGGGAAACAAAAGCACAATAAAGGCAGTTGGGGCTCCAGGCCACTGAAAAAGTATTTTGACGTCAAAGACAAAGCATCCACATGATGAAAAGGCAGTGGAGCGAATGTAAGAAAACATTGATTTGCAAACAATGAAACTGAAGCAGTGGATCATATGGAGAGCAGACCGAGAAGTCACAAAACACAAGCCTTAGAGACACAATGTCCTAAGTGAAGCTGAACCCTAACAGTGTGTGTATGTATGTTCACCTGTAGTTATTCTATACATAATAAACGTAGATTATAGATAATAAAAAAATTCTATACCAAGAATTTATTATATAGAATAAGTTTAGGATACATAATACATATATTAAAGGCAATATGTATAATATATATATTTATTATAAATATTTCTACTTAATACCTATATAATACATATGTATAATGAATCATACATAGATACAAATATGCGGGTGCTCACGTGCACACACACACACATAAACACTGGAGAGAAGTGAGTAGAAGTCACAGACTTCTCCCAAGTCCGTCTGTAGGCGAGGAACAAATAGCAATATTCATTCATTCTAGTGGGGTGGGGATACCCACAGGTTTATGTGACCTGGAGGCAAGATTGCTGGGAACCAATGCATTGACCACACAACCCAGAGACCAAGGGGAGATATGTGGACGTTCATCTACCTGCCACAGGAGGAGCTGGAATGTTCTATGCTAGATAGGTCATTGTCTGTAGTTTCTTGATGTTCAGCCCTCACTCGGCAGGACTGCAATGTAGGCCGGAGGACGAGTGACACACCCCAAATCCCAGAGCAGTCCCAAGCCAGTTTCAGGAGGATTCTGTGCTAGCCCAGCCCCTGAGGCAATCCTTCCTTGCTTCAGTGTGCACCTGTGCTCATGTGATACCATCCCTCCATATGATACCAACCTACAGATTTGACAGGCACTGTAGGTGCTTCTATGTCAATTTGCCTAATGTCTTCCCTAGGAAGTCAATGCCAGAATGAGTGCAACTTTGCAGTTGGGGAGATTTGGGGGGAGAGTCCCATGGTTTGTAGAGGGCCACATCCTTGATGACATGGAGGAGCACAGTTGGTTCTGAAAGCAGTACTGTCCACAGAGCCAGGGCCATGGCTCTTCCCATGTCCAGTTTGTGTCACTGGTCTGGGCCAGGGACTGCAGGAGGTGACCTAATTCCCTGACAATGGAGCCCAACAGAAACTGGAACCTGGGGAACGAGGCATCAACATCCTAGAGGAGCCCATTCCCCAGGTCATGTGGCTGTAATCATGACTCTGCTGTGTCCCCATGTGCTGGGGATGTGGCCTCAGGAAACGTCACAATCAGTGTGAGCATCCAGGGATGTGGACGTTGGGTCAGGTCTCATGTGATTTGCCTTGGGCCATTGTATGGGAGGAACCCAAGGACAAGCCTTGGAGCCGCAGGCAAGTCCACTGACCTGATGCCTCCTTGGTAGCAAACTGTCCCTTGCCTTGCTGTGTGGAGTGATATTGGGGGTGAATGTTCCTGTCCTGCGGGATGGGGCTGCCTCCAGTATGTGCAGGCTCATGAGGGGTGAGAGGACCGGTAGCCGGACACATCTACAGCCATGTCCCAAGCTGGCTGTTTGGGATGGAGGGAGTCCAGCCAGCACCTTTAACCCAAGGTTTATGCCAAGAACTCTAGGTGTATCTCTTTGGTCCCGGGTGGATATGTGATCCGACCTAGGTCTGTGCCCGACCTGGGAGCAGAAGGTCGAGTGGGCAGAAGAAATGATATGGCCAGGTGGAGCCTGGATCCCTCTTGTCGTTGCAGGGTCTTCTGCTGGTCACTCTCATGGTAGAGCCCCACGTTGGAGATTGCTGAGGAGCTCACCATTGTGGGCACGCAATGCCTCTCCCCAAGTGTGGGGCCGAGTCTCACCAAACCGCACCCGACCAGCAATGCCCATGAGGGCCAGCGCCAGCTCTGGAAAGTGTAGCCATGGAGGTTTCTCTGTAAACCCGGCCCAGGATTCTATGGTGCCCATTCCTGGGGTATGAAGAGACCTCAGCACAGCCTGATCTGACCTGGAGCATCGTGCTAAGCTTCTCCCTGAGACAGCTACCGGACCTGGAGCACACCAAGCTACAGCACAAAGGTGAGCAGGCTGGGGTGGATTACTGGGCCCCACAGTGTGAGCTCCCAGAGCTTGGCCTTGGGCACGAACCAAAGCTGGGCCTCAGACCACATATTTGGTGGACAGCAATTTGCCAACACATAACGAACAGAGGATTGGTCTCAATGGAGAGAAAACTCTGATGGAACCACCAGCCCCAAACCGCAGCCACAGAATTTTCACAGATGGTAGAGCAAATTAAACACGGGAGGGAGGGGCAGATGAACAGAGGTACAGCTCACCAACCTGAGGTGGATGGGGTGATGGCCTAGTCCTCCCCTTCCTGGATGACTCAGAGAGATGGAGAGGGAGGAAGGAGACATCCAGTTATTACATACCTCTACCTCTAAAACTGGTAGACTGGCTATATCCATTCACCCAGGCAGAGGAAGTCTTCGCCATAATAAATGCATGGAAAGAAGAAAGAAGAATTATCCAAGAGCAGAGGAAAGACTCCAATTGACCCAATTCTCGGCACAGAAGAAGCTGAAGGTGACACTCCCCCAAGGGGGAAAAAAAAAAAACAAGAGAGAAAAGAACTCAGGAAACTCAGTTCGATAGCAGGGTACAAACTTCACTAACGCGACAGAAATTGCTTGCCTTTCTGTACACACACAACACTATCTGTATGGGAAAGGAAGGAGACAACCCCGCGGACAATGACAGTAACAACACAAAGAAAATGACTAGGAGACCATCTAACCCACAACCTACAAGACACGTAACTCAGAAAACGAGATGTGAGACACATTGATGATAGAAAATGGAGATGACACACACCCAACATGGAATGATAGGTAGTGCTCATGGACCAGAAGAGTACGTCCTGTGCAAGTGATTCCACACTCTCAAGGAAATCCAGAGAGTTGATGCCATTCCTCTCAAAATACCCACTGATTGTCTCAGACAAGTACACCCAAGAATTCCCAAATGTGTATGGAAATGCAAAATATCCAAGAGAGTGTCCATACACTCTTCAGCAAGAAGTGCAGATTTCAGACGTCCCAAGCTGCCTGAGTTCCAACTAGACTGCAAATCTACCATTAAGAAGACAGCAAGGTATTGGCACACAAGACATCCACATAGGTGCATGGAACAGGTCGGAGAGCCCCGAGAGAAAGCCAAGCTTGTGAGGTCAAAGGAGGTGAGAAAGTCCGATGGGGAAAAGATAGCCTGTGCAATGAATGGTCCTGGGGAAACTGCATAAGCAGTTTCCTGCATAAGCATCACACTGGACTCCTTTCTCCCGCCACCAACAGCAAGAAACTCACACCAAATCGACTACTCCAATGTCAAATCTGAAGTCTGACCAGGCTTAGAAGAAATCCATAGGCAATACCTTCTTAGACCTCAGTTTTAGAAACTTGTCTGTGGAACGGTCTCCTCAGGCAAGGGAAACAGGAGCACAATAAAGGAAGTTGGGGGTCCAGGTGACTGAAAAGTGATTTCGACCTTAATGGCAAAGCCTGCCTAGGTCGAAAAGGCAGCAGAGTGAAAGTGAGAAAACATTGATTTGCAAACGATGAAACTGAGGGAGGGGATCATCTGGGGGGCCAACTGAGAAGTTGCAAAACACAAGCCTTCGAGACACAAAAGCCCTAACCGAAGCTGAATCCTAACAATGTGTGTGTGTGTGTATGTATGTACACCTGTATGTATTCTATACATAATATACCTAGATTATATATAATAAACATATTCTATACCAAGAATTTATTATATACAATAAGCGTAGGATACAAAATATATATATTAAGGGCAATATGTATAACATATATATTATGTATCATAAATTTTTCTACTAAATACCTATATAATACATACATGTAATGAATCATATGTAGAGATAAAAATCCACCTGCACTTACACACACAAAAACGCATAAACCACAAGATCACAAGAGAGAATTGAGTAGAAGTCACAGACTTTACCCAAGTCGGTGTGTAGGCGAGGACCAAATCACAATGTCCATTCATTCTGGAATTGTAGGGATATCCACAAGGATATATGACCTTGAGCCAAGACTGCTGGGAGCCAATTCATGGGCCAACCAACCCGGAGACCAAGAGGAGACATATGGTCGTGAATCTACCTGCAAAGGAGTACCTGGAAGTTTGTATGCCAGAGAGTCGATGTCTGTAGTTTCTTGATGTTCAGCCCTCGCTCAGTAGGACTGGGATGTAGGCTGGATGACGAATGACACTCCCCAGATCCCACAGCAGTCCCAAGCCAGTTTCATCTCAATTCTGTGCTAGGCTAGACCCTGAAGCAATCCTTCCTTGCTTCAGTGTGCACCTGTGCTCCATGTATTACCAGCCCTCAATGTGATACCAGCCTACAGTTTTGACAGGCACTGGAAGTGCTTCTAGGTGTATCACCTAATGCCTTCACTAGGAATTCGATGCCAAAATGAGCACCACTCTGCACATGGGGTGATTTGGGAGGAAAGACCCATGCTTTGTGCAGGGCCACATCCCTGATGACATAGAGGAAAGCAGCCAGTTATGAAAGCAGCTGTGTCCACAGAGCCAGGGCCATGACTATTCCCAAGTCGTGTTTGAATCACTGTTCTGAGCCAGGGACCCCAGGAAGTGACCTAACTTCCCTGGCAATAGGGTCCAACAGAAACTGGAACCTGGGGAACAAGACATGGACATCCTAGAGGAGCCCACTCCCCAGTTCACATGGCTGTAAACATGGCTCTGCTGTGTCCCAATGTGCAGGGGCTGTGGCCTCAGGGAACGTCACAATCAGGGTGACCCTCCAGGGCTGTTGATGTTGCGTCAGGTCTCACGTGAGTTGCCTTGGGCCATTCTCCGTGAGGAACCCAAAGACAATCCTGGGAGACACAGTCCAGTCCACCAACATGATGCCACCCTGGAAGCAATCTCTCTCTTGCTTTGTTGTGTTGAGTGATATTGGGGGTGGGTGTTCCTGTCCTGTGGGGTGGGTCTGACTGCAGAATTGGCAGGTTCATGAGAGGTGAGAAGCCCGGTGGGCAGGACACATCCACAGCCATTTCCCAAGCTGGCTCGTCAGCATGGAGTGAGCCCAGGCAGTGCCTTTAACACGAAGTTTATGCCAAAAACTCTAGGTGGTTCTCTTTTGTCCTGGGTGGATATGTGATCCGACCTTGGTCTGTGCCTGACCTGGGAGCAGAAGGTCGAGTGGGCAGAAGAAGCAATGATAATGGCCGGGTGGGACCCTGATCCCTCCAGTCTTCGTGGGCACTTCTGTTGTTCACTGTAACGGTATAGCCCCCCATTGGAGATTGGCGAGGAGCTCACTGATGTGGACAACCCATGACTCTCCCCTAGTGTGTTGTGGAGCCATACTCCCCACCCCCAGTGCCCACGATGGTCACCGCTGTTTCCAGAAAGTGTCGCCATGGAGGTTTGTCTGTAACCATGGCCCTGGGGTCTATGGGGCCCAATCGTGGGCTACGAAGAGACCTCAGCATAGCCTGTTTTGATCTGGAGCATCATGCTAAGCTTCCCCCCGAGTCAGCTACAGAACCCAGAGCACACCAAGGTACAGCACAAAGGGGAGCAGGCCAGGGATGAACCCTGGGCCAAACAGTGAGAGTTCCAATAGCCTGGCATGGGACATGTAACAAAGGCTGGCCTCAAATTGACTGCAATTTGCCAACACATAACAAACAGAGGAATGGTCTCAATGGAAGGAAAGGTCTGATGGAACCCCCACCGCCCAAACCCCAGCCACAGAAAGTTCACAAATCATAGAGCAAATTACACCCAGGAGGGAGGGGCAGAAGAAACAGAGGAACAGGGGCTTCCCTGGTGCTGCAGTGGTTAGGAATCTGCCTGCCAATGCAGGGGACACGGGTTCGAGCCCTGGTCTGGGAAGACCCCACATGCTGCGGAGCAACTAAGCCCATGCACCACAGCTACTGAGCCTGCGATCTAGAGCCCATGCAGGACTACTACTGAAGTCTGTATGCCTAGAGCCCAAGCTCTGCAACAAGAGAAGCCACCACAATGAGAAGCTGGCACAATGAAGAGTAGCCCCCAGTCGCCACAAGTAGAGAAAGCCCGTGCACAGCAACAAAGACCCAGCACAGCCAAAAATAAATAAAATAAAATAAAATAAAATAAAATAAAATAAAATAAAATAAATAAAAAAAGAAACAGAGGTACAGCTCACTGAGCTGAGGCCCATGGGGCCATAGCCTTGTCCTCCCCTTCCTGGATGACTCAGAGAGATGGAGAGGGAGGAAGGAGGAAATGGCCAGTTATTGCATAGACGTACCTCTAACACTGTTATGCTGGCTACATTCGCTCACCCAGGCAGAGGAAGTCTTCGCCATAATAATGGCAAGGAAAGAAGAAAGAAGAATTATCCCACAGCAGATGAAAGTCTCAAATTGACCCGATTCTCTGCACAAGAAAGGCTGAAGGCGACCTTCCCCCAAGAGAAAGAAAACAAAACAGAACAGAACTCACGAAACTCAGTTCTATAGCAGGATATAAACTTCACTGACAGTACAGAAATTAGCTGCCTTTCTGTACACACATAACATTATCCGAATGAGAAAGGAAGGGGACAACCCTGTGGACAAAGACAGGAACAACACAAAGAAAATGTCTAGGAGGGGCTTCCCTGGTGGTGCAGTGGTTAAGAATCTGCCTGACAATGCAGGGGACACGGGTTTGAGCCCTGGTCCAGGAAGATCCCACGTGCCGCGGAGCAACTAAGCTCGTGTGCCACAACTAATGAGCCTGTGCTATAGAGCCCATGAGCCACAACTACTGAAGCCTGTGCACCTAGAGCCCATTTTCTGCAACAAGAGAAGCCACTGCAATAAGTCCTTGCACCACAATGAAGAGTAGCCCCTGCTCGCTGCAATTAGAGAAAGCCTGCATGCAGCAACGAAGACCCAACATAGCCAAAAATAAATAAGTAAAATAAATACATAAAATAAATAAATTTATAAACAAAGAAAAAAAGAAGAAAATGCCTAGGAGAGCATCTAACCCATGACATACAAGACACGTAATGCAGGAAACGGGACGAGAGACACATTGATGAAAGATAATGAAGAAGACACACACCCAACATGGAATGATAGGTAGTGCTCATGGACTGGAATTGTCCGTCTTTTGGAAATGATACCACACTGTTGGGGAAAGAGAGAGAGTTGAATCCATTCCTCTCAAAATACCCATGGATTGTCTCAGAGAAGTACACCAAGAATTCCCAAATGTGTCTGGAAACGCAGAAGATCCTCAAGAGTGTCCATAACTCTTCAGCAAGAAGTGCAGATTTCAGACATCCCAGGCTGCCTGGTTTCCAACTAAACTGAAAAAATATCATCATCAAGACAGCAAGGTAATGGTACATAAGACATCCACATAGAAGCCAGGAAGAGAAGGAGAGCCCTGAAAGAAAGCCAAGCTTGTGCGCTCAAAGGAGATGAGAAAGGCTGATGGTGACAAGATAGCCTGTGCAATGAATGGTCCTGGGGAAACTTGACCGTTCCATGCATAAGCATCACAGTTGATTCCTTTCTCGTGCCAGCAACAACAAGAACCTCACACCAAATTGACTACATCAATGTCAAATCTGTAGTCAGGCCAGGCCTAGAAGTAAACGATAAGCAGTACATTATTGGACCTCAGCCTTAGGTATCCTCAGGCAAGGGAAACGGAAGCACAATAAATGCATTTGGGGCTCCAGGCGACTGAAAAGGGATTTCGAAGGCAAAGGCAAAGCGTCCGTAGGATGAAAAGGCAGTGCAACGAACGTGAGAAAACATTGATATCCCGATGATGAAACTGACGAGGGGTATCTCCTGGAGAGCAGACTGAGAAGTCGCAAAATGCAAACATTCGAGACACAAAAATACTAACCAAAATAAAACCCTAACAATGTGTGTGTGTGTATGTATGTTCACCTGTACGTATTCTATACAAAATATATCAGGATTATATATAATAAACATATTCTATATCAATAATTTATTATATAGAATAACTTTAGGATACATAATATATGTATAAAGGACAATAGGTATATTATATATATATTATGTATCATACATTTTTCTACTAAATACCTATATAATACATAAATGTAATGAATCATACATATAGATACAAATACGTGGGCACTCACTCACACACACATGCATAAACCAAAGATCACAGGAGAGAATTGATTAGTAGTCACAGACTTTTCCCAAGTAAGTCTGTAGGTGATGACCAAATCACAATGCCCATTCATTCTGGAGGGGTGGGGATATCCACAAGGATATGTGACCAGGAGACAAGACTGCTGGGAGCCAATGCATGAGCCACCCAGCCCTGAGGCCAAGAGGAGACATGTGGACGTGAATCTACCTGCAATGTAGGACTTGGAAGGTTGTATGCCAGAGAGGTTGATATCTGTAGCTTCTTGAAGTTCAGCTGTCACTCGGCAGGATTGGGCTATAGGCCATAGGACGTGTGACACTCCACATATCCCAGAGCAGTCACAAGCATATTTCAGCTGGATTCTCTGCTAAGCCAGCCCCTGAGACAAGCCTTCCATGGTTCAGTGTGCACCTCTGCTCCATGTGATACCAGCACTCCATGTGATACAGGCCTACAATTTTGACAGGCACTGTAACTGCTTCTAGGTCTATCTGCCTAATGCCTTCCCTAGGATGTCGATGCCAGAATGAGCACCACTTTGCAGATATGGAGATTTGGGAGGAGGGGCACATGGTTCCTACATGGCTACATCCCTGATGATATGGATTAGAGCAGCCGGATCTGAAAACAGCTGTGTCCACAGACCTGGGGCGATGATTCTTACCATGTCGTGTTTGTGTCACTGTTCTGGGCCAGGGACCCCAGGAAGTGACCTAACTTTACTAGCAATAGAGCCCGACAGAAACTGGAACCCAGGGAACAAGGCATCAACATCCTGGAGGAGCCCACTCCATATCTCACATGGCTGTAAACATGGCTCTGCTGTGTTCCCATGTGCTGGGGCTTGGCCTAGGAAATGTCACAATCAGGGTGAATTTCCAGGGCTGTTGACGTTGGGCCTGGTCTCAGGTGAGTTGTCTTGGGCCATTGTCTGGGAGGAACCAAAACAGAAACCTCGGAGCCCCAGGCCAGTCCACCACCCTGACACCACCCTGGTACAAATCTGTCCCTTCCCTGGGTGTGTGGAGTGATATTCTGGCTGGGTGTTCCTGTCCTGTGGGGTGGGTCTGCCTCCAGTATAGGCAGGCTCATGCAGGTGAGAAGCCCTGTGGGCCAGACACATCCACAGCCATGTCGCAACCTGACTGGTCGGCATGGAGTGAGCCCAGGCACCACCTTTAAGCTCAGGTTTATGCCAAAACTTCTAGGTGGTTCTCATTGGTCCCGGGTGATATGGGATACAACGTAGGACTGTTCCTGACCAGGGAGCAGACAGTTAAGTGGGCAGAAGAAGCAATTATATTGGCCGTGTGGTGCCTGATCGCTCTGGTGTTGGCTGAACCTTCTCCTCGTCACTGTCATGGTAGTGCCCCATGATGGAGATCCGCGAAGAGCTCACTGATGTGGAAACCCAGTGCTTCTCCCCAAGTGTGGGGATGAGTCATGCCATCCCGCACCCCAACCCCACTTCCCACAAGAGCTAGCACCGGCTCCAGAAAGTGTAGCCATGGAGGGTTCTCTGTAACCAAGGCCCAGGGGTCTATGGGGACCAAGTCTGGGTTATGATGAGACCTCAGCCGAACCGGGTCTGACCTGGAGCACCATGCTAAGCTTCCCCATGAGTCATCTACAGGGCCCAGAGCACACCAAGGTAGAGCACAAAGGTGAGCAGGCAGGGAATGAATCCTGGGCCCCACAGGGTGAGCTCCTAGAGCCTGATCTTGAGCACATACCAAAGGCTGGCCTCAGACCACCCATCTGGTGGATTGCAATTTGCCAACACATAACGAGCAGAGGATTGGTCTAAAAGGAGGTTAACTTCTGATGGAACCCCACTCCACCAACCCCAACCATAGAAGGTTCACAAATGTGGCAAATTATGCCCGGGATGGAAGAGCAGATGAACAGAGGTACAGCTCACTGAGCTGAGGCACATGGGGCCATGGCATACTACAACCCTTCCTGTATGATGCAGAGAGATGGGGAGGAAGGAAAGAGGAGATGGCTAGGTATTGAATACACCTACCCCTAACACTGGTATGCTGGCTACATTCACCAAGGCAGAGGAAGCCTCCCCATAATAACAGCATGGAAAGAAGAAAGAAGAATTATCCGACAGCAGGGGAAAGACTCCAATTAATCCGATTCTCTGAACAGAAAATGCTGAAGGCGACACTCCCCCATGAGAAAACAAAAGAAAACAGAATGAAACTCAGGAAACTCAGTTCGATAACAGGGTACAAACTTAACTGATGCTGGAGAAATTGCTAGCCTTTCTCTACACACACAACACTATCTGAATGAGAAAGGAGGGACACAACCCCGGGGACAATGATGGTAACAACACAAAGAAAATGCCTAGGAAACCATCTAACCCACGATCTGCAAGACACGTAACTCAGAAAATGGGACGAGAGACACACTGATGACAGAAAATGAACACAACCCATACCCAACATGGAATGTTAGGTAGTGCTCATGGACTGTAAGAGTCCCTGTTGTGCAACTGATTCCACACTCTCGAGGAAATCCAGAGAGTTGATGCCATTCCTCTCAAAATACCCACTGATTGTCTCAGACAAGTACACCCAAGAATTCCCAAATGTGTATGGAAATGCAAAAGATCCAAGAGAGTGTCCATACACTCTTCAGCAAGAAGTGCAGATTTCAGACGTCCCAAGCTGCCTGAGTTCCAACTAGACTGCAAATCTACCATTAAGAAGACAGCAAGGTATTGGCACACAAGACATCCACATAGGTGCATGGAACAGGTCGGAGAGCCCCGAGAGAAAGCCAAGCTTGTGAGGTCAAAGGAGGTGAGAAAGTCCAATGGGGACAAGATAGACTGTGCAATGAATGGTCCTGGGGAAACTGGACCTCTCCCTGCATAAGCATCACACTGGATTCCTTTCTCGGGCCACCACCAACAAGAACCTCACCCCAAATCGACCACGGCAATGTCAAATCTGAAGTCAGGCCCGCCCTAGAAGAAACCCATAGGCAGTACATGCTTGGACCTCAGCCTTAGAAGCATGTCTGTGGATCGGTCTCCTCAGGCAAGGGAAACAGAAGCACTATAAAGGCAGTTGAGGCTACAGGCGACTGAAAAGGGATTTCAAAGGCAAAGGCAAATGCAAGGCATCCATAGGAGGAAAAGGCAGTGGAGTGAACATGAGAAAACATTGATTTGCAAACTATGAAACTGGCGAGGGGAATCATCTGGAGAGAAGACAGAGAAGTCACAAAACGCAAGCCTTTGAGACACAAAAACTGTAAATGAAGCTGAACCCTCACAATGTGTATGTGTGTATGTATGTGTGTAGTATCCCTAGATTATATATAATAGACATATTCTATAGCAAGAATTTTTTATATAGAATAAGTTTAGGATACATAATATATATATTAAGGACAATATGTAAAAAAATATATATATACTATGTATCATATATTTCTCTACTTAATACGTACATAATACATACATATAATGAATCATATGTAGAGATACAAATATGCATGCACTCATGTGCAGAAATAACATATAAACCACAAGCTCAGAGGAGAGAACTGAGTAGAAGACACAGACTTTTCCCAAGTCCATCTGTAGGTGAGTACCAAATCACAATGTCCATTCATTCTGGAGGGTTGGGGATATACACAAGGATATGTGACCTGGGGGCCAGATTGCTGGGAACCATAAATTAGTCACCCACCACGGAGACCAAGGGGAGACATGTGGACGTGAATCTATCTGCATTAGCAGGACCTGGAAGATTGTATGCCAGAGGGGTCAATATTTGTAGTTTCTTCACTTTCAGCCCTCACTCGGCAGGACTGGGATATAGGCTGGAAGATGAATGACACCCCCCAAATCGCAGAGCTGTCCTAAGCCAGTTTCAGCTGGATTCTCTGCTAGGCCAGCAACTGAGGCAATCCTTCCTTCGTTCAGTGTGCACCTATGCTCCATGTGATACCAGCCCTCCATGTGATACCAGCCTACAGGTCTGACAGGCACTGTAGGTGCTTGTAGGTCTATCCGCTTAATGTCTTCCCTAAGAAGTTGATGCCAGAGTGAACACCATTTTGCAGATGGGGTGATTAGGGAGGAGGGGCCCATGGTTTTTACAGGGCCACATCCGTGATGACATGGAGGAGAGTAGCCGGTTCTGAAAGCAGCTGTGTCCACAGAGCCAGTGCCATGCCTCTTCCCATGTCTTGTTTGTGTCATTGTTCTGGGCCAGGGACCCCAGGAGGTGACCTGACTTCCCTGCAATAGAGCCCAACAGAAACCTGAACCTGGGTAATTAGACATCAACATCCTAGGGGAGCCCACTCCCCAGCTCACGTGGCTGGAAACATGGCTCTGCAAGGTCCCCTTTGGCTGGGGCTGTGCCCTCAGGAAGTGTCACAATCAGGGTGAGCCTCCAGGGCTGTGGACGTGGGGTCAGGTTTCACATGAGTTGCTTTTGGCCATTGTCCGGGAGGACACCAAAAACAAGCCTGGGAGTCCCAGGCCAGTGCACCAATCTAATACCACCTTGGTAGCAATCGGTCCCTTGCCTTGATGTGTGGAGTGATATTGGGGCTGGGTGTTCCTGTCCTGTGGGGTGAGCCTGCCTCCAGAATGGGTAGGCTCATAAGGGGTGAGAAGTCCGGTGGGCCAGACACATCAACTGCGATATCCCAAGTAGCTGTTCGGGATGGAGAGAGTCCAGACACACTTTTAACTCAAGGTTTATGCCCAAAACTCTAGGTAGTTCTCTTTGGTCTCGGGTGGATATGTGATCCTGCCTAGGTCTGTGCCTCAACTGGGAGCAGAAGGTTGAGTGGGCAGAAGAAGCAATGATAATGGCCGGGTGGGGCACTGATCCCTCCAGTCTTGGTGGGCACTTCTGCTGGTCACTCTATGGTATAGCCCCACGTTGGAGATCATCGAGGAGCTCAACAATGTGGACACCCAAAGCCTCTCCCAGAGTGTGGGGCTGAGTCACGCTACCCTGCACCCCACCCCACTGCCAACAAGAGTGAGCGCCAGCTCCAGAAATTGTGGCAATGGAGAGTTTTCTGTAACCAGGAACCAGGGGTCTACAGGGCCCAATCCTGCTCTTAGAAGAGACCTCATCACAGCTGGATATGCCCTGGAGCATCATGATAAGCTTAGCCCTGATTCAGCTACAGGACCAGAGCAAATGAAGGCAGAGCACAAAGGTGAGCAGGCCGGGGATGAATCCTGGGCCCCACAGGGTGAGTTTCCAGAGCCTGGTCTTTGACACATATGAAATGCTGACCTCAGACCAACCATCAGGTTTACAGCAATTTGCCAACATATAATGTACTGACGATTGGTCTCAATGGAGGGAAAGGTCTGATGGAATCCACACTCTCACAACCCCAGCCCCAGAATGTTCACTGATGGTGAATAAATTATGCCCGGAGAGAGGGGCAGATGAACAGAGGTACAGCTCACAGAGCTGAGACCAATGGGGTCATGGCCTAGTCTTCCCCTTCCTGGATGACTCAGAGAGATGGAGAGGGAGGAAGGAGGAGACATCCAGTTATTGCATACACCTACTTCTAACACTGGTACACTGGCTACATTCATTCACCCAGGCAGAGGAAGTCTTCACCATAATAACGCCATGGAAAGAAGAAAGAAGAGTTATCTGACAGCAGATGAAATACTCCAATTGACCAGACTCTCTGCACAGAAAATGCTGAAGGCAACCTTCCCACAACAACAACAACAACAACAACAAAAACAGGACAGAATGCAGGAAACTCAGTTCGATAGCGGGGTACAAACTTCATTGATGCTACAAAAATTGCTTGCCTTTCTGTACACACACAACACTATCAGAATGAGAAGGAAGGAGACAACCCTGTGGACAATGATGATATCAACACAAAGAAAATGCCTAGGAGACCATCTAACCCACGACATAAAAGACACGTAACTAAGAAAACGGGATGAGAGACACAATGATGAAAGAAAATGAAGATGACACACACCCAACATGGAATGATAGGTAGTGATCATGGACCGGAAGAGTCCCTCTTGTGCAAATGATTCCACACTCTTGAGGAAATCCAGAGAGTCGATGTCATTCCTCTCAAAATACCCACGGATTTTCTCAGGCAAGTACAACCAAGAATTCCCAAATGTGTCTGGAAACGCAAAATATCCTCGAGAGTGTCCATACACTCTTCAGCAAGAAGTGCAGATTTCATATGTCACAAGCTGCTTGATTTCCAAATAGAATGCCAACCTACCATCATCAAGACAGCATGGTATTGGCACACAAGACATCCACATATTTGCAACGATGAGAATGGAGAGCCCCGAAACAAAGCCAAGCTTGTGCGGTAAATGGTGATGAGAAAGTCTGATGGGGACAAGGTAGCCTGTGCAGTGTATGGTCCTGGGGAAACTGGACCTCTCCATGCATATGCATCACACTGGATTCCTTTATCGTGCCACCAACAACAAGAAACTCAGAGCAAATTGACAACTGCAATGTCAAATATGACGTCAGACGAGGCCTAGAAGAAAGCCATAGGCAGTACATACTTGGATCTCAGACTTAGAAGCATGTCTGTGGATTGGTCTTCTCAGGCAAGGGAAACAGACACACAATAATGGTAGTTGGGGCTCCAGGCGATTGAAAAGCGGTATCGATGGAAAAGGCAAAAACGCATCCACACGACGAAAAGGCAGTGAAGCGAACGTGAGAAAACATTGACTTGCAAACGATGGAACTGTCAAAGGGGATCATCGGGACCACAGACCGAGAAGTCACAAAACGCAAGGTTTCGAGACACAAAAACCCTAACCGAGTGAAGCCTAACAATGTGTGTGTGTGTATGTATGTGCATCTGTAGGTATTCTATACATAATATAGGTAGTTTATAGTTAATAAACATATTGTATGTCAAGAATTTATTATACAGAATAAGTTTAGGATACATAATATATATATTAATGGCAATATGTATAATATATATTATGTATCATAAATTTTTCTACTTAATACCTACATAATACATACATATAATGAATCATACGTAGATGGACTAGATGGACTCCTAGTTATTTTCTATGTGTGTTCCCTTCATTGTCCACGAGTTTGTCGCTTTCTTTCTCATTAGGATAACTTGTTTTGTGTGTACAGAAAGGCAATCAATTTCTGTAGCATCAGTGAAGTTTGTACCCTGCTATGGAAATGAGTTTCCTGAGGTCTGTTCTGTTTTGTTTTGTTTTCTCCTGGGGGAGGCTCGCCTTCAGCATTTTCAGTTCAGAGAATCGGGTCAATTGGAGTCTTTCCTCTGCTGTCAGATAATTCTTCTTTCTTCTTTCCATGCCGTTATTATGGTGAGGATTTCCTCCACCTTGGTGAATGAATGTAGCCAGCATACCAGTGTTATTGTTAGGTGTATGCAATAATTGGCTGTCTTCTCCTTCCTCCCTCTCCATCTCTCTGAGTCCTCCAGGAAGGGCAGTACTAGGTCAGGGACCCATAGGTCTCAGCTCGATGAGCTGGAATGCTGTTCACTTGGCACTCCCTCCCAGGCATAATTTGACTTACTGTGACTGGGGGTGCAGGGTTTGGGTGGCGACAGGTTTCATCAAAATTTTCCCTCCATTGAGACCAATCCTCTGTTTGTTATGTGTTGGCAAATTGCAGTCCACCAGATAGGTGGTCTTAGGCTAGCCTTTGGTATGTGCCCAATACCAGGCTCTTGAGGCTCATTCTGTGAGGCCCGGGATTCATCCCAGGCCTACTCACATTTGTGCTCTGCCTTGGTGTGCTTCGGATCCCATAGCTGGCTCGGGGGGAAGCGTAGCACAATTCTCCCTGTCAGATCCGGCTGGCTGACCTCTCTTGGTAGCCCAGAATTGGGACCCGTAGAAACCTGGGCGCTGGTTCTGGAGAACCCTCCATGGCCACACTCTCTGGACCTGGTGCTGGCACACATGGGCAGTGGGGGCTGGTGCTGGATGGCATGACTCGGCCCGAGACTAGAGGAGATGCTTTGGATGTCCACATAGTTGAGCTCCTCACCGATCTTCACTGTGGGGCTCTGCAATGACCATGACCAGCAGAAGGGCTGGCCCAGCCCCGAAGGATCAGGGTCCCACCTGGCCATTATCATTGCTTCTTCTGCCCCCTCAACCTTCTGATCCCAGATCAGGCACAGACCTAGGTCTGATCACATATCCAACCGGGACCAAAGAGAGCCATTTAGAGTTTTTGTCATAAACCTTGGGATAAAAGGCTGTGCCTGGGCTCGCTTCATCCCAACCAGCCATATTGGGACACAGCTGTGGATGTGTCTGGGCAAGTGGGCTTGTCACTCATCATGAGCCTGCCCATTCTGGAGGCAGACCAATCCCACAGGACAGGAACACCCACCACCAACAGCACTCCACAATCCAAGCAAGAGACCAATTACTACCACACTGGCATGAGTGTGGTGTCCTGGCCTGGGGCTCCCAGGCTTGCATTTGGGGTCCTCCTAGACAGTGGCCCAAGGCAATTCGTGTGAGACCCGATCCAATGTCAATAGCCCTGGAGGATCACCCTGACTGTGAAGTTTCCTGATGCCACAGCCCCAGCACATGGGGACACTGCAGAACCATGTTTTCAGCCATGTGAGCTGGGAAGGGGGCTCCAATAGGATGTGGATGCCTCGTTCCCCAGGTTCCAGGTTCTGTTGGTCTCTATTGCCAGGGACTTGAGGTCACCTACTGGGGTCCCCTGGCCAAGACCAGTGACACCAACACGGCATGGGCAGAGTCATGGCCCCGGCTCTGTGGACACTGCTGCTTTCAGACCCGGCTGCTCTCCTTTGTGTCATCAGGGATGTGGCCCTGTACAAACCATGGGTCTCTCCTCCCCAGTCTCCCCATCTGCAAAGTTGTGCTCATTCTCGCATTGACTTCTTAGGGCAGCCATTAGGTTGATAGACCTAGAAGCACCTACAGTGCCTGTCAAACCTGTAGGCTAGTGTAAAATCAATGGCTGGTATCACATGGAGTGCAGGTGCACACTGCACAAAGGAAGGATTGCCTCAAGAGCGGTCCTAGCACAGAATCCAGCTGAAACTGGCTTGGGTCTCCTCTGGGATCTCGGGAGAGTCACTTGTCCTCCAGCCTGCATCCCAGTTCCACCGAGGGAAGGCTGAACATCAAGACATTTCAGACATCAAACCCTCTGGCATACAACCTTCCAGGTCCTCCTGTTGCAGGTAGATTCACGTCCACATGTGTCCTCTTGGCCTCCAGTGTGGGTTGCCCCTGCATTGGTTCCCGGCAGTCTTGCCCCCAGGTCACATATCTTTGTGGAAATCCCCACCTCCCAAGAATGGATGGACATTGTGATTTGGTCCTCGCCTACAGATGGACTTGGGAAATGTCTGTGACTTCTACTCAATTCTCTCCTGTGATCCTGTGGTTTTTGTGTGTGTGTTTGCATGAGCACAGGCGTATTTGTATCTCTACATATGATTCATAATATGTATGTATTATATAGGTATTAATACAAAAATTTATGATACATAATATATATGTTAAACATATTGCCCTTAATATATATATATTATGGATCATAAACCTATTCTATATAATATATTCTTGATATAAAATATGTTTATTATATATAATCTAGGTATCCTATGTATAGAAATCCTACAGTTGCCCATACATAGACACACCCACACATTGTTAGGGGTCAGCTTCCATTAGGGATTTGTGTCTTGAAGCCTTACATTTTCGACTTCTCAGACTGCTTTCCAGATGACCACCCTCCTCAGTTCCATCATTTGCAAATCAGTGTTTTTGCACATTCACTCCACTGCCTTTTATTCATGGGGACGCTTTGCCTTTTCCATTGAAAACACTTTTCAGTCGCCAGGAGACCCAACTGCCTTTATTGTGCTTTTGTTTCCCTTGCCTGAGGAGACCGGTCCACAGACATGCTTCTAAGACTGAGTTCCAAGAATGTACTGCCTATGGGTTACTTCTAGGTCTGGCCTGAATTCAGGTTTGACATCGCAGTAGTCGATTTGGTGTGAGGTTCTTTTTCTAGGTGACATGGGAAAGAAATCTAGTGTGATGCTTTTGCAAGGAATGGTCCAGTTTCCCCAGGACCATTTATTGCAGAGGCTATCTTTTCCCCATTGGACCTTCTCACTTCCTTCGACCACACAACCTTCACTTTCCTATGGGGCTCTCTGTTCTCCTCTTTGCATCTATGTGGATGTCTTG
Source organism: Balaenoptera acutorostrata (assembly GCF_949987535.1). Taxonomy (NCBI): domain Eukaryota; kingdom Metazoa; phylum Chordata; class Mammalia; order Artiodactyla; family Balaenopteridae; genus Balaenoptera; species Balaenoptera acutorostrata. The sequence continues at coordinate 550,319 of NW_026646471.1, forward strand.
TGTGCCAATACCATGCTGTCTTCCTGATGGTAGGTTTGCCATCTAGTTAGAAATTAGGCAGAGTGGGATATCTGAAATCTGCACTTCTTGCTGAAGAGTATATGGACACTGTCAAGTATCTTTTACATTTCTAGATACATTTGGGAATTCTTGGTAGTACTTATCTGAGAAAATCCGTGGGTATTTTTAGAGGAATGGCATCGACTTTCTGGATTTCCTTGAGACTGTGGAATCATTTGTACAAGATGGACTCTTCTGATCCATGAGCACTACCTATCATTCCATGTTGGGTGTATGTCGTCTTCATTTTCTTTCATCAATGTGTCTCTCGTCCTGTTTTCCGAGTTACAGGTCTTGTAGGTCCTGGGTAGATGGACTCCTATGTATTTTCTTTGTTTGTTACCATCATTGTCCATGGAGTTGTGTCCTTCTTTTCTCTTTAGGATAGTTTGTTGTGTGTGTACAGAAAGGCTACCAATTTCTCTAGTGTCAGTGAAGTTTTTACCCCGCTATCAAACTGAGTTTCCTGTGTTCTGTTCTGTTTTGTTTTGATTTCTCCTGGGGAAGGATTGCCTTCAGCATTTTCTGTGCAGAGAATCGGGTTAATTGGAGACTTTCCTCTGCCATTGGATAATTCTTATTTCTACTTTCCATGCCATTATTATGGTGAGGATTTCCTCCGCCCTGGTGATTGAATGTAGCCAGCGTACCAGTGTTAGTGTTAGATGTATGCAAAAACTGGCTGTCTTCCCCTTCTCCCTGTCCATCTCTCTGGGTCCTCCAGGAAGGGCACAACTATGCCAGGGCCCCATAGGGCTCAGCTCACTGGGGTTGAATGCTGTTCATCTGGCACTCCATCCCCCATGAAATTTGATTTACCATCTGTGAACTTACTGTGGCTGGTGGTGTGGCATTGGGGGGGGGGCGTAGTGGTTCCATCATACCTTTCCCTCCATTGAGACCAATCCTCTGTTCGTTATGTGTTGGCAAATTGCAGTCCACCAGATGGGTGGTCCGAGGCTAGCCTTTGGTACGTGCCCAAGACCAGGCTCTGGGGGCTCACCTTTTGTGACCCAGGATTCATCCCCGACCTGCTCATATTTGTGCTCTGCGTTGGTGTGCTCTGGGTCCTGTACCTGGCTCAGGGGAAGCGTAGCACAATGCTCCAGGTCTGATCTGGCTGGGCTGAGCACTCTTGGTGGCCCAGGATTGGGCCCCATATAACCCTGGGCCCTGGTTCCAGAGAACCCTACACGACCACTCTCTCTGGATGTGGCGCTGGCCCTCGTGGGCACTGGAGGCGGGGAGTGGGGTGGCGTGACTCAGCCCCACACTAGAGGAGATGCATTGGGTGTCCACATTGTTGAGCTCCTCATGGATCTCCAATGTGTGACTCTACTATGTCAGTGACCAACAGAAGGTTCAGCCTCACTTGGAGGGATCAAGGCTCCACGTGGCCATTATCATTGCTTCTTCTGCCCACTCGACTTTCTGATCCCAGATCAAGCAGAGACCAAGGTCGGATCACATATCCAACTGGAACCAAAGTGAAGCACCAGAGGATTTGGCATAAACCTCGGGCTAAAAGGCGCTGCTTGGGCTTGCTATGTTCCGACCAGCCAGATTGTGACATTGGTGTGGATGTGTCCGGCCCACCGAGCTTCTCACCCCTCACCAGCCTGCCCATGCTGGAGGCAGACCCACACCACAGGACAGGAACACCCACCCCCAACAACACTCCACACATCCAGGGAAGGGACAGATTGCTACCAGACTGACATTAGTGTTGTGTCCCGACCTGGGGCTCCAAGTCTTGCCTTTGTGGTCCTCACGGATAGTGGCCCAAGGCAACTCACGTGAGACCTGACCCAACTTCAACAACCCTGGAGGATCACCCTGACTGTGACGTTTCCTGAGGCCTCAGCCCCAGCACATGGGGATCCCAGCAGCCAAGTGAGCTGGGGAAGTGGCTCCTTTAGGATGTGGATGCCTCGTTCCCCAGGTTCCCGGTTCTGTTGGGCTCTATTGCCAGGGAAGTGCGGTCACCTCCAGGGGTCCCCTAGCCCAGACCAGTGACACCAACATGGAATGAGCAAAGTCATGGCCCTGGGACTGTGGACACAGCTGCTTTCAGACCAGTCTGCTCTCATCCATGTGTCATGAGGGATGTGGCCCTGTAAAAACCATGGACCCCTCCTCCCGAATCTCCCCATCTGCAAAGTGGCACTCATTTTGGTATCGACTTCCTAGGGAAGCCATTAGGTTGACAGACCTAGAAGCACCTACAGTGCCTATCAAACCTGTAGGTTAGTGTCACATGGAGGGCTGGTATCACATGGAGTGCAGGTGCACATGGCACAAAGGAAGGATTGCCTCAGTGGCTGGCCAGCACAAAATCCAGCTGACACAGGCTTGGGTCTCCTCTGTGATCTCGGGTGAGTCACTCATCCTCTGGCCTACATCCCAGTCCCCCCGAGGGAGGCAAGAAATTTCAGACATTGACCCCTCTCTCATAAAACCTTCTAGGTCCTCCAGTTGCAGGTAGATTCACATCCACATGTCTCTCTTGCTCTCCAGAGTGAGTTGCCCCTGCATTTGCTCACAGCAGGCTTGCCTCGAGGTCCCATATCATTGTGGAAATCCCCACCTCTCCAGAATGGATGGACTTAGTGATTTGGTCCTCACCTACAGACTGACCTGGGAAAAGTCTGTGACTTCCACTCAATTCTCTCCTGTGATCATGTAGTTTGTGTGTGTGTGTGCGAGTCAAGGCCCGCTTAATTGTATCTCTAAGTATGATTCATAATATGTATGTATTATATAGGTATTAAGTAGAAAATTTTATGATACATAATATATATATTATACATATTGCCCTTCTTATATATATTATGTATCCTAAGCTTATTCTCTATAATAATTTCTTGATATACAATATGTTTATTATATATAATCTAGGTATATTATGTATAGAATACCTACAGATGCACATACATACACACAAACTCAATGTTATGGTTCATCTTTGTTTAGGGATTTTGTGTCTCAAAAGCTTACGTTTTGCGAATTCTCAGTCTGCTTTCCAGATGATCCCTCTCGTCAGTTCCATCGTTTGCAAATAGATGTTTTCTCACATTTGATCTGCTGTCTTTTCGTCGTTTGGATGCTTTGCCTGTTCCGTCGCAAAACCTTTTCTGTCGCCTGGAGCCCCAACTCCATTATTGTGCTTCTGTTTCCCTTGCCTGAGGAGGCCGTATCACAGACATGCTTCTAAGGCTGAGGTCCAAGTATGTACTGCCTATGGGTTACTTCTAGGCCTGGCCTGACTTCAGCTTTGACATTGTGGTAGGTTATTTGTTTTGAGGTTCTTGTTGTAGGTGGGAAGAGAAAGGAATACAGTGTGATGCTTGTGCATGGAGTGGTCCAGTACCCCCAGAACCATTCAATGCACAGACTATCTTGTCCCAATCAGACCTTCTCACTGCCTTTGACTGCACAAGCTTGTCTTTGTTTTGGGCCTCTCCATTCTCTTCCTTGCATATATGTGTAAGACTTGTTTGCAATTACCATGCTGTCTTGATGATGGTAGGTTTGCAGTCTAGGTTTGCCTGTTTGGAAAACAGGCAGGGTGGGATGTCCGAAATCTGCACTTCTTTCTGAAGAGTGTTTGGACACTCCCAAGGATCTTTTGCGTTTCCAGACACATTTGGGAATTCTTCCTTGTACTTTGTCTGAGAAAATCCGTGGGTATTGTGAGAGGAATGGCATCGACTCTCTGGATTTCCTCGAGAGTTTGGAATCATTTGCACAAGATGGACTCTTCCAATCCCTGAGCACTACATATCATTCCATGTTGGGTGTGTTTCATCTTCATTTTCTTTCATCAATGTGTCTCTCGTCCCGTTTACTGAGTTACGGGTCTTGTAGGTCATGGGTTAGATGGTCTCCTTGGTATTTTCTTTGTGTTACCATCATTGTCCATGGGGCTGTCTCCTTCCTTTGTCATTTGGATCATGTTGTGTGTGTAAAAATGGCAACCAATTTCTGTAGCACCAGTGAAGTTTGTACCCTGCTCTCGAACTGAGTTTCCTGAGTTCTGTTCTATCTTGTTTTGCTTTCTCTTGGGGAGAGTCACCTCCAGCATTTTCTGTGCAGTGATTCGGGTCAATTGGAGTCTTTCCTCTTCTGTCGGATAATTCTTCTTTCTTCTTTCCATGTTGTTATTATGGCAAGGACTTCCTCCTCCTGGGTGAATGAATGTACACAGTGTACCAGTATTAGAGGTAGGTGTATGCAATAACTGGCTGTCTTCTCCTTCCTCCCTCTCCATCTCTCTGAGTCCTCCAGGAAGTGCACGACTAGGCCAGGGCCCCTTAGGGCTCTGCTCAGTGAGGTGAACTGCTGTTCGTCTGCCCCTCCCTCCAAGGTGTAATTTGCTCTACCATCTTTGAACCTTCTGTGGTGGGGGGTGGGGGGTTGGAGGGGTGGAAGTCCCATCAGACCTTTCCCTCCATTGAAACCAATCCTCTGTTCGATATGTGTTCACAAATTGCAGTTCACCAAATGGGTGTCCTGAGGCCAGCCTTTTGTACATGCCCAATACCATGTTCTTGGGGCTGATCATGTGGGGCCCAGGATTCATCCCCAGCCTGCTCACCTTTGTGCTCTGACTTGGTGTGTTCCGGGTCCTGTAGATGGCTCTGGGGGAAGCTTAGCATGATGCTCCAGGTCAGAACTGGTTGTGCTGAGCTCTTTTCATAGCCCAGGATTGAGCCCCGTAAACCCCTGGGCCCTGGTTCCAGAGAACCCTACATGGCCACACTCTCTGGAGATGGCGCTGTTCCTCTTTGGAAGTGGGGGCGGGGTGCAGGGTTGTGTGACTCTGCCTCACACTCGGGGAGATGCATTGGGTGTCCACATCAGTGAGCTCCTAGCCAATCTGCAACGTGGGGCTCTGCCATGACAGTGACCAGCAGAAGGGCTGGCCCAGACTGGAGGGATCAGGGCCCCACTCGGCCATAATCATTGCTTACTCTGCCACTCCACCTACTGCTCCCAGATCAGGCACAGACCTATGTCGGATCACATATCCACCCGGCACCTAAGGAAACCACCTAGAGTTTTGGCATAAACCTTGGGCTAAAGGATGCTGCTTGGGCTCACTCCACCCCAACCATCCAGCTTGGAACATGGCTGTGGATATGTCTGGCCCACCAGGCTTCTCACCCCCCATGAGCCTGCAAATGCTGGAGGCAGAACCACCCCACAGGACAGGAACAACCACCCCCGGCAACCATCCACACATCCAGACAAGGGAGAGATTGCTACCAGGTTGGCATTACGGTGGTGGCCTGCCATGGGGCTCCCAGGTGGCTTTTGGGGTCCTCCCAACAATGGTCCAAAGCAATTCCCGTGAGACCTGACCCAACGTCAACAGCACTGGAGGATCACCCTGACTGTGACATTTCCTGAGGCCACAGCCAATGCACATGGGGACACAGCAGAACCAGGTTACAGCCACATGAGCTGGGGAGGGGCTCCTCTAGAATGCAGATGCCTCATTCCCCAGGTTCCGGTTTATTTTGGGCTTTATTGCCAGGGAAGTGAGATCACCTCCTGGGGTTCCCTTGCCCAGACTGTTGACCCAACACGGCATGGGCAGGACCATAGCCCCAGCTCTGTGGTCACAGCTGCTTTCAGTCCCGGCTTCTCTCCTCCGTGTCATCAGGGATGTGGCCCTGTACAAACCATGGGCCTCTCCTCCCCAGTCTCCCCATCTGCAAAGTGGCACTCATTCTGTCATCGACTTCCTAGGGAAACCATTAGGCCAATAGACCTAGAAGCCCCTACAGTCACTGTCATACCTGTAGGCTGGTATCACATTGAGGGCTGGTATCACATGGAGTGCAGGTGCACACTGCACAAAGGAAGGATTGCTTCAGGGGCTGGCCTAGAACAGAATCCAGCTGAAACAAGCTTTGTTCTGCTCTGGGATCTCGGGAGAGTCACTCATCCTCCCGTATACATCCCAGTCCCGCCAAGGGAGGGCTGAACGTTAAGAAACTTCAGACATCGACCCCTCTGGCATACAACATTCCAGGTCCTCCTGTTGCAGTTACATTCACGTCCACATGTCTCCTCTTGGCCTCCGTGGTGTGTTGCCCCTGCTTTGGCTCCCGGTAATCTTGCCTCCAGGTCACATATCCTTGTGGATATTGCCACCCCTGCAGAATGGATGAACATTGTGATTTGGTCCTCACCTACAGACGGACTTGGGAAAACTCTATGACTTCTACTTGATTCTCTACTGTAATCGTGTGGTTTGTGCATGTGTGTGCCCGTGAACGTATGAGTATTTGTATCTCTATGTATGATTCATAATATGTATGTATTATATAGTTATTAAGCAGAAAAAATTATGATACATAATATATATATTATACATATAACCATTAATATACTTATTATGTATCCTAAGCTTATTCTTTATAATAAATTATTGATATAGAATATATTAATTATATATAATCTAGGTATATTATGTATGGTATACATAGAGGTGCCCATATATACACACACACACATTGTTAGTGTTCAGCTCCGGTTAGGGTTTTTGTGTCTCGAAGGCTTACTTTTTGTGACTTCTCTGTCTGCTTTCCAGATGTTCCCCCTCGTCAATTCCATCTTTTGCAAATCAATGTTTTCTCACGTTCGCTCTGCTGCCTTTTCTTTGTTAGGACGCTTTTCCTGCGCCCTCAAAAGCACTTTTCAGTAGCCTGGAGCCCCAACTGCGTTTATTGTGCCTCTGCTTCCTTTTCCTTAGGATACTAATCCACAGACATGCTTCTAAGGCTGAGGTTCAAGATATACTTCCTATGGGTTTCTTCTAGGCCTGGACTGATTTCAGGTTTGACATTGCAGTAGTCGGTGTGAGGTTCTTGTTGTATGTCGTATGAGAAAGGAATCCAGTGTGATGCTTGTGCATGGAGTGGTCCAGTTTCCCCAGGACCATTCATTGCACAGGCTATGGTGTTCCCATCGGACCTTCTCACCTCCTTTGGCCGTTCAAGCTTGGCTTTCTTTCAGGGCTCTCGATTCTCTTCCTTGCATCTATATGGATGTCTTGTGTGCAAATAGCATGCTGTCTCGATGATGGTAGGTTTACAGTCTACTTGGAAATCAGAGTTAGGCTTATGCAATAATTAGCAATCTTCTCCAGCCTCCCTCTCCATTTTTCTAAGGCCTCCAGGAAGGGCACGGCTAGGTCAGGGCCCCATAGGACTCAGGTCAGTGAGCTGGAACACTGTTCAACTGCCCAGCATCCTGGCAGTAATTTTCTCTACAATCTGTGACCATTCTTTGGCTGGGAGTGGGGGATGGAGTGGGTGGCTGTGCCGTCAGATCCATCCCGCTTTGAGACCAATCATCTTTTCCTTATGTGTTGGCAAATTGCAGACAAACAGATGTAGGTCAGAGACCAGCTTTTGGTCCAGAAATAAGGCCAGCCTCTGTGTGCTTACCCTGTGGGGCAGGGCATTCACACCAGCCCTGCTCACCGTTTTGCTCCACATTGGTGTGCTCTGGGTCCTGCATCTGACTCGGGAGGAAGCTTGGCACAGTTCTCCATGTCAGAGCATGCTGTGATGAGCTCTTTCCATAGCCTAGGATTGGGCCCCATAGACTTTTGGTTCCTGGTTCCACAGCATCAACGGCTATCAGTGTCACTGGAAATCAGTGTCCCCATATAAAACAAGGGCAATCACAGCATCAATGGTTATCAGTCTCACTTGTAATCTGTGTCCATATATAACAAGGGCAGCCACTGCATCAACAGCTATCAGCCGCCCTGGAACTCAGTGTCTACATATAATAAGGGGAAGCACAGATCCCCACCTAAGAGTCTCACTGGAAATCTTTGTACACATATAACAAGAGCACCACAGGTCAACGGATATCACTTGCACTGGAAATCAGTGGCCAACTACAACAAGGGAAAAACAGCATCAATGGATGTCAGTCTCACTGGAAATGAGTGTCCACATATAACAAGTTCATCCACAGCATCAAGGACTATCAGTCTGACTGGAAATCATTTTCCACATATAACAAGGTCAACCACAGTTCAACTGCTATCTGTCTCACTGAAAATCACTCTCCACATATAACATGGGACACCACAGGTCAACGGCTATCAGCCACACTGGAAACAAATGTCCACATATAACAAAGGCAACCACAGCACCACTGGGTTTCATTCTCACTGGAAATCAGAGTCCACATATATCACATGCAAACACAGGTCAACGGCTATCAGTCTCACTGGAAATCATTGTCCACATGTAACAAGTGCAACCGCAGCATCATGGGTTATCAGTCTCACTCATAAAGAGTGTCCACATATAACAAGGGAAACCACAGAGCAACAGCTATCAGTTTGATTGGATATTTGAGTCCAAATATCACAAGGGAAACCATAGCATCAATGGCTATCAGTCTCACAGGAAATCAGTGTCCACATATAACTAGGGAAAGCAGAGCAACAAAGGCAATCAGTCTCCATGGAAATCAGTTTCCACATATATCAAGAGCAACCACAGCATCAACGGATGTCAGTCTCACGGGAAATCAGTCTCCACATAAAACAAGTGCAACAAGAGAATCAACGGCATTCATTCTCACTAGAAATCAGTGTCCACATATAAAAAGTGCAATGACAGCATCGAAGGCTATGAGTCTCACTGGAAATTTTTGCCCACATGTAACAAGGGCAGCCACTGCATCAATGGATATCACTCTCACTGGAAGTCTTGGCCCACATGTAATGAGGGCAGCCACAGTTCATCGGGTATCAGTCTCACTGGAAATCAGTGTCCACCTATAATAAGGGCAATGAAAGCATCAACGACTATCAGCTTCACTGGAAAACACTGTCCAACTATTACAAGGGCAACCACAGTTTAACGGCTATCAGTCTCAATGGAAATCAATGTCCACATATAAAAAGGGCAACCTCAGCATCAATTGCTATCTGTCTCTCTGGAAATCAGTGTCTACATATAACAAGGGGAACTACAGGTCAAAGGTTACCAGTCTCACAGAAAATCAGTGTCCGCATATAACAAGGGCAACCTCAGCATCAATGGCTATCAGTCTCACTGGAAATCATTATCCATGTATACAAAGGGCAACCACAGCATCAACCACAGCTATTTGTCCCTCTGGAATCAGGATACACATATAACAAGGACAGCCAGAGCATCAAATGATATCAGTCTTACAGGAAATCATAGTCCATATATAACAAGAGCCTCCACAGCCTCAACAGTTATCAGTCCCACTGGAAATCTGTGAACACAATTAAAATGTGTCCCCACAAAATCAATGGTTATCAACACCCTGTAAATATTTTTCCAAATATAACAAGGGCAATAACAACTAAACTGCTGTCAGTCTCACTGTAAATCAGTGTCCAGATATATCAAGTGCAAACACAGGTCAACCTCTATGTGTCTCACTGGAAATCACTGTACCAATATAACAAGGAGAACCACAGATCTACGACTATGTCTAATTGGAAATCACTCTCTACATATAACAGTGGCAACCACAGCATCAATGGCTATCAGTCTCTCTGGAAACAGTGTCCACATGTACTAAGGCCAGCCACTGGTCAAAGGCTATCCATCTCACTGGAAATAAGAGTCCACATTCATCAAGCCACAGCATCAAGAACTTTCAGTCCCACTGGAAATCAGTGTCCACATATAGCAAGGGCAAACACAGCATCAACAGCTATAAGTGTCACTGGAATTGAGTTCACATATAACAATGGCAACCACACCTTCAATGGCTATACATATCACTGGAAATCAATGTCCACATATAAGAAGGACATCCACAGCATCAAAGGTTATCAGTCTCATTGGAATTCAGGGTCTACATATAACAGGGGAAACCACAGGTCAACGACAATCAGTCCACTTGAAATCAGTGTCCACATATAACAAGGGCAACTGCTGGTCAACATATATTTGTCTCACTGGAAGTCAGTGTTCATATATAACTAGGGCAGTCACACCATCAACAGCTATCACTCCCAGTGGAAATCAGAGTCCTCATTTAAAAAGTGCATCCAGAGCATCAATGGCTATCCGTCTAACTGGAAATCACTGTCCACATACAACAAGTGCAACCTAAATTCAATGGATATCCGTCCAACGGGAAATCAGTTTCCACATATAACAAGGTCAACGACAGCCTCAACTGCTAACAGTCTCTCTGGAAATCAGTGTCCACATATAACCAGTGCAACCACAGAATCATTGACTATCATGCACACTGGAAATCAGTATTCACATATAATAAGGGCACTGACAGAATCAACGGTTATCAGTCTCACTGGAAATCAGTGGCCACATATGCCAAGGGCAACCACAGTATTAATGGCTATCAGTCACACAGTAAATCAGTGTCCACGTATATCAAGGGTAACCACAGGTCAACGGATATCATTCTCACTGGTTTCTGTGTCCATATATATCAACGGCAACCACAGCATCAACCACTAACACTCACTGGAAATCAGTGCCCTCCTATAACAAGGGCAACCACAGCATCAGTGGCTCTAAGTCTCACTGGAAATAAGGTCCACATATACCAAGGGCAGCCACAGTTCAATGGCTAGCTGTCTCATTGGAAATCAGTGTCCAGATACAAGAAGGGCAGCCACAGCATCAACCACTATTAGTGTCACTGGAAATCAATGTCCACATATAAAATGGCAAGCACAGCATTAATGGCTGTCAGCCTCACTGGAAATCACTCTCCTCATATCTTTTGTAGCACTTGAGCTAATCACACAGCAAGTAAAGTCAGGGAACTGGAAATAGTGTAACTCCTGTTTCTGATTTAATTTACAGAGGATTTGGGTGGTCAGACTCAGTTAGTCCAAATAATTAAGAAATCAGTTGGAAAGAAATCATCACCTGAGTTCTAATTGTTGGCACAGTAACACGATGTGTGCCTGGCGAGTAGAGGGTATTCACATGATGATGAGAGGAAGACTTGACATTCCAAAGAATGAATAACAAATACGATATAGAACATACAAATATGGTGTTATGGTCCATTCTTCAGAGATGTCTCATCTGAATTTAAACACTTAAATTAGAAATCTCCAACCTGTCACTTTCTCAAATATATATCTTAAGAGAATCTGGATAAAACAGGGGCTGCATTTGACGTTCAAAAGAATGTTGCTTGATAATGAGTCATACACAGTTACTGGACAGGTGAGCTGGTCAGCAGTGCACTGGCAAGAGGGACAAGGAAGGTATGTGGGATCTCGGAAGATCCTTTTACTATAGTAGGAAGATCAAAGTTGGGCAAGGGAAAGCAGATGGAGTTCTCTGATTTTTTAAAAGTATTTGACCTATATTTAGAAATCCATTTCTATGTAACTTAATATCTGATTTGTTGTTTAACTAGGAAGAAAAAAAAATCACTCAAGCCTACATGTCTCTTTCCTAATCATATATTAGGGAGGAAACGTGTTTCACGGACCTTACTTGCAGCACTGATAAGAATACATTTACGATATAACAGCAATAATGTTGTGAACGTTACCCAGGGAAGTCAGCTAACTTACCCAAGGTCATTGCATATCCAGAAAAAGAAAGTAAATTTTCCTACCTCCAACTAAGCAGATAAGCTTTCCTGCAGTACAAAGAGCCTATACACTGAGACCCTGAAAATGATGGTTTTTAAAAAAATCCAAGCTGAATACAACTTGATATTCTGGTTGGATTAAATATGTAACAGAGCTTCTAGTATTACCCAATGGAAAGAAATAAAAAACAAATGGAAGTGGTAAGATGTTCTGGCAATTAGCAAGGTACATTTATAGTTTACAAACATTAATTTAAACCTTGGTTCATAGTATTAATTTTGAAAAAGTTACTTAATCTCCTTGAACTTCCAATTTTCCTGGGTACAGTGAGGATAGTATGAGTTAATTTTTGCACATCACAGTGCTTCAAGCTCTGGTAAATGCTTGATAAATAGTACCAACTGTATTTATTAATAATAGTTAATATTGTAATCATTTACTACTCTCACCTTCCTATGACCCAGAAAATAAAGCTATTATTTCTCTCAGTGACTGACACCTCAAGGAATGCATTAACCTAATATAACAATGACTAAGAGAACACGATTTTAGTGAAGCCACACATGCCCACACATCTCCCACCACTACACACACATTTCAGTTCTCGGAAATAATTAACTGTGAGCAACTATTTTATTCCAGATACACTGTAAATGCTGTAAAGTGATCTACATTTCTACAGCTTTAGAAGATGGTCACCCCATGAAGTATTAGCTAACAGCACAACACTGCAGGGGGAAAAATGACCTGTCAGAATGAACAAAGAAAACTGTTAGGTAAATCCATAGTTTGATAAAGTCCTTAGTTACATACCATCTAAAAAAAAAAAAAAAACTTTAACTTTCATTTTCTGGATTTCAGAAGTACAATTAAGGGTAAAAGAACTTCAAATTGAAAATTCTGTTCTTCCACTCTTCCTAAAGCTTTCAAAAACCTTCTGAAGTGGCAAAATAAATATTTGTTTGTTTCTAGACCATATTTTTCCTTCTTTCTTCTCGTCTTTCCCACGTATTATTGCTCAGACGATTAACAACTGTGTCTGTTCATCCTCGGTGACCCTTACCAACATGCAAATGCTCAAATTCCACGTTCATGGTCAGAACATTTTGCTTTACTTTTTTGAGAGACAAGGCCTGACACAGCTCTTTTATTTTGCATGAGGGCTTCCCACCACAAAAGTGGATTTCTCTTACCATCCCAGGGTCCAACAGCCTGTCAGCTCTGGCCTGCTCTAATTCAGAGGTTGGAAGCGTTAAAAAAAAAAAAAAAGAAAATCCTCCTTGGAGGCAAGTGCATGGCCGGTTTGAGAGACAAGCCTGCCGGGCACCACCTGCCACCCCATCACCATGGAGGAAGCCAGGTTCCTGATGCAGCATGGCCTCCCCAGAAAGCCTGTGAAAACAAAGCATGCACAGCAGAAATGAATTAAACAGAAACTCCTCTACAGAGATTTAAGTTTTGAGCAACTAATCAATAAATATTAAGTATCCGAAAATGAAATTTCATAAGAACTGACTGGGTTGGAATTTAAATAAATGCTTTTGATCTGCCTCAAACCAAGCTGAATGCTTCCCTCTGCATGGGCCTTCTTCTCAGTGACATACATTCATAACAATCCCAAGTTCTAGCCATTATTAAACAAAGGCATCTAATTAACTTTGATATGCCAACTTTCAGTTAAATGATGTAACTATGGAGTCCTTTTGTAAACTAACAAACTGTGAATTGTTCAGAAATTTTGACAGTATGAATTATTAAAAATTAGTCAAAAATTACATCTTCCATCCAGTCTCCCAAACTAGAAACCTTGGATTTTGACAACCTTTCACATCCTAAATCCAGTCAGTCGCCAAAACCAATCATCTCTAACTCAGACAGGCCTCTAGTATTAGACTCTCATTCACCCCAACCATTTTCATTCTCGGACATAGTTTGAACGATTTCAATACTCTCTTCCTTGGTCACAAGTCTCTTGCATCCACCTCTCAACATGCAGTAAGACCTCACCAAAAGCAAAGATAAGCATGCCCATCTTTGCCAGGAAAAACCTTGTAGATCTCCAGTGATTCTGAGATGGAATTCCGGGTCCTGGTCTGGCCTGTGATGATTCCCTCATGGATGACCACCTGCCAACCCATCTCCTCTTTTCCTTCTCAAGTCCCCTTTTGTTCCTGCCACCCAGGATGCCTCCCTATTTCTTGTATGTGACAGGACCCATCAGAGCCTCTGGGGCAGAATGAGCTCTTCTCTCAAAGACAGCTCAGCTTTACACCTGGTAAACTCCTACTTAACCTTCCACTGCTACTTTGAATGCCTCCTCTTTATGGGGGGCTTCTCCCCCTTTTCCTTCCCCAGGCTGTTGAGTACATCATCGTGTGTTCCTGCAGCACGTTTAGCATCTGTAGCAGCATTTCCTCTGTGTGAGTGTTGTCTGTGTGCTGCCCTGTCCCCAGCAAGAGCATGAGTTCCCATAAGACATGAACCACGTACTATTCCTAGGCTGGTATGAATGCTAACATTTACTGAATCCTCTACTGCATGTTAGCTTCATCATGATGTAACACAAAGTACATGAAATTAAAGCCAGGCAACTCCTGGGTTTAAATCATAAATCCTAGCATTGTCTTCTAGAAACTTAGGTGAGGAGCCTTGTGCTTCCTCACCCATAAACTACTAACACAACCAGCTCATGGGGGGGGGGGTAGGGAGGGATGGAGGGAGAACTATGGAAGATTAAATGAGATGATACATGAACACTGCCTGGAAACATCTGGGCATGAATAAATGTATCAATGATAACAAGGGTAAAACGGCCCTGGCACCCACTCTGTGCTGGCATGAGGTCAACAACCTCCCCATCTAACCAACTAGTAACCAAGGCCCATGGAGGACACAGGAGCTGACCAATGCCACAGTGTAAGTGCCAGCAAAGCAAAGACTCAAGGCCAGTTGGGGATCTAACCATAAGCTCCGATCATTACTTCACTTACCTAAGTACCCGATAATTTATCTGATCCTCATTAAAATTCCTTTTACTTTCGTCATTTTATGGATGAAAAAACTGAGCCTCAAATAAATAACTTGCCGCAAATCATTCTTACAGTTACAGGGTAAACAAGCTAGGATTCAAATCCAGTGTGCCTAAACTCAAAACACTTCAGTCAAAATTGCATAGGTTACTATCAATATAAAAGGTGCAGACATACTATAAAACAGAAGGCTGGCATGAACCTCAGGAACAGCACCTGTGTGGTGGTGATTCAAAATGAAGCCAGATTCCCCCTGGTTAAGGTGATCAAGAAACCTTCCTGGAAAGTTTTAAAAAGTATTAAAAAAAATAAAATTTGACATTAAAAAAATGAAAATTATTATTGGCAACCAAAAAATATGGCTGGAGAGCATTCGGGAAAAGAGGGAAATCTGCAAATCAGGGGCAAGTATCACAGGGTCCTAGGAGACCAAGAGAGGGTCAGAGCGGGGAGGGCAAATGCCAGGGCGTGCAGATACCACAAAGGTGTGCACAACATGAGCAGGAAATAAGGCAGACGTGGTCTTGGTGAGAATAAGCCACAACGAGAAGGGGATGGGCTATACGGGGACTGATCCAGGCAAGAGGTCCAGAGCAGAGATATGGTGGGGTCCCTGGTCTGAGAGGCAGACTTCCCAGGAGCTGAGGGGCACAGGTGGGGGCCACAGGGCCTCAGTACAGGGGAAGGCAAGGCTTTACGCCTGGAAGAAAGCCACAGTCATGTCCTTGAGATAGGAGGACCACATGAGGTCATTTCACAAAGAGTCTGATTTCAGGTAAGTTGAATCTGAGATGCCAGTGAAGCACCGGGGTCAAGTCTCTCAGCAGCCAGACAGAGGCATAGTCAGAGCTTGCAGATGTGACTGAAGCTGGGTGTCTGCATACAGGCCAATCCATGTGCACCTGCGTGTGTGAAGACAAAGAAGGGGGGGAGCGAGGAGAGAGAAACTCAAGGACTTGACTTTCTACATTTTAGGAGCAGGAAGAAGAAAGGAGGAAAAATCGTGCTTTGCAGCAAGCAAAGAGGAGTTTACAGGAAACATTTTCTAAAACCGCCTCAAATCCTACTAGAAGTTAAGGAAAGTGAATTCTCAAAACCAAGGGAACAGACATCTTTTTATAAATATCTGAAAAATGCTGATGGGCCTGGAAATTGGATAGTTATGATGAAACAGTGGTAGAAAAGTAGAAGCAAGTTTTCCAGAAATCTTGCAAGAAAAATTAGTCCATATAAGACGAAATTTAGGAAGGTCACATAAAACTGCAAACCTCCCAATAAAATGAGAAAGAGTCCCAGCTCAGAACATACGAGTGGCTGGAAGGTTGCTGAGAAGAAGGAAAGACATTTGCTCACCACTAGAGCTGTGATCATCCTCATTCAGAGACCAGCCACTCTCCAGAGCGCAAACACAGCTACACAAAACAGAGGCCTTGACAAGCCACTTCCCAAGACCAAGCACTTATACTAATGTCACAATCGGGACTTACAACAAACAAATTTATCGATATGAGCCGTATATCCACAGGCTATCCAGGGAAGATGGTTTATTAGTTTCATTTTAGAACATATCACTTATTTTCTGAAGTTATTAACCAAGGAAGCCTCCTGTTAGAACTTGTGCATTTGCCTTAGACCATACTTAAGAGATGCTAACATGTTTGTGTCCATAGACTGTACTGATTCTAAAAGAGATTCAACGGCCTCTGCATGACAGACACAGTCGTCAAGAGGAGGCGTGTCAGAGTTCTACAGACTTTGATGGGGAACATTTCCTGCTAATTACAATGCCCAGTCTCCCTCTCTCTAAAATAGACATTAATAATAATACCTCCAGGGTGTTATAAGGTATGCAAGATCAAATGACATGTGTAAAATCCTTAGCAAAGTAACGGCTCCACAAATGTTACTGTTATTTGAAGGGTCATGGAGTTAGACTTCCTTTTACAAGTGAGGTAACACAACTACTAACAGAGCTTAGAGACAAAATCAATTTTCATCCCCTAGCTCAGTGCTCTTCAGTTGGATTTTAATCTCAAATTATTATTAAATGTCAGTGTGATCTTAATTAAAGCCATGACCCAACAAGATCCTGAGCAGGAGGTGCCTTAATTGTGTTTGATTGGTCTTACCTTGTGGAAACATTGCTCATGCTCAAAGACACTGCTTCTTGCTCATAGCTAAGGAGAACATGGGGTGACCTGGTGTCTTGTTTAATCAATGGTAGTTTACTGCTGGGTTCAGAAGAGGTTAAAATGTTCCCATCAGTACTCTGTGTTCACTACGTCTGATTTGTAGCTCATCATATCTGTAAGCATCCATGATCTTTATATCTTTTTTTTTTAATTGATTAGATGTGCTGATATTTTCTTAGGATTTTTTTAAACATCTTTATTGGAGTATAATTGCTTTACAATGGTGTGTTAGTTTCTTCTTTATAACAAAGTGAATCAGTTATACATATACATATGTTCCCATATCTCTTCCCTCTTGCATCTCCCTCCCTCCCACCCTCCCTATCCCACCCCTCTAGGTGGTCACACAGCACCGAGCTGATCTCTCTGTGCTATGCAGTTGCTTCCCACTAGCTATCTATTTTACGTTTGGTAGTGTATATATGTCCATGCCACTCTCTCACTTTGTCACAGCTTACCCTTCCCCCTCCCCATATCCTCAAGTCCATTCTCTAGTAGGTCTGTGTCTTTATTCCCGTCTTGCCACTAGGTTCTTCATGACCTTTTTTTTTTTCTTTCTTAGATTCCATAGATATGTGTTAGCTTGATAAAAGCTCCTTCACAACGTTTTGCACAAATCTTTAAAAGTGAAAGAATATTTCAATACACGTTAATCCTTTAGCTAACGAACATAATGGCTTAGCAAATTCATCTTAATGAAATTTGATTTCTCTAAAAGGGAAGGTGTGTTGTTTTAACCAAAAACTCAACTGAAGGGAAGGGAGTTATCCCAAACTTAACTCAAAAAGTGCTGGGTCAGAAGAGTACAAAAAATCCTCTAACCTCATCAACATCAGCATTCAAAATATTAGATTATTTTCTCTAATATGACTGTAACCAGAACTATATCTATAATTGTTTTCATCTGCACTTAGAGAAAGAAAACTACAATGACTCTTTTCTTGAGCAATGTAGAGAGCAGCTTACATTTCTCTCCAATTTTAAAAATTTGCTAAATGAACGTATATTTTAAATTTTAAAAATCAAAAGGACTACAGTTAACTTTCCAGTGAATATATTCTGTGGTGCTGAAGTTTTAAAACGTCTTCCAGCAACTGTGTAACCTTGGAAATTACAGCTGACCCTTGAACAACAAGGGTTTGAGCTGCGCAGGTCCACTTATACTCGGATTTTCTCAATAGTAAATAGTGCAGCCCGATCAGCTGGTTGAACGGCAGACATGGAGAGCTCACTATAAATTATAAGCAGCCCGTAGACTTCTCGGAGAGTAGCCCTCACCCCAGGTTGTTTGTTCAAGGGTCAACTGTAATCCTGTTCTGGGAATTCGCTTTCCATAATTTGAAATCACCAGAAGAGTGCAGAGCTAAATATGTGATGAATATTGGGCATGAATGAGAAGAAACTTTCAAAATGAAGCTGAGTTCTAATTTTGAATGAAATTTAGTACCTCAGTTGCAATATTTGCTGAGTGTAGAGACTTACCTAGAAGAAATGGCCACCTAATTTCTCTTATGCACAAACAGGGGAATATAAATCAACACTGCAATAGAATAAATGCAGTAGAAATGCTTGACAATTAACAGAACAAAGACATAGAGGAATCTAACATTTATAGTACCTTGCTCATTTTATGCATACGTATTTATGTGAAACAATTAAATAGCTTACAAATCAAATCAGAAATAACTTGGTATATGTTATAATGGTACAGATAAAAATATCTGTAAAACTGCATCTGTAAAAAATAACTTTATCTGTATCTGTATATGCAGTCCATAATAACTTCTTAATCTATAATACATACGCCATAGAGAAGATTATTGAAAAGTTAAAAATTTTTTCTCTCTTTGATGGTTTGATACTTTGATAAACTCACAGATAATTATTCTCAGTCTTAATATTCTGTAACTACAATGTTCCACCCCTGACACTTCAAAGTAAAATTCAGAAGAACATGCTTATAAATATATAAAGGAAAAAAATTCCAGCGATTATGCCCGGGGCAAGAGTAAATATTGAATAAGATTAAATTTAATAATTTTTTTGGTTAAAGATAGGGATTTCTTCAGAGTTACAATTCCAGGTCTGAATATCTTCATTTTAACATCTCAACATTCTTCAAATAAAAACAATGAAAGAATTAAACAGAGAAAGTTCACGTAAGAAATTAGAGGTGGCATTATCTCCACTGAAGAGTCTGTCAACCACCTGGAGACCAGCTCCATCTCTCTCAGCTTAGCAGCTTCTCAATTGCACACAGAAAGTGAACCAAAGCCTTAACTAGCCTTCTGGGGAAGATGTTTAGTCAATAAGCTTAGTGCTCACCCAGTGGACCTCATCAGCTGAGCTCAAACTCTAGAGAATTCAAAGGTAGGACCTCCTTGCAGTTGAAGAACAAAGGCAAAAAACAGCTTCCACAGCAAAGCAGCAACTAATTTTCACAGAACACATTTTCTGGAGCAAGGCTTTCCCAAAACTAACTGATCAAAACCCCTATTTCCAGAGTCCAACCTCAGGCTTAGCCAGTCAGACTTTCCAGAATTGGAGGCCAAACTAGAATGTTAGGAGCTGCAGACCCAGCCAGGAGCCCGCTGAGGGAGGGCCCTGCAGGAATGAGTGAGGGCTCTGCAGCTGCCTCAGGTGACAGTGAGCATCTCCAGCAGGTGATGGGATCGCTCGTCGGTGGAGAAGGAGCTGAGGCGCAAGAGGGGACACGGAGGCCAAGTAGGAGGCACAGAAGTGATGTGCACCAGAGTGACGACAACAGAAGAGAAACAAGGCCAGAGTTTCTAGATAGACAGGTGACCCCTGAACAACACAGGTCTGATGGGTGCATGTCCACTTACACGTGGGTTTTGTTCAAGAGGAAACACTTCAGAACCACACGCTCTGCAGAGAGAACCGTGGCTGCAGTTGGAGGGCCGCCTGTAACTTATGGGAGGATACTCCACTGTGGGAGTTTGGAGGCCCTGGCCCCTGCGCTGTTCAAGGGGCAGCAGCATCTCTGAATCAACAGCTTTGGCAAGAGATCAGTTACCGGTGGTGAAGAAAATGCAGGAGACATGGGGTCAGCTTTCCTGGGTGTGGATTCCACCTCTGCCGCTTACAGAAATGTGGGACTTAGCAAGTAACACTCTTTAAGGCTCAGTTTTCACACCAGGAAATGGAAGTAAGGTTAAATAAATAAATGTTTAAATTAAAATTAATCAGTTTAAGTGATCCATGTTAAACACCTAGCACAGGGCTTGGCCCTTAGACTAAATATTCGCTGCTAGTCATGGGTTTTGTTAATGTTGCTGCTGTAAAAACATCATTCGTTGAGACCTACTTTGGGCCAGGCATTGTGAATATAAAGACTTTTTTGGAAACGGAAAAAAAGCTCCCCTGATGACAAATGTGTGGTCCCTAAGACCACTTTCAGTTTCCCCCATAATTGCTGCTGACATTTTTTTTTTTTTTTTTTTTTTGCAAAATAGAGAAGTGGTGAAGTATGGAAACAATCTAGTTCTGTTACCAGGATCCTCAAAGCCACAGATCATCTACAGTATGTATCTCATGACATCAAGAAAAAGAAATAAATCCCAGTTTTCTGACTCTCCTCATTCCTAACACGTGGACTGAGGGAACCAAACAGACCCACTTGGGTTCACTTAACCTGCATCTGCCGTGGACCTAATCACTCTCTCTCATGATTTCCTGCTCACACTAAGGAAAGCATTGCCCACCTTTAGGTTTTTATTGCCTATATCCACAGTGAGTCTGAAATTCCTGCTTTGTCAAGATACGTGTGTATCTGTGTCCTCTATCTAATTACTTGTTGCATGCATGGAACTTCACTCTTTAACTGTGACTTCTCTCTCTGAATCATGAACACACTCTTCTTGACTGGACATTACCAGAATCACAAACACAAGCTTAACCATAAAAACTCTCCCTGAGCCCACATCATTCCCCACCACCAGCTACTGTCCCATTTCTTTGTTTCCTTTCACATCAGAACAGGTAGCTATATCATCAAAATACATACAAATAACAAATGTTGAAGAGGATGTGGAGAATAGGGAACTTTCATACTCTGTTGGTGGGAATGTAAATTGGTGCAGTAACAATGAAAAACACCATGGAGGTTTCTCAAAAACTAAAATTAGAACTACCATATGACTTAGCAATTCCACTGCTGGGTATATATCAAAAAAAAAAAGATTTAAAAAGACACATGCACCCCAGTGTTCATAGCAGCACTCTTTACAATAGCAAATATATGAAAGCAACCTAAGTGTCCATCAACAGATGAATAGATAAAGATGATGTGGTACATATATAAAATGGAATACTAATTTGCCATAAAGAATGAAATCATGCTATTTGCAGCTACATGGATGAACACAGAGATTATCATACAAAACGAAGTAAGTCAGAAAGAAAAAGACAAATACCATATGATATCACTTATATGTAGAATCTAAAATATGATACAAATGAACTTATTTACAAAACAGAAACAGACTCACAAACATAGAAAAACTCATGGTTACCAACGAGTGGGGAGGGACATATAAGGAGTATGGGATCAAGAGACACAAACTACTATATATAAAACAGATAAACAACAAGGATTTACAGTATAGCATAAGGAATTATACCCAGTATCTTGTTATAACTTATAATGGTATTCAACCTCAAGAATACTCACTTTGCTGTACACCTGAAATTAACACAACAATGTAAATCGACCCTACTTCAATTAGAAGAAACCTAGTAGCCAGAATTACCCACACCTGCCACCTCTGACCCCTCCCTCCTGGCTCAGCCCACTCTGCATTTAATCTCTCCGGAAATTCTCACTGTGGACTCACTCTGACTCCTTAGAACACTTTCTTCTCACCCCCTGATGCTCCGTCTGTTCTCTCCACCTCGCAAGGCACGGTCTCTCTAGACGCCTTTCCTGGCTGCTCTGCTCAGCTTGTTCAGGCTCATTCGATGTCCTCCTCTCAACTCTTCCCGTTTTCATGCCTATGGACTCACTCCAGCTGCAAATATTCCTCCCCTTCAAACAGGCAGACCCCTGTTACTGCATCAGCCAGCAGAGGATAGGAGAAGTGGCATCCCTCTCAGGAAGAAGATGAGAAATCAAAACCTCAAACTAGGCACTGAGAGTTTTTTCCTCCAGGGTCTTTCAACCCAGACTCAAGGAACCCTGAAACCCAGAAGTGGGTATCAGAATTGACTGGGGAAGCTCTCAGGGGCAATTTGGCCATGTGTGTCAGTAATCTTTAAAAATTCACCCCTTGACCCAAAAATTCCACTTTGGAAAACATGTTATATGAAACTATCCCAGAGTGATGCATCACAGGATTACTGTGAAGATTAGATGAGATAATACATGTAACGTGCTCAGAACAGTTCCTAGTACAATAATAAATGGACTGTTGTTAGTTAAAAAAAAAAAAAGGAAAGAAACTAAAATGTTCAACTGTAAAGACATGTTTAAAAAAATGACAGTTTATATAGATGAGAGCTTACTTGCAGCCGTCAGAAGTCATGTTTGTATAGAAAGATTAATGACTCAATTAATTTAAACACATTGAATATATGAAAAGGAATAAGAAAAGTAAAACTAAATAGATGTCACTGGAGAATGCTAGTGCACCAATTGCCACTGATAACAGAAAAATAATGGGAAATAAATAAAGCATTTAATCTGCCTTTCCAGTACGAACTGGATTTTGGGTTAACAATCATACCTAGTGATTAAATTTTTCATTACAGGAAAATTCCACCTAAAAATGCAAAGAAATGACAAAATGAGAAAACTGCAATCCCTAATGGTTCACTTAATGAATAGATGGAAAACCCATTATAAAATGGTCAACTGAAAAATCTGCAAAGAAGACATCAAGCTGTCATCCACAAACCCACAAGTCATTCAGAGTCAACACAAGGAGAGAGGTAAACCTGGTAAGCCCCTCAATGGGGGAACTGTAAAGTCCACAGCACTGCCCACCAAGCACCCAAGCTGTCTCTGTGGGAAGAGAGAGAAGAGGCCTGAGCGTGGGTCACACCATGTCAGCCTGGACCTATTCTCACCCAGGGTTTCAGACCATCTGTGAATGCCTAGTTAACAGACTAGTGATGTCTGTTGAGGTTAGCCCTAAACACTAGCCCTAAACAATTATTTCTATGTGCTTTCAATATAATGATGCCATTGTGGTATATTGAAAAGTGCATTTTTGAGATGCAGACTTAAGTATTTGAGATACACATAACATGATGCCAGGAAGTTGTCCAAATAAGTCCATAAAAAAAAGGGTGGTGAGGGGTGGAGGTGATGAAGTTATTACAGGGTAAATAATGCTGATAATTATGGGAAGTGGGTGGTGGGCCCATGGAACTTCATCACACCTCTGCTTTTATGTAGGACCAAACTTTCACAATTAAAATCTTCAATCATGCTATTAAAAAGGTTTAATGACATAGAACAATATGTCAAAAATAATATGTGAGATCCTCAAGATTACACAGTTTAACAAGGTATGCTCTTGATTCTGAAAAATAGCAGAAATGACTTCGCTTAAAAAGAGTCAAATCACTGCAGTAGGAATAAGACAATTTTTTTTCGATGACCTGCACACCAGCTGGACTGAACAGAACACCTCTTATGACCAGCAGGATGTAATTTGACCACAGCAGGGGGAACAGACAGAAACACAACCTTCTGTTTTGCTTCTTGCACTGATGGCTCGGTTTTAATGCTTGTGCATGGAGTGGTCCTGTTTCCCCAGCAGCATTCATTGCAAAGTTATCTTGTCTCCATGGGACCTACTCACCTCCTCTGACGGCACAAGTGTGGCTTTCTTTCGGAGGTCTCCGTTCTCTTCCTTGGATCTATTGGATGTGTTGTGTGCCAATATCATGCTGTCTTGATGATGGTAGTTTTGCAGTCTATTTGGAAATCAGGCAGCATGGGATGTCCGAAGTCTGCACTTCTTTCTGAAGAATGTATGGACACTCTCTATGTTCTTTGGGTTTCCATACACATTTGGGAATTCTGGGTTATACTTGTCTGAGACAATCCATGGGTATTTTGAGAGGAATGGCATCGACTCTCTGGATTGCCTCGGGGTGTAGAATCGTTTGCACAAGATGGACTATTCCGACCCATGAGCACCACCTATCTTTCCTAGTTGGGTGTGTGTTGTCTTCATTTTCTTTCATCAATATGTCTCTCACCCGTTTTCTAAGTTATGGTCTTGTAGGTCGTGTGTAGGATGGACTCCGAGGTATTTTCTCTGTGTTGTTACCGTCATTGTCCATGTAGCTGTCTCCTTGTTTTCTCATTTGGATAGTTTGTTGTGAGTGTACATAAATGCAACTGATTTCCATAGTGTTGATGAAGTTTGTACCCTGCAGTCGAACTGAATTTCCTGAGTACTGTTCTGGTTTGTTTTATTTTTCTTTGGGGGGGACGGGTTGCCTTCAGGATTTTCTGTGCAGAGAATTGGGTCCATTTGAGTCTTTCCTCTGGCATCAGATACTTCTTCTTTCTTCTTTCTATGCCATTATTATGGTGAGGACTTCCTCCGCCTTGCTGAATGAAAGCAGCCAGCATGCCACGGTGAGAGTTATGCATATGCAATAACTGACCCTCTTCTCCTTCCACCCTCTCCATCTCTCTGAGGTCTCCAGGAAGCGTAGGACTAGGCCAGGGCCCCATAGGGCTCAGCTTGGTCAGCTGGACCGCTGTTCATCTGCCACTCCATTCCAGGCGTTATTTGCTCTACCATCTGTGACCCTTCTGTGGCTGGTGGTGGTGGGTTGGGCGTGTTGGGAGCCCTTCAGAACTTTCATTCCTTTGAGACCAATCCTCTGTTCCTTAGGTTTTGGCAAATTGCAGTCCAACAGTTGGGTGGTCTGCGGCCAGCCTTTGTTCTGTGCCCAAGACCAGACTCTAGGGGCTCACCTTGTGGGGCCCAGCATTTAACCCCCGTGTGCTAACCTTTGTTCTCTGCCTTGGTGTGCTCTGGGTCCTGTAGCTGACTAGGGGGGAAGCTTGGCACAGTGCTACAAGTCAGAAACGGCAGTGCTGAACTCTCTTTGTAGCCAAGGACTGGACCCCGTAGGTCCATGGGCCCTGGTTCTGGAGAAGCATCCATTGCCACAAGCTCTGGAGCCAGCACTGGCCATTGTGGGTAGTGGGGCGGGGTGGGGGCAGGACTCAGTCCCACCCTCAGGGAGATGCATTGAGTTTCCACATTGTTGAGCTCCTCGCCAATCTCCAACGTGGGGCACTGCCATGACAGTGACCAGAAGAAGGTCAGGCACGGCCCGGAGGTATCAGGGCACCACCCCGCCATTACCATTGCTTCTTCTGCCCACTCAAACTTCTGATCCCAGACAGGTACAGACCTGGTCGGATCACATCCAAATGGGAACAAAGAGAACTATTTGGAGTTTTTGGCATAAACCTCGGGCTAAAGGGTGCTGCCTGGGCTCGCTCCATCCCAACCAGCCAGTTTGGGACAAGGCTGTGGATGTGTCCGGCCAACCAGACTTCTCAACCCACATGAGCCTGCCCATGCTGGAGGCAGACCCATCCAAAGGACAGGAATACCCACCCCCAACAACACTCCACACATCCAGGCAAGGGACAGATTGCTACCAGCCTGACATCAGTGTAATGTTCTGGCCTGGGGCTCCCAGGCTTACATTTGGGGTCCTCCCAGACAGTCGCCCAAGGCAACTCGCGTGAGACCTGACCCAACTTAAACAGCCCTGGAGGATCATCCTGACTGTGACGTTTCCTGAGGCCACAGCCACAGCACATGGGGATACAACAGAACCATGTTTGCAGCCAAGTGAGCTGGGCAGGGGCTCCACTAGGATGTGGATGCTGCATTCTCCAGGTTCCAGGTTCTGTTGGGCTCTATTGACAGGGAAATGAGGTCACATCCTGGGGCCCCTTGGCCCACGTGAGTGAAACCAACACAGCATGGGCAGAGTAATGACCCTGGCTCTGTGGAAACAGCTGCTTTCAGACCCGGCCTCTCTCCTCCGTGTCATCAGGGATGTGACCCTGTACAAACCATGGGCCTCTCCTCCCAGGTTTCCACATCTGCAAAGTGGCGCTCATTCTGGCATTGACTTCTTAGGGAAGCCATTAGGAGGATAGACCTGGAAGCTCCTACAGTGCCTGTCAAAGTGCAGACTGGTATCATAGGGAGGGCTGGTATCACACGGAACACAGGCACACACTGCAGAAAGGAAAGAGTACCTCAGGGGCTGGCCTAACAAAGAATGCAGCTGAAACAGGCTTGGGCCTGCTCTGGGATCTTGGGAGAGTCACCCTTCCTCTGGCCTACATCCCACTCCCACCGAAGGAGAGCTGAAAGTCATGAAAATTCAGACATCGACCCCTCTGGCATAAAATTTTCCAGGTCCTCCTGTTGCAGGTAGATTCACGTCCACATACCTCCTCTTGGCCTGCGGCATAGGATGCCTCTCCATTGGCCCCCAGAAGTCTTGCTTCCAGTTCATATATCCTTATGGCTATCCCCACCACTCCAGAATGTATGGACATTTTGATTTTGTCCTCGCCTACAGACAGAATTAGGAAAGGTCTGTGAATTCTACTCAATTCCTCTCTCCTGTGATCGTGTGGCTTGTGCTTGTGTGCACGTGTGAGCGCACACATATTTGTATCTCTACGTATGATTATAAAATTTATGTATTATATATGTATTAAGTAGAAAGTTTTATGATACATAATATATATTATACATATTGCCCTTAATATATATATTATGTATCCTAAACTTATTCTATATAATAAATTCATGATATAGAATATGTTTATTATATATAATCTAAGAATATTATGTGTAGAATACCTACAGGTGCACATACATACCCACACACATATTGTTAGGGTTTAGCTTCAGGGTAGGGTTTTTGTGTCTCGAAGGCTTGCATTGTGCGAATTCTCCATCTGTTTTCCAGCTGATACCCCTCGTCAGTTCCATCATTTGCAAATCAATGTTTTCACACGTTCGCTCCCCTGCTTTTTCATCATGTGGACGCTTTGCCTCTTCTGTCAAAAACCCTTTTCTGGAGCCTGGATCCCCAACTGCCTTTATTGTGCTGGTGTTTCCCTTTTCAGTGGAGACCAATCCACAGACATACTTCTAAGGCTGAGGTCCAAGAATATACAGCCTATGGGTTTCTTCTAGGCCTGGCCTGACTTCAGATTTGACATTGCAGTTGTCGATTTGGTATGAGGTTCTTGTTGTTGGTGGCACGAGGAAGGAATCCAGTGTGATTCTTATACATGGAGCAGTCCAGGTTCCCCAGGACCATTCATTGCACAGGCTATCTTGTCCCCATCGGACTTTTTCACCTCCATTGACTGCACAAGCTTGGCTTTCTTTTGGGGCTCTCCGTTCTCTTCCTTGCATCTATGTGCATGTCTTGTGTGCCAATACTATGCTGTGTTCATGATGGTAGCTTTGCAGTCTTGTTGGAAATCAGGCAGCATGGGACGCCTGAAATCTGCACTTCTTTCTGAAGAGTGTATGGAAACTCTCGAGGTTCTTTTGGGTTTCCAGACACATTTGGGAATTCTTGGTTGTACTTGGCTGAGAAAATCCGTGGGTATTTAGAGAGAAATGGCATTCATTCTCTGGATTTCCTTGAGGGTGTGGAATCATTTGCATGAGACTGTCTATTCCTATTCATGAGCACAACCTATCTTTCCATGTTGGGTGTGTGTCGTTTTCATTTTCTTTCATCAATATATCTCTCGTCACGTTTTCTGAGTTATGGGTCTTGCATGTGGTGGATTACATGGACTCCTAGGTATTTTCTTTGTGTTGTTACCGTCATTGTTCACGGGGTTGTCTCCTTCCTTTCTCATTTGGATAGTGTTGTGTGGTTACAGAAAGACAACCAATTTCTGTAGCATCAGTGAAGTTTGTACCCTCCTATCGAACTGAGTTTCCTTAGTTCTGTTCTGTTTTGTTTTGTTTTCTCATGGGAGAGGGTCACCTTCAGCATTTTCTGTGCAGAGAATTGTGTCAATTGGAGTCTTTTCTCTGTTGTCAGATAATTCTTCTTTCTTCTTTCAATGTCGTTATTATGGCGAGGAATTCCTCCACCTGGGTGAATGAATGTAGCCAGTGTACCAGTGTTAGACTTAGGTGTATGCAATAACTGGCTGTCTTCTCCTTCCTCCTTCTCCAACTATCTGAGTCCTCCAGGAAGGGCAGAACTAGGCCAGGGCCCCATATTTTTCAGCTCAGTGAGCTGGACTGCTGTTTGTCTGCCCCTCTGTTCCTGGTGTAATTTGGTCTACCATCTGTGAACCTTCTGTGGCTGGATATGGGGGTTGGGGGTGCAGGTTCCATCAGATCTTTCCCTCCATTGAGACCAATCCTCTGTTTATTATGTGTTGGCAAATTGCAGTCCACCAGATGGGTGGTCTGAGGCCAGCCTTTGGTATGTGCCCAAGACCAGGCTATGGGGGCTCACCCTGTAGGGCCCAGGACTCATTCCCGGCCTGCTCAGCTTTGTGCTCTGGCTTGGTGTGCTCCAGGTCCTCTAGCTGACTCAGGTGGAAGCTTAGCACGATGCTCCAAGTCAGTTCCTGATGTGCTGAGCTCCTTTCGTAGCCCAGGTTTGGGCCCCATCGACCCCTGGGCCTTGGTTCCTGAGACCCTCCATGGCCACACTCTCCAGAGCCTACACTGGCCCTTGTGGGCATTGGGGTGGGGTGCAGGTGGCATGACTCAGCCCCACACTCGGGGAGATGAATTGGGTGACCACATCATTGAGCTCCTCACTGATCCCCATTGTGGGGCTCTGCCATGACAGTGACCAGCAGAAGGGCCAACCAGGACCAGAGAGATCAAGTCCTCACCTGCTCATTATCATTGCTTCTTCTGTCCACTCGACATTCTGCTCCCAGATAAGGCACAGACCTAGGTCAGATCACATATCCACCTGGGACCAAAGAGAACCACCTTGAGTTTTTGGCATAAGCCTCACAATAAGGGCTCTGCCTTGGCTTGCTCCATCCGGACCAGCCAGCTTGGGACATGGATGTGGATGTGTCCGTCCCACCAGGCTTCTCACCCCTCCTGAGCTTGCCCATGCTGGAGGCAGACACACCCCACAGGTCAGGAATACCCACCCCAAACAAAAATCCACACATCCAGGCAAGGGACCAATTGCTGCCAGCCTGGCATAAGGGTGGTTGGCTGTCCTGGGGCTCCCAGTCTTGCCTTTGGGGTCCTCCCAGACAATGGCCCGGGTCACTCATGTGAGACCTGATCCAACGTCAACAACCATGGAGGAACACTGTGACTGTTAAGTTTCCTGAGGGCACAACCCCAGCACATGGGGACACAGCAGAACCATGTTTTCATCCATGTGAGCCTGGGAGGGGTCTCCTCTAGGATGTGGATGCCTCGTTCCCAGGCATCCAGGGTCTCTTGGGCTCTATTGCCAAGAAAATGAGGTCACCTCCTGGGGTCACCTGGCCCATACCAGTGACACTAACACGGCATGGGCAGAATCAGGACCCCAGCTCTGTAGAGAATGCTGTTTTCAGACCCAGCGGCTCTCCTCTGCGTCACCAGGGGTGTGGCCCTGTACAAACCATTGGACTCTCCTCCCCATTCTACCCATCTGTAAATTGATGCTCTTTCTGGCATCGACTTCCTAGGGAAGCCATTAGGTGGATAGATCTAGAAGCACCTAAAGTGCCTGTCAAACCTGTAGGCTGGTATCACAGGGAGGGCTGGTATCACATGGAGCACATGTGCACACTGCACGAAGTAAGGATTGTCTCAGGGGCTGGCCTAACACAGAATCCAGCTGAAATAGTCTTGGGTCTGCTCTGGGATCTCGGAACAGTCACTTGTCCTCCGGCCTACATTCCACTTCCACTGAGGGAGTGCTGGAAGTCAAGAAATTTCAGACATTGACCCCTCCAGCATACATCCTTCCAGGGCATCCTGTTGCAGGTAGATTCACGTCCACGTTACTCCTCTTGGCCTCTGGGGCAGGCTGCCCCTTCATTGGCTCATGGCCGTCTTGCCCCCAGGTCACATATCCTTATAGAAATCCCCACCCGTTCAGAATGGTTGATCTTTGTAATTTGGTCGTCGTCTAGAAGGACTTAGGAAACGTCTGTGACTTCTATTGCTCTCTCCTGTGATCATGTGGCTTTTGCGTGGGTGTGCACGTGAGCACACGTGTATTTGTATCTCTAAGTATGATTCATAATATGTATGTATTATATAGATATGAAATAGAAAAATTTTATGATACTTAATATATATATTGTACATATTGCCCTTAATATATATATGTATCCTAAACTTATACTATATAATAAAGTCATGATATAGAATATATTTATTATATAAAATATAGGCAAATTATGTATAGAATACTTAGAGGTGCACATAGGTACACACACACACATTGTTCGGATTCAGCTTGTGGTTAGGGATTTTGTGTCTTGAAGTCTTGCATTGTGCAACTTCTCCACCTGTTTTCCAGATGATGGCCCACATCAGTTCCATCATTTACAAATCAATGTCTTCTCACTTTTGCCCCATTGCCTTTTTGTCATGCAGAAGATTTCCATATGGTCCCGGGTGGATATTTTGTCGTGCAGAAGCTTCAGTTGGAGCCCCAGCTGCCTTTATTGTGCCGTGTTTCCTTTGCCTTAGGAGACCAGTTGACATACATGCTTCTAAGGCTGAGGTCCAAGACTGTACTGCCTATAGGTGTCTTCTACGCCTGGCCTGTCTTCATCTTTGACATTGCTGTAGTCGATTTGGTGTGAGGTTCTTGTTGTAGGTGGCATGAGAAAGGAATCCAGTGTGATGCTTGTGCAAGGAGCAGTCCAAGTGCCCCAGGACCATTCATTGCACAGGCTATCTTGTCCCCATGGGACCTTCACACCTCCTTTGAACATTCTTTCAGGGCACTCTGTTCTCTTCCTTGCATCTATGTGTATGTCTTGTGTACCAATACCATGCTGTGTTGATCATGGTAGGTTTGCAGTCTTGTTGGAAATCAGGCAGCATGGGACGCCCGAAATCTGCATTTCTTTCTGAAGAGTTTATGGAAACTCTCGAGGTTCTTTTGAGTTTCCAGACACATTTGGGAATTCTTGGTTGTACTTTGTGAGAAAATCCGTGGGTATTTTGAGAGGAATGGCATCGATTTTCTGGATTTCCTTGAGGGTGTGGAATCATTTGCACAAGATGGTCTATTCCGATCCATGAGCACAACCTATCTTTCCATGTTGGGTGTGTGTAGTCTTCATTTTCTTTCACCAATATGTCTCTCTTCCCGTTTTCTGAGTTATGGGTCTTATAGGTAGTGGGTTAGATGGACTTCTAGGTATTTTCTTTGTGTTGTTACCATCATTGTCCACGGGGTTGTCTCCTTCTTTTCTCATTCGGATAGTGTTCTGTGTGTACAGAAAGTCAACCAATTTCTGTAGCATCAGTGAAGTTTGTACCCTGCAAACGAACTGTGTTTCCTAAGTTCTGTTCTGTTTTGCTTTGTTTTCTCTTGGGGGAGGTTCACCTTCAGCATTTTCTGTGCAGAGAATTGGTTCAATTGGAGTCTTTCCTCTACCGTCAGATAATTCTTCTTTCTTCTTTCCATGTCGTTATTATGGCGAGGACTTTCTCCACCTGAGTGAATGTATGTAGCCAGCATACTAGTGTTAGACTTAAGTGTATTCAATAACTGATCGCCTTCTCCATCCTCCCTCTCCATATCTCTGAGTCCTCCAGGAAGGTCAGTACTAGGGCAGGGCCCCATAGGGCTCAGCTTGGTGAGCAAACTTCTGTTCGTCTTCCCCTCGGTACTAGGCATAATTTGCTCCACCATCTGTTATCCTTCTGTTGCTGTGTGTGTGGAGTTGTGGGGGGTGTGGTTTCCATCAGAAATTTCCCTCCATTAAGACCAGTCCTCTGTTCTTTATGTGTTGGCAAATTGCAGTCCACCAGACTGGTGTTCTAAGGCCAGGCTTTGGTCCATGCCCAAGACCAACCCTGTAGGATCATGCTGTGTGGCCCAGCATTCAATCCCGGCCTTCTTACCTTTGTGCTCCACCTTGGTGTGCTCTGCCGTGGTGTGCTCTAAGTCCTGTAGCTCACTCAGGGGTAAACTTTGCACAGTGTTCCAGGTCAGGCTGGCTGTGCTGAGCTCTTTTCTTTGCACCGGTTTGGGTCCCGTAGACACCTGGACCCTGTTTCCTGAGAACCCTCCATGGCCACACTCTCCAGATCTGGCACTGGTCCCTGTGGGCAGTGGGGACATGGTTCGGGGTGCCGCGACTTGGCCCTACGCTCAGGGAGATGCATTGTGTGTCCACATCGTTGAGCTCCTTGCCGATTTCCAAAGTGGGGCTCTGATATGACAGTGACCTGCAGACGGGCCAGCCCGGCCCTGAGGGATCAGGGCCCGACCAGGCCATTATCATTGCTTCTTCTGCCCACTCGACCTTCTGCTCCCAGATCATGCACTGACCTAGGTTGGATCACATATCCACCCGGGACAAAGAGAACCAGCCAGAGGATTTGGGCTAAACTTCAGGCCAACGTGTGCTGCCCAGGCTTGCTCCATCCTAACCTGCCAGCTTGGGAAATGGCTGCGGATGTGTCCGGTCCACCAGGTTTCTCACCTCTCATCAGCTTGCCCATGCTGGAGCAGATCCACTCCACAAGACAGGGAAACCCACCCCCAGCACCACTGCACAAACCAGGCAAGGGAAAGAGTGTTACCCTTCTGGCATCAGGGTGGTGTCCTGGCCTGGGGCTACCAAGCTTGTCTTTGGGTCCTCCAGGACAATAACTTAAGGCCACTCTCGTGAAACCTGACCCATCGTCAACAGCCCTGGAGGCTCACCCTGACTCTGACGTTTCCTGAGGCCACAGTCCCAGCACTTGGGTACACAGCAGATCTATATTTACAGCCACATGAGCTGGGGATGGGGCTCCACTATAATGTGGATGCCTCGTTCCCCAGGTTCCAGGTTCTGTTGGGCTTTATTGCTGGGGAAGTGAGGTCACCTCCTGAGGTTCCGTGGCCCAGACCAGTGATACCAACATGGCATGGGCAGAGACAGGGCCCCAGCTCTTTGGACACAGCTTCTTTCAGACCCAGTTGCTCTCATCTGTGTCATCAGGGATGTGGCCCTGTACATAACATGGGCCTCTCCTCAGCAGTCTCCCCATCTGCAAAGTTGCCCCATTCTGGCATCAACTTCCTAGGGAAGCCATTAGGTAGATAGACCTAGAAACACCTACAGTGCCTGTCAAAGTGCAGACTGGTATCATAGGGAGGGCTGGTATCACATGGAGCACAGAAACACACTGCATGAAAGAAGGGTTGCCTCAGGGGCTGGCCTAGCATAGAATCCAGATGAAACAGGCTGGGGTCTGCTCTGGGATCTCGGGAAAATCAACCGTCTTCCAGCCTACATCCCAGTCCAGCCAAGGGAGGGCTTAGAGCCAAGAAATTTCAGACATTGCCCCCTCTGACATACAACCTTCCACGTCATCGAGTTGCAGATAGATTCACGTCCATGTGTCTCATTTTGACCTCCTCTTTTAGGCTGCCCCTGCATTGGCCCCTGGCAGTCTTGCCTCCAAGTCACATATCCTTGTGGAAATGCTCAACCCTCCAGAAAGGATGGACGTTGGGGTTTGGTCCTTGCCTGTAGACAGACTTAGGAAAATTCTGTGACTTCTACTCAATTCCTCTCTCCTGTGATCATGTGGCTTGTGCATGTGTGCACCCGTGAGTGCACACGTATTTGTATCTCTATGTATGATACATAATATGTATGTATTATATATGTAATATGTAGAAAAATTTATGATCATAATACATATATTATACATATTGCCTATAATATATATTATGTATCCTAAACTTATTTTATATAGAAATTCATGATATAGAATATGTTTATTATATATAATCTAGGTATATTATGTATAGAATATGTACAGGTGCACATACGTACACACACACACATTGTTAGGGTTCAGCTTCGGGTTAGGGTTTTTGTGTCTCAAAGGCTTGCATTGTGTGACTTCTCGGTCTGTTTTCCAGATGATACCCCTCGTCAGTTCCATCGTTTGCAAATCCGTGTTTTCTCACGTTTGTTCTGCTGCCTTTTCATCATGCGGAGGCTTTGACTGTGCCGTCGAAAACACTTTTCAGTCGCTTGAAGCTCCAACTGTCTTTATTTGCTTCTGTATCTCTTGCCTGAGAAGACCGGTCCACAGACATGCTTCTAAGGCTGAGGTCCAAGAATGTAGTGCTTATGGGTTTCTTCTAGGCCTGACCTGTCTTTAGCTTTGACATTACAGTAGTTGATTTGGTGTGAGGTTCTTGTTGTAGGTGGCATAAGAAAGGAATCCAGTGTGATGCTTGTGCATGGAGCAGTCCAGGTTCCCCAGGACCATTCATTGCACAGGCTCTCTTGTCCCCATGGGACCTTTACACCTCCTTTGACTGCACAAGCTTGGCTTTCTTTTGGAGCTCACCGTTCTCTTCCTTGGATCTATGTGGATATCTTGTGTGCCAATACCATGTTGTCTTGTTGATTGTGGGTTTTCCGTGTAGTTGCAAATCAGGCAGTGTGGGACCTTCGTATTCTGCACTTCCTTCTGAACAGTGTATGGACACTCTCGAGGTTCTTTGGGTTTCCAGACACATTTGGGAATTCTTGGTTACTTGTCTGAGAAAATCCGTGGGTATTTTTAGAGAAATGGCATCAACTCTCTGGATTTCCTCAAGGGTGTGGAATCATTTGCACAAGACAGACTCTTCCGATCAATGAGCACCACCTATCGTTCCATGTTGGGTGTGTGTCGTCTTCATTTTCTTTCATCAATGTGTCACTCATCCCATTTTCTGAGTTGCGGGTCTTGTAGGTCGTGGGCTAGATGGTCTCCTAGGTATTTTCTTTGTGTTGTTACCATCATTGTCCATGGGGTTGTCTTCCTGCTTTCTCATTCTATTAGTTTGTTTTGAGTGTACAGAAAGGCAACCTATTTATCTAGCATCAATGAAGTTTGTACCCTGCGATTGTCTTCAGCATCATCTATGCAGAGAATCAGGTCAATTTGAGTTTTTCCTCAGCCGAGGGTACTTCGTGTTTCTTCTTTCCATTCCATTATTATGGTGAGGTCTTCCTCCACCTTGGTGAATGAAAGCAGACAGCATGCTAGCGATAGAGTTAGGCATAATCAATAACTGACCCTCTTCTCCATCCTCCCTCTCCATCTAAGTCCTCCAGGAATGGCAGTACTAGGCCATGGCCCCATAGGGCTGAGCTCAGTGAGATGGACCACTGTTCGTCTGTCCCTCTGTCCCAGCCATAATTTGCTCTACAATCTTTAACCATTCTCAGGCTGGGAGTGGGGGTTGAGGGGGTGGGTGTACCTTCAGACCCATCCCCCCTTTGAGACCATTTGTCTGTTCATTATGTGTTGGCAAATTGCAGTGAGACACATGGAGGTCTGTGGACAGCCTTTGGGCCACACCTAAGACCAGCTTCTGTAGGCTTACCCTGTGAAGCAGGTTATCCATCCCCAGCCTGCTCAGACTTGTTCTCCACATTGGTGTGCTCTGGGTCCTGCATCTGACTCGGGAGGAAGCTTGGCACAGTTCTCCAGGTCAGAGCCTGCTGTGATGAGCTCTATTCGTATCCCAGGATTTGGCCCATAGACTTTTGGTTCCTGGTTCCAAGGCATCAATGGCTATCAGTCTCACTGGAAATAACTGTCCACATATAACAAGGGTAACCACAGCTTCAATGGATATCAGTCACACTGGAAATCACTGTTCACATATAACAAGGGCAACCACAGCAACAAGGATTATCAGTCTCAGTGGAATTCAGTGTGCACATATAACAAGGGCAACCACAGCATCAAAGGCTATCAGTCTCACTGGAAATCATTTTCCACATATAACAAAGGCAGCCCCAGCATCAAAGTCTATCAGTCTCACCGGAAATTGTGGTCGACACATAACGAGGTCTGCCACAGGTCAACGGCTATCAATCTGACTGGAAATCAGTATCCACATTAAACAAGGGCTTCCACAGGTCAACAGCTACCAGCCTCAAAGAAAATAAGTTTCCACAGATAACAAGTGCAACCATAGTATCAACGGCTGTCAGTTTCCCTGGAAAACAGTGTCCACATATAACAAGTCCAACCACAGCATCCAAGGCTATCAGTCTCACTGGTAATCAGTGTCCAAATATAACTAGTGTACCAAGAGCATCAACTACTATAATTCTCACTTGAAATCAGTGTCCAGATACATCAAGGGCAAACACAGTTCAACGGCTATGAGTCTCACTGGAAATCAGTGTCCACCTCTAAAAGGGTACCCACAGCATCAATGGCTATCAGTCACCCTGGTAATCAGTGTCAGTGTATATGAAGGGCAACCACAGCTTCAACGGCTGACAGTCTCACTGGAAATTAGTGTCCACATATAACAAGGTCAACCACTGGTCAATGGCTATCAATCACATTGCAAAACTCTGTCCACATATAGCAACGGCAACCACAGTTCAAATGCTATCAGTCTCACTGGACATATGTGTCCATATATAACAAAAGCAACACCAGCATCAACTGCTATCCATCTCACTGGATATCTGTGTCCACATATAACTAGGGAAACCACAGGTCAACAGCTAAAAGTCTCACTGGAAATCAGTGTACACATATAAAGAGGGCAAACAGAGCAACAATGGCAATCAGTCTCACGGGAAATCAGTGTCAACATATAAGAAGGGCAGCCACTGGATCAACGGCTATAAGTCACACTGGTAATCTGTGTTCACATATAACAAGGACAACCAGTGCAACAACAGCAATCAGTATCACTGGAAACTAGTGTTGACATAAAATAACTCCAACCACAGCCTCCAAGGCTATCAATCAGTCTCACTGGAAATAAGTGCCCATATAAAACAAGGGCTACCACAGCATCAAGTGCCATCAGTCTCACTGGAATTCAGTGTCCACATATAACAAGTACAACCACAGCATCAGCGGCTATCAGTCTCTATGGATATCTGTGCCCACACCTAACAAGTCCAACTACAACATCAAAGGCTATGAGTCTCACTGGAAATCAGTGTGCACATATTAAAAGGACACCCACAGAATCAGCTGCTATCAGCCCCATTGGAAATCAGTGTCCACGTATATCAGGGGCAATTATAGCATCATCAGCTGTCAGACTCACTGTAAATTAGTGTCCACTATAGCAAGGGATACCACAGGTCAACCTCTATCTGTCTAAATGCAAATAAGTGTCCACATATAATAAAGGCAACCAAAGCATCAGTGACTATCAGTCTCACTGGAAATCATTGTCCACTTATATCTAAGGAAACCACCAATCAACAGCTAACCATCTCACTGGAAATAAGTGTCCACATATAACAAGGGCTACCACAGCATCAAGGGCTATCAGTCTCACTGGAAGTCAGTGTCCACATATAACTAGAGAAACCACAGGTCAATGGCAATGTCTCACCGGATATCACTTTCCACATATAACAAGGACAATTACGGATCAACGGCTATCAGACTCACTGGAAATCAGGATCCACATAAAACAAGAGCAACCACATCATCAATGACTACCAGTCTCACTGGTATTCAGTGTCCAAAAATAACAAGGGCAGGCAGAGCAACAACAGCTGTCATTCCCAATGGAAATAAGTGTCCACATATAACACAGGCAACTAAAGGACAATGGTTATCAATATCACTGAAATCACTCTCCTCATATATCAGGGACTACCACAGCATCTAGGAAAATCATTCTCACTGGAAATCATGTCCACATATAACAAGGGCAACCACATGTCAACTGCATTCAGTCCCAATCAAAATCAGTGTCCACATATACCAAGGGCCAGCACAGCATCAAGAGCTATCAGTCCCCCTGAAAATGAGTGTACACATATAACACGGGTCACTACAGGACAACGGCTATCAGTCTCACTTGAAATCACTGTCCACATATATCAAGGGCTACCACAGCATCAAGGGCTATCAGTCTCACTAGAATTCAGAGTCCACATATAACAAGTGCAACCACAGCCTCAACGGCAATCAGTCTAACTGGAAATAAGTGTCCACATATAAAAATTTCAACCACATCACCAAAGGCTATCAGTCTCAGTGGAATTCATTGCCCACATATAACAAGGGCAGCCACTGCATCAACGGATATCAGTCTCATTGGAAATCAGTGTCCACATATAACAAGGACAACCAGAGCAACAACGGCAATCAGTCTCACTGGAAATTAGTGTCCACATAAAACAAACCCAACCACAG
Organism: Balaenoptera acutorostrata; assembly: GCF_949987535.1. Lineage (NCBI taxonomy): Eukaryota > Metazoa > Chordata > Mammalia > Artiodactyla > Balaenopteridae > Balaenoptera > Balaenoptera acutorostrata. The sequence goes on from NW_026646471.1 coordinate 588,621, forward strand.
CATCCAAGGCTATCAGTCTCATAGGTAATCAGTGTCCACATATAAAAAGGGCATCAACAGCATCAACGGCTATCATTCTCATTGGAAATCAGTGTCCAGATATATCAAGTGCAAACACCGTTCAACAGCTATGAGTCTCACTGGATCAGTGTCCACATATAAAAAGGTGAACCAGGGGTCAACGGCTATTTCTCACTGCATATCACTTTCCACATACAACAAGGGCAAGCACAGTTCAATGGCTATCATTCTCACTGGAAATCAGTGTCCACATATAACAAGGGGAACTACAATATCAATGGCAATTAGTCTCAATGGAAATCAGTGTCCATATATAACAAAGGAATCTAAGCATAAACGGCAATCAATCTCACTGGAAATCAGTGTCCACATCTACCTAATCCAAACACAGCATCAAAGAATGAGCCTCACTGGATATGTGTGCACATATGAAAGGGCAACCAGAGCATCAATGGCTATTATTCCCAGTGAAATCAGTGTCTATGTATATCAAGGGTAACCATAGCATCAATGGCTGTCATGCTCACTGGAAATTAGTGTCCACATATAACAAGGGAAACCACAGGTCAATGGCAATCAGTCTCACTGGAAATCAGTGTCCACATATAACAAGGCAACCAGAGCAACAACGGCAATCAGTCTCACTGGTTATCAGTGTCCACATACAACAAGGGCAACAAGAGCATCAAAGGCAATCAGTCTCAATCGAAATCAGTGTCCACATATAACAAGTCCAACGAACCATCAAGAGCTATCAGTCTCACTGGAAATCATTGCCCACATATAACAAGGTAAAATCAGGACAAAAACTATCGTACTCATTTGAAATCCTTGTCCACATATAACAAGGGCTACCACAGCATCAAAGGCTAACAGTCTCACTGGAAATCCCTAACAAAGTATATGAAGGGCAAGCATAGATTAAGAGCTATCACTGTTACTGGAAATCTGTGTCCACATATAACAAGGGCAGCCACAGCATAAAAGGCTATCAGTCTCACTGGAAATCAGTGTCTATATGTTACAAGGGCAACCACAGCATCAACGTATTTTGGTCTCACTGGAAATCAGTGTCCAAATATACCAAGGGAAACCACAACATCAAGGCCATCAGTCTCACTTGAAATCTGTATACACATTAACAAGAGCAACCACAGAATCAACAGCTCTTTGTCTCATTGGAAATCCAGCTCCACATATATCAAGGGCAACCACAGAATCAATGGCTATCAGTCTCACTGGAAATCAGTGTCCAAATATAACAACGCAAACAGATCTCAACAGCTACCAGTCTCACTGGAAATCAGTGTCCACATATAACCAGTGCAAACACAGGTCAACGGCTATGTGTCTCACTGGAAATCAGTGTACCCATATAACAAGAGGAACCACAGATCTACAGCTATGTCTCACTGGAAATCAGTCTCCACATATGACAGGGGCAACCACAGAATCAACGACTATCAGTGTCACTGGAAACAGTGTCCACATGTACCAAGGGCAGCAACAGGTCAAAGGCTATCCATCTCACAGGAAATAAGAGACCACATACAACAAGGGCAGCCACAGCATCAAGAGTGATCAGTCCCACTGGATATCAGAGTCCACATCTAACAAGGGCAACCACAGCATCAACAGGTATAAGTGTCACTGGAATTGGGTCCACAAAAAACAATGGCAACCACATCATCAATGGCTATACGTATCACTGGAAATACATGTCCACATATAACAAGGACAACCTCAGCATCAATGGTTATCATTCTCACTGGATATTAGGGTACACATATAACAAGGATAACCACAGGTCAACGACTGTCAGTATACTTGAAATCAGTGTCCACATATAAAAGGGGCAGTCACACAGTCAACCTATCACTCCCACTGGAAATCTGAGTCCACATGTAAAAAGTGCATCCAGAGCATCAACAGCTATCAGTCTAACTGGAAATCACTGTCCACATACAACAAGTACAACCAAAGTTCAACCATAATCCATCCAACGGGAAATCAGTGTCCAGATATAACAAAGTCTACCACAGCATGAAGGCTATCAGTCTCACTGGAAAAGTGTCCACATGTAACCAGTGCAACCACAGAATCAACGGCTATCAATCACACTGGAAATCCTTATTCACGTATAACAAGTGCAACGACAGTACAACTGCTAGGAGTCACATAGGATATCATTGCCCACATATAAGAAGGGCAAACACAGGTCAACAGCTATCAGTCTCACTGGAAATCTGTGTCTACATATAACGAGGGGAGCCACCACATCAATGGATATCAATCACACTGGAAATCATTGTCCACATAAAACAAGGGCAACCACAGGTCAACTGCTATCAGTCCACTGGAAATAATTGTCCATATATAACAAGGGCAACCAGAGAATCAACAGCTATCAGCCTCACTGGAAACCAGTGTCCCCAGATAACAATAGCAACCAAAAAAACAAAAAACAAAACAAAACAATAGCAACCACATCTCAATTGCTACCAGTCTCACTGGAAAGCAGATTTCACATGTATAAAAGGCAAGCACACAGCAACAGCTATCAGTCTCACTGGGAATTAATGTCCACGTATAACAAGGGCAAGTACAGATAAACGGCTATCAGTCTCACTGGAAATCAGTGTCCATATATAACAGGGGCAAGCACATATCAAGAGCTATCAGTCTCACTGGAAAACAGTGTCCACATTTAAAAAGGGCAATCACAGTTCAACTGCTATCAATCTCACTGGAAATCAGTGTCCACATATAAGAAGGGTTACCACTGCATCAAATGCTATCAGTCTCACTGTAAATCAGATTCCACATATAACAAGGGCAACCACAGGTCCACTGCCATCAGTGTCACAGGAAATCAGTGTCCATATATAACAAGGGCATGAACAGAATCAACGTCAGTCAGTCTCAAGGAAAATCAGTGTACACTTATAACAAGTGCAACCCCAGCATCAAGAGATATCAGTCTCACTGGAAATCAGTGTCTCATATAACAAAGGCAGCCACAGCATCAATGGCTATCAATCTCACTGGAAATCATTGTGCACATAAAACAAGGGCAACCACAGTTCAACTGCTATCAGTCCCATGGAATTTCTGTGTCCACATATAAGAAGGGAAAACACAGGTGAACGGCTATCATTCGCACTGGAAATCAGTGTCCCCATACAACAAGGGCAACCACAGGTCAACTGCTATCTGTCCACTGGAAATAAATGTCAACATATAACAAGGGCAACCACAGAATCAAGAGCTACCAGCCTCTCTGTAAATTCAGTTTCTGTGTATAATAAAGGCAACCACAGAAACAACGGCTATCAGTCCCACAGGAAATCACTGCCCAAGTATATCAACTGCAAGCACAGGTCAATGGTTACTATTCCCACTGGAAATCAGTGCCCACATATAACAAGGGCAACCAGAGCATCAACAGCTATCAGACTCACTGGAAAACAGTATCCACATTTAAAAAGGGCAAGCAAAGTTCAATGGCTATCAGTCTCACTGGAAATCAGTGTCCATATATAACAAGTGCAACCACAGGTCAAAAGCTATTAGTCTCAATGGAAATTTGCATCCACATATAACATGGGCAACCACGGCATCAACTGCTATCAGTCTCACTGGAAAACAGTATCCACATTTAACAAGGGCATGCAAAGAACAATGGCTATCAGTCTCACTAGAAATAATTGTCCACATATAATAAGGGAAATCACAGCATCAACGGCTATCAGTCTCACTGGAAATCAGTGTCCACATATAACAAGGGCGCCCACAGCATCAACAGCTGTCAGTATCACTGAAATTCAGTGTGCACATATAACAAGGTCAACCACAGCATCAACCTTTATCAGTCCAACTGGAAATAAGTATTCACGTATAAAACATGGAACCACAGTATCAATGGCTATCAGTCTCACTGGAAATCAGTGTCCATATATAACAAGGGTAACCACAGCTCAATGGCTATCAATCACAATGGAAATCTATGTCCACTTATAAATAGGGAAAGCACAGGATCAATGGTTAATAGTCTCAAGGGAAATCAGTGTCCACCTACAACAAGGCCAACCACAGGTCAAAGGCTTTCAGTCTCACTGGAAATCAGGGTCTACATATAACCAGGCAATGACAGGTCAACGGCTATCAATCTCACTGGAAATCAGTGTCTACATATAATAAGGGGACTACAGGTCAACGTCTATCAGTCTCACTGGGAATCAGTGTCCACATATAACAAGGGCAAGCAAATCATCAACGTTTATCAGTCACCCTAGATATCAGTGTCTGCATATAACAAGCACAACCAGAGCATCAATGGCTATCAGTCTCACAGGAAAACAGTGTCCACATATAACAAGTGTACCCAGAGGGTAATGGGAATCAGTCTTACTGGAAATAAGTGTCCACCTATAACACGGGCAGCCACAGCATCAATGGCTATCGGTCTCATGGAAATCGGTTTTCCCATATATCATGGGCAGCCACAGCATCAACAGCTATCACTCACACAGAAAATCAGTGTCCACATATAAAAACAGCAACCCCAGCATCAACAGCTCTCAGTTTCACAGGTAACGAGGGTCCACATAACATAAGGGCAACCAGGGTCAACTGCTAACACATCCAATGAAAATCAGTGTCCACATATAACAAGGGCATCCCAGCATCAACGACTATCAATCTCACTGGAAATCAGTGTCCACATATAACAGGGGAACCGACAGTATCAATGGCTATAAGTCCCAGTGGATATCAGTGTCCACGTATATCATCGCAACCACAGGTCAACAGCTATCATTCTCACTGGAGATCAGTGTCCATATATAAAAAGGGCAACCACAGAATCAAAGGATATCAGTCTCACTGGAAATCAGTGGCCACATATAACAAGGGCAACCTCAGTATCAACAGTTCTGAGTCCCACTGGAAATCACTGTCCATGTATATCAAGGGCAAACACAGGTCAAAAGCTATCAATCCCACTGGAAATCAGTGTCAACATATAATAAGGGCAACCACAGAATCAGTGGATATCAGTCTCACTGGAAATCAGTGTCCATATATAACAGGGGCAACTACATAAAAACTGCTATCAGTCCCAATTAAATCATTGCCCACCTACAAAAAGTGAAACCACAGGTCAACTGCTGTCAGTCTCACTGCAAATCAGTGTCCACAAATAACACGGGCAGCCACAGCATCAATGGGTATTGGTCTCATGGTAATCAGTTTCCCCATATATCATGGGCAACCACAGCATCAACAGCTACCACTCACACAGGAAATCAGTGTCCACATATAACAATGGAAACCACAGCATCAAGGGCTATCAGTTTCACTGGTAATGAGGGTCCACATAACACAACGGCAACCACAGGTCAACTGCTATCATGTCCACTGAAAATCAGTGTCCACATATATCAAGGTAAACCACAGGTCACCAACTATCAGTCACACTGTATATCAGTGTCCACATATAACAAGGGCAACCAAACGTCAACATCTATTAGTCCACTAGAAATCAGAGTACACATATTACAAAGGCACCCGCAGCAACATCAGCTGGCAACCCCACTGGAAATCAGTGTCCACATATAACAAGGGGAACTACAGGTCAATGGTTATCAGTCTAACTGTAAATCAGTGTCTGCATATAACAAGGGCAACCAGATCATCAAAAACTATCAGTCTCACTGGCAAACAGTGTCCACATTTAACAACTCAAGCAAAGCTCAAAGAGTATCAGGCTCACTGGAAATCAGTGTACACCTATAATAAAGATACCACAGCATCAACGGTATCAGTCTCACTGGAAATCAGTGTCCTCATATACCAAGGGCAACTACAGCATCAACAGTTATCAGTCTCAATGTTAATCAGTGTCCACATATAAAAAGGGCAGCCACAGCATCAACAGCTATCTGTCCCTCTGGAATCAAGGTCCACATATATCAAGGGCAGCCACAGAATCAAATGATATCAGCCTTAGAGGAAATCATGGTCCACATATAACAAGAGCAGTCAGAGCCGCAACAGCTATCAGTCTCACTGGAAATCAGTGAACAATATTATAATGTGTACCCACATATCAACGGCTATCAAGTCACTGTAAATACTTGTCCACATATAACATGGGCAACAACAACTCAACAGCTATCAGTCACACAGGAAATCAGTATCCAGATATATCAAGTGCAAACACAGGTCAACATCTATGCGTCTCACTGGAAATCAGTGTACCAATATAACAAGTGGCACCACAGACCTACGGCTATGTCTCGCTGGGAATCATTGTCCACATATAACAAGGGCAACCACAGCATCAACCGCTATCAGTCTCACTGGAAACAGTGTCCACATGTACCAAGGGCAGCCACAGGTCAATCTCTATCCATCTCATTGGAAATAAGAGTCCACATACAACAAGGGCAACCGCAGCATCAACAGCTATAAATGTCACTTGAATTGGGTTCACATATAACAATGGCAACCACATCATCATTGGCTATACCTATCACTTGATATCAGTGTCCACATATAACAAGGACAACCACAGCAAAAAGTTTATCAGTCTCACTGGAATTCAGGGTCCACATATAACAAGAGCAGCCACAAGTCAACTGCTATCAGCCTCACTGGAAATCACTGTCCACATATAATAAGTGAAGCCACAGTTCAACGGCTATCAGTCTCCCTGGAAATCTGTGTTAACGTTTAAAAAGGGAAAGAACAGGTTAATGCCTATCAGTCTCACTGGTAATCAGTGTCCACCTATAACAAGGGCAACCTCAGCATCAATGGCTATCGGTCTCACTGGAAACCATGGTCCACATATAATAAGGCAGCCACACATCAACAGCTATCAGTCTCACTGGCAATCAGTGTCAACATATAACAAGGGGAACTACAGGTCAAGATTTATTAGTATCACTTGAAATCAGTGTCCACATAGGACAAGGGAAAGCAGAGCATCAATGTCTATCAGTCACACTGGAATTCAGTGTCCACATCTATCGAGCACAAGCGCAACCAGAGCATCAATGATTATCAGTCTCACTGGAAAATATTGTCCATATTAAACAAGGGAAAGCACAGTTCAACAGCTATTTGTCTCACTGGAAATCGCTGTCCACATATAGCGAGGGCAACCTCAGAAACAATGGCTATCAGTCTCTTTGGAGATCAGTGTTCACATAGGACAAGGGCAAGCAGAGCATCAACGTCTATCAGTCACACTGGAAATCAGTATCCACATACAACAAGGGCAAGCAGATCATCAACGATTATCTGTCTCAATGGAAAATGGTGTCCACATTTAACGAGTCAAGTACAGCTCAACGGCTCACAGTCTCACTGGAAATCAGTGTCCGCATATAACTAGAGCAACCAGATCATAAACGACTATCAGTCTCACTGGAAAACTGTGTACAAATGTAATCAATCAAGCACAGCTCAACGGTTATCTGTCCTACTGGAAATCAGTGTCCACCTATAATAAGAGCAACCACAGCATCAGTGGCTGTCAGCCTCACTGGAAATCATTGTCCACATATAACAAGGGTTACCACAGCATCAACAGCTATCAGTCTCACTGGAAATCAGTATCCACATATAACAAGTGTAACCACAGCTTAAAGGCTATCAGTCTCACCACAAATCCGTTTCAAAATATAACAAATGCAATGACAGGTTAATGGCTATCAGTCTTAAAGGAAACTAGTGTCCATGTATAACAAGGGTGGAGAGAGGAGAAGATGGTGGAAGAGTAAGACACGGAGATCACCTTCCTCCCCACAGATACATCAGAAATACATCTACACGTGGAACTGCTCCTATAGAACACCCATTGAACGCTGGCAGAAGACGTCAGACCTCCCAAAAGGAGAGGGGATTCAGAGCGCTGCCTAAACGAGTTCCAGAGACGGGCGCGAGCTGCGGTTAACAGCGCGGACCCCAGAGATGGGCATGAGACGCTAAGGCTGCTGCTGCCACCACCAAGAAGCCTGTGTGCAAGCACAGGTCACTCTCCACACTGCCCCTCCCGGGAGCCTGTGCATCCCGCCACTGCCAGGGTCCCTTGATCCAGGGACAACTTCCCCGGGAGAACGCACGGCGCGCCTCAGGCTGCTGCAACGTCAAGCCGGCCTCTGCTGCTGCAGGCTCACCCTGCATCCGTACCCCTCCCTCCCCCCGGCCTGAGTGAGCCAGAGCCCCAGAAGCAGCTGCTCCTTTAACCCCGACCTGTGTTAGCGAAGAACAGACGCCCTCAGGCGACCTACACGCAGAGGCGGGTCCAAATCCAAAGCTGAACCCCGGGAGCTGTACAAACAAAGAAGAGAAAGGGAAATTTCTCCCAGCAGCCTCAGAAGCAGCGGATTAAAGCTCCACAAATGACTTGATGTACCTGCATCTGTTGAATACCTGAATAGACAACAAATCATCCCAAATTGAGGAGGTGGACTTTGGGAGTGGGATATAATATTTTTTCCCCTTTTCCTCTTTTTGTGAGTGTGTATGTGTATGCTTCTGTGTGAGATTTTGTCTGTATAGCTTTGCTTTCACCATTTGTCCTAGGGTTTGGTCCGTCCGTCTTTTTTTTGTTTGTTTTTTTTTTGTTTTTACTTAAAATTTTTTTTCTTAATAATTATTTTTTATATTAATAACTTTATTTTATTTTATCTTACTTTATTTTATTTTATCCTCTTTCTTTCTATTTTTTTCTCCCTTTTTATTCTGAGCCGTGTGGATGAAAGGCTCTTGGTGCTCCAGCCAGGCATCAGGGCTGTACCTCTGAGGTGGGAGAGCCAACTTCAGTACACTGGTCCAAAACAGACCTCCCAGATCCACGTAATACCAAATGGAGAAAATCTCCCAGAGATCTCCATCTCAACACCAAGACCCAGCTTCACTCAACGACCAGCAAGCTACAGTGCTGGACACCGTATGCCAAACAACTTGCAAGACAGGAACACAGCCCCATCCATTAGCAAAGCGGCTGCCTAAAATCATAATAAGGCCACAGACACCTCAAAACACACCACCAGACGTGGACGTGCCCACCAGAAAGGCAAGATCCAGCCTCATCCACCAGAACACAGGCACTAGTCCCCTCCAGCAGGAAGCCTACACAACCCACTGAACCAACCTTAGCCACTGGGGACAGATACCAAAAACAACAGGAAATACGAACCTGCAGCCTGTGAAAAGGAGACCCCAAACACAGTAAGATAAGCAAAATGAGAAGACAGAAAAGCACACAGCAGATGAAGGAGCAAGGTAAAAACACACCAGACCTAACAAATGAAGAGGAAATAGGCAGTCTACCTGAAAAAGAATTCAGAATAATGATAGTAAAGATGATCCAAAATCTTGGAAATAGAATAGACAAAATGCAAGAAACATTTAACAAGGACATAGAAGAACTAAAGAGGAACCAAGCAATGATGAAAAACACAATAAATGAAATTAAAAATACTCTAGAAGGGATCAGTAGCAGAATAACTGAGGCAGAAGAACGAGTAAGTGACCTGGAACATGTATAACAAGGGCAATCACAGTATCAAGAGCTATCAGTATCAATGGAAATCAGTGTCCAAATATATCAAGAGCAAACACAGGTCTAAGGTTATGAGTCTCACTGGAAATCAGTATCCATATATAAAAAGGGCAACCACAGCATCAATGGCTATCAATTTCACTGGAAATCAGGTTCCACATATAACAACAGCAGCCACAGGTAAACGGCTATCAGCCTCACCGGAAATCACAATCCACATATGTCAGACTCATGGAAATCCGTGTCCACAATTAAAATGTGTAGTGACAGCATCAACGGCTATTAAATCACTGTAAATATTTGTCCACATATAACAATGGCAACAACAACTCAACAGCTATCAGTATCACTAAAAATCAGTCTCCAGATATATCAAGTGCAAACAAAGGTAAACGGCTATGAGTCTCACTGGAAATCAGTGTCCACATGTAACATGGGCAACCACAAGTCAACAGCTATCAGTCTCACTGGAAAACAGTGTCCACATACAACAAGGGCACTGACAGAATACGGCTATCAATGTCACTGGAATTCATTGGCCACATATACCAAGAACAACCACAGTATCAATGGCTATCAGTCCCACTGGAAATCAGTCTCCATATACAACAAGGGCAACAGCAGAATCAATGGATATCAGTCTCACGGGAAATCACTGTCCACATATAACAAGTGTAACCACAATTCAACTGCTATCAATCCCACTGGAAATCATTGTCCATAGATAACAAAGTCAGCAACAACATCAACGTCTATCAGTCTCACTGGAAATCAGTGTCCATATATAACAAGGGCACGTACAGCATCAACGGATATCATTCTCACTGGAAATCAGTGTTAACCTATAACAAGGTCAACCACAGCAACAACGGCTATCAGTCTCACTGGAAACATGGTCCATATATATATTGGGCAACCACAGAATCAACAGATATCAGTCTCACTGGAAATCAGTGTCCACATATAACTAAGACAAACACAGGTCAATTGCTCTCAGTCTCACCGAAAATCAGTGTCCCCGTATAACAAGGGCAACCAGAGGTCAACAGCTATCAGTCTACTCAAAATCAGTGTCCAAATATAACAAGGGCAACCACAGCATCAAAGGCTATCAGTCTCAATGTTAATCTTTGTCCACATATAAAAGGGGCAGCCACAGCATCAACAGATATCAGTCTTACAGAAAATTATGGTCCATATATAAGAAGAGCAGCCACAGCTTCAACAGCTATCAGTCCCACTGGAAATCAGTGAACACAATTAACAAGGGTACCCACAGAAACAACGGCTATCAACTCACTGTAAATATATGTGCACAAATAACAAGGGTAACAACAACTCAAGAGCTATCAGTCACACTGGAAATCACTGTCTAGATATATCAAGTTCAAACATAGGTAAACGCCTATGAGTCTCACTGGAAATCAGTGTACCCATATAACAAGGGGAACCACAGGTCAACAGCTATGTTTCACTGGAAATTAGTGTCGACATATTACAAGGGCAACCACAGCATCAACTGCTATCTATCTCACCTGAAACTGTGTCCATATGTACCAAGGGCAGCCACAGGTCAACGGCTATCCATCTCACTCCAAGTAAGATTCCATGTATAAGTGAAATCACAGCGTCAAGAGCTATCAGATCTAATGGAAATCAGTGTCCACATATAACAAGGGCAACCACAGTATCAAAGGTTATCAGTCTCACTGGAATTCAGGATCCACATATAACAAGGGCAACCATATGTCAACGAACATCAATTCACTTGAAATCAGTGTC